>NC_092863.1:43197449-43568255 GCF_032062135.1 Pyxicephalus adspersus
GTGATAAGGTTATGATCAGAGAGGGGGAATGGTGAGTTGCCAAGGAGGGTGAGGTTGCAGAGTTTAGAAAATACCAGGTATAAAGTGTGTCCGGCTATGTGTGTGGGGCCATTGATGTGCTGAGTCCAATCCAAAAAAACTGCTCTAGAGAAATGTGATTTTGTTTGAGCAGGAAACTAAATGATGTTTCAAAGGTGGTCTACACACAGCTTAAGTTGGCATAATGTATCCTCATGTTAGAGAGCTTCAGTTGTCTAAAACATACTAATAAGTAGCAGACTAACCTAGACTATATGTAATGATGGGCTGTATGTCACAACTCTGACATCATGCACAACATAATTATTTATGCACATTATGAAACTCTGCAAGCCAAGTGGATCCCTGTTTGTCTGCATCATTGCTGAATTTAGCAGAATATTTAGGTTCAATTATACATTCTTTATAGATTTGTTTCAATCTGTGTTGCTTAACAGCAACCAGCAAGAGGTTGTTCCAGGGCTCCTGGACAATAGCATCATGGGTCCAGGAAAGTAACTTTCAAGTCTAGGAAACTGAAAGGGGCTGGGAGTACCCTAGTTTATGATTCTTGTTCAAGCAAATGTTCGGCATATTCAAGTTGAAGAAAGATCTAAATTCCTCATCTCAATATTTACTCAGTAATTCAGAATAAGCTAAAGCCTAAGCATCGTCAAGGCAGCCAGGCAATAAGCTTTTTTGGATAATTCAGTTCATAATGGCAGTTTAAATATTTTTCTCATGATAGGTTTCTTTTAAATCTCAAAGCTCACTTTATAGAAATATTTATAAGTCCCTATTAGGACATTTACATTGTGCTTTTGTAATGTTAGGTATGGATGCATATTTACAATGTACTAGTAGAAATATTGGTCTGTACAGAAGCTGATTTGTGGTAGGTTGTGACACCCTTCAGCAAATATACACTTGAGATCCTCATAAATAATAGTACTCAATACACAGCTTTTACAGGCTCACAGGCACCTTGAAGTGCACAATTGATGTGACCTCTGAACATTCTATTAAACTGTTTGATGAATTTGTATCTTTACCTGCTAAAGGCTCTATATTCAATTTAAACTTTACATGATATACTGTAGCAAAAGCTTATAGTTTTAAATAATATGTTTTATCTAAACTTTTAAAGGCATCAAACAAACATGTATTAAACAAACACTCCACATAGAGTGGAAGTACGTTATTTGAGATAGTGTTTGTATCAAGAGTAGAACATGAGTGCTCCTTAGCAGTGCTAGGTTCCTTCTCATCTCTATTTAATGCACCTAGTACACAAGGAACACTATAGGTTACAATACAACACTGTCTTATTTCATTATTAAATGACATGAAGATCACGATGAGGCTTAGGTACTTTACATGGCCAAATGTTTGTGGGCATCTAACCATTGGCTTGTTGGACATCCTATTTAAAAACCATAGACATTATTACGGAACTAAACTATCACCCCCAACATTTGCAACTGTAACTGCCTTCACAGCCTTTCACACGGTTTTGAAAAGTGTCTGTGGGAATTAGTATGCCGAAAATATTTGTGAAGTCAGGAACTGATATTGAATAAGAACACCTGGCTTACTGCAAAGATTCTAATTCATTCTAAAGGTGCTGAACAAAATCTACTATACCAAACTCATTAAACTATGGACCTGAATTATTAAAGCTCTCCAAGGTTTATCCAGCACACCTGAAATGGATTTCCTAAAAGTAATTTGCTATTTGTTAGCAATCATTTTCAGTCCTGGAACAGATCCATTACAGGTTTTCCAGGAACACCCAGGTTCACTAAATTCGCCAGTCTTGGAAAGCTTTAATAAATCAGGCCCAAGATTTTTATAGAGCCTGATTTGTCCTCAGGGGTACAGTCATGCTGGAACACAAGCTGTTGTGACACAATTAAAAGTCATAATTTTCCACAATGTTTTTATGTGCTGATTTACTATGAGCACCATGTACTTAAAACACCTGGACTCCATTATTTTGAAAGGTATTCAAATACCTTTTGCCCAGAGTGGGTGATATAAGGCGTAAAAATACCTTTAGCCATATAGTGTATCTTACATTGATAAATCTTTAATCTGTACTAGAAGAATTGGTTAAAGCACTGACTGCCGACAACTAGTAAAAAATGCAGTAAAATAATAAGAAAGCCAAATTGGAAAAAAACAGCCTGATTTCTCATGCCCTGCTAAATCTATAAATGACCAGTAGTGTTTATTGTGTTTGCTGAATTGCAGTACTGTGGTCATAATATAGAAGAATTAATCTCTCTGGTAAAGTAAACCTTCTTTATATCCCTCATAAACTTACAGTCATCTTCTTCAATCCCAATAAATACAAGAAAACCTAGCCAATGTGAAAAGTACAGTATGTACAATAATTAGGATACCAGAAATCTAAAATTATTTTTTTTTTTAATCAGAAACAGAGAAAGGCAAAAAATGACAATAACCAATGTAGTAGTTGTTTGCCCTTCTATTTCTTCAATGGACATTGAAAAGAGATAGGCAGTGTGGCTTTTTGCATAGTCTGTACTTGCTTGGCACTATTGGACACCAACTGCATTCAGACATCTCCTCTCTTGTGAAGTAAACAGGCAGGAGGCTGGTTTAGGGAAGAAGAAAGAAGTTTGTTGCTGGGCCCCTGGCCCCCATTCCTGCATATAGCTGATCTGGCCCTGGTTTTAAACAAATTCCATATCTCTTGTTATCTGTTACTTTATTCTAATTCCGATTATGTCCCTTTTTTTCATTCTGTTCTCATTTCCATTTTATCCCCTCTTACCTCTACATTCCTTTTCTCCCTCTGCTTTCTCTTCGTTCTGTTTTGTGTATATTTCCTGTCTTTTAAACCTTGAAGTATGTGACAAGAAATGCAGCAAAAAGTGTCTGGATACATAAACTATTCAATCAAATGTAACAAAGCATATAAAATATCTTCTAAAATGTACATCCGATGACAAATGTCAGCAAGTATACACAACTTCCATTTTAAGCTGTGGCTTGTTTAAACATATGCTGGTCATGATTTAAATGTGCAGCGTTATATAGAGAAAATGTTGGCAACATCCCAGAATAAAAAACCTAATGTACACACAGCATAAGTGAACAGAGGCCGTCTAAACAAAATGTTTCATGCTTCATCTGTATTATTTGCAGAATCAGTATCGGCAAGTAAGTTGTGTATGATTCTGTTTAGGAACACTAGTGACAGCTTTCACTTTTTTACACACAGATATATATATGTATATATCTATATATATATATATATATATATATATTTATATATATACCATGGCCACCAGTCAGAAATATTTAGTCATTAATCCTTCTAATCTAGCAGAAGATTAAATCCAACTGGCTGCTGGAAATGCCATCTTCATGCAATCACAAACCCTAATAATAGCTTCTATATGCCAAAATCTAGTGTTGACCAGTAAACCAGGAATACAAGGGGACCCAAAGATTGTAAAATAATGGCCACAATTTACATAGATAGTGAATGTGCAGCTTGTATCAGGCAAGCAATTATACAGCAACAATTGCAGATATTCCTGCCAATTTTGGAGAAGAGTTCTCTCAATATGAATGTCAGTTCCTACCTTAAAAAGAGCACGGCCTTCTGTACCATAGTAGTAAAAAGCTCAGATGGTTTTGTTTTATACGTGGCATGGATGCTGTACCCTTCTAACACTAATAAATAAAGTATTCTGGAAGGCGTAGCTTTCGAGGCAGACATTTTTTTAACAGTCATAAAGACAAACATGTATATCTGTGGCATGTTTTATGATTTTCATATGGAAAAACATAGATGATTTGCACAAATCTGGTAAAGCGATAGTTTTAGTAACATTTTCCATTGCTAAATAAAAAAATAATTCTAGTTTAAAACAGTTTATGTTGGATTTACATGAAACTTTGTGCAGATCTGGGCTTTTTATGATGCAACCTTTTCCTACACTTAGAACAAAATACACAGAGAATGCAAAAAAAAAACTGTTGTCAGAGTGATACCTTTTAGTGGCTAACCAAAATTATTACGACAATAAATTTAGCTAGGCTATGTTTAGACTAGCAGTGTGGTTGTGGTGTGGGTACCACTTCCTCATGTCCCTGAACCGCTTCCTTTGTTGAGTTCATACATTTCACCCCAACAGCCTTTAGAGAATGAATAGGGGGGCAGTGAGTGGTTCAACTCAACTCATGTTTAAACCGTGATTGGTCTAAGCCAGTGCAGAGGTACAGGCAGCTAAGTGGCTCCATGAACAGCACTTGAACTCTTGTTCTCACCAAAAGTCTGAACTGAGCCACTAGAAAGTATCACCCTAACAACATATTTTATTAAAATTAAAAAAGAGCATTAAAAAAGAGCAAAGGCTAAATAGAATTGTATTGCTGGCAATCCGAAATTTATGGATCTGCATTCAATTTGAATTCTGCATTCTCTTTTTGCACGCTATGATCCTAGCAGGTACGTAAACTTCCAATACATACTATGCAGTTTGCTGCAGTACAGCCATGATGATAAGTACGGTAACAGTTTCAGGCCTGGAATCTCACTTGTCAAGCTTGTCAGAGCTTTTAGCTAAATGTTACTCTGTGTGCAGATTGTCCCGAACAAAAATTTAAGAACAAATAATGAAATACAAAGTTGTTAAAGATGAGACTTGTGTGTTTTGGTTTACAACCAGGAGTGTTCATGGGCTATGTATACCCCAGAAATTGTATATATAATGTATATTATAAAAAAATAATAGGATTGCCAACGGCAGGGAGCCATAATTCCTCATGGCTGTAACTTGTATAGATGGTATAGATACTGAGTGCATTGGGTTCTGAAATTCTAGTAAACTAGCTGAGACAAAGTTTAATAAAAATGCACCACAGCAAAAAATGGAAGGCCAGTCATTTTTTACACCAGATATTAGCGCCCTGAAATTTCAGAACATTATTAGTTCCAGCGTCATAAACGTAAAGTTATAAAATTTTAGTTTCTGCTAGTTATGTTAGGGATAATTTTAAAGACAGTTGTGACTTGTGGTTTTGGTTTGATTTTTGCATGTACTTTATGCTGCAGCAAGGGGTAAATTATCTTGTTTTGCAGCACTGTGGTGAGTTGGACTGCTGCTTTTACACGGAAAACAACGCAGTTTTATAGCCACTGGAAACACCCCTGAACATTGGTTCAATCAACAGAATTCAAACTTTTTAAACAGCACTTTTATGTTTAGACTCTTGTGTTGTGGCACCTGCACAATGCTATGTTGCACAAAAAATTTGAATGGCACCCCAATGAATCTGCATTAGAGCAAGCTAAAACACTTCAATGTCTGACAATGTTAAAAATAGATATTGTGCTTTTTTAGAATGTTAGGGTTCATTGGCAACCTATGCATTGCCCGTGGGGCATCTTCCGGTTTATTTGACGGGTCAGCCAATTCAAAATTGATATTAAGCAGATTGATATATACTACATAACTAAATAATAAAACATTTGGGTTGTCCAGTAATATGACTACCTTACTGGAATTTCCAAATTATTAACATATAGCTTGAGGACCACCACATATAGAACAGATCAAGATCCCTTTATAGTGGTTGATAGCCTTAGGGATCTTACCAGCAAAGTCCTTGATTAAATATTCAAACGATCAACTTAACAAGCATTTTGTACCAGTTCCATAAGTACTTTAAAAGCAAGACAACCCGTGACAATCAAGAATAAACCTGACTGTTGGAGCTTAGACTGATTAGCCAAATTAGAACATATGTATGACTTTCTCGTATGAAGGGTCCAGGGTATAGCATGCTCCTCATGATCCTCTTATGCAAAGATTGGGGATATCTCCAGTCCAGCAAATCTACATCCTTCATTGGGTAAAAACAACTCCTTAATATAGTTTTCTCCTTTGTTGGGGTAACTATGAAAACACATAGAACTTGTAGCTCTTGTTTAATTAGGGCATAGATCTCAGTGTGAGAATGAGCACAAATGTTTTTTTTTGTCATCTCATTTTTTACCTATGCAGAGCTCATGAATGTTTCAATATTCAAACAGAGGTGCACACTATGTATGTTGGCTATGTATACAACATCATTTCATATGCCCCTGAATGCATGTATGGACATTATTAGGAACTATAAGACCTTTGGCTAATATGATTCTTAGAGCACACCTTGTTGTATGCAGTTGTTCATTAATCAACATAGATAGAGGATTAAGGTATATAATTAATCTAAATTATTATTAGTTGGATGACCACATCCCCCCCCCCCCCATCAAATATTCACAGCCTATTTAAGCAATATTATTAACATTGTTTAGTGAACAGGTTGGTGGAATATTCTTACCACTTCAATGCTGTTAATGGGTTACTTAGTATCCTATGCATGAGAGAATCGGCATTCTATGTTTCAACAGCAGACACTTTATTATGTAATTGTTCCTGCTGTGAAAATACAGCACTCATAATAGCACATTTATAATGAAAAGCACATTTGAACTTTACTGACATTTTCAAACCTTCAAAAGTATATAAATATATATGCCCTTGAGAAAATAATTATTGTTCGTGCTTGAGGGAGACAGGATTGAATGCCTTAATTATATACAATGTATATTCACTGGTTTGCTATAACAGACATGTGTATCAACGAACAATATATAAGATACATATATGATAAGCTTATTGTGAACAAGAGGCCTGATTTATTAAATCTCTCCAAGGCTGGAGAGGATACACTTTTATCAGTGAAGCTGGGTGATCTAACCCGGAATGGACTTCTTAAGTCATTTACTATTTGTTAGTGTTTTCAATTGTGGACCAGATCCTTTTCAGGTTTGCTGCATCACCCAGCTTCACTGATGAAAGTGTATCCTCTCCAGCCTTGGACATCTTTAATAAACCAGGCCCAATGAGTGTAGATATTTCTCGCCTCAATGTGTATATGTTTATATACCGGGTTTATCCAGAATTTTCACTTATAGTGTGTTATATTGTGTTTTTAAGACCACCAATACTCATTTATTTTGTTTGTCCAGACACCCATTAGGTAATTCTATCTACATATATTTTTACAATTACACTTAGATATAACTGGTTGTTACCAGTTACTTTATACTGCTGCTTTTTACAATATGGTATTAAATAAACCACTGGTCGAAAAAAAAAGCACTTTGGGAAAAGTTACTTTGCTACCAGACATATAAATATTTCCAGCTGCTGGGCAAAGAGAGTTCCTAAAATAAAAATATTTTCAAAGCTAAGGTTATATCAATAGTAACTAAATATCTTAACCCAATAAGTTATTTTCTCATACTTAAAATTAGAATATAGTCTACAAACAGCTACTAGCTCACTATTACTAATCACTACTAGTCAAACAAGCTAAAGCTGCGTACACACTTCCAATTTTTATCGTTCAAAATGAACGACGAACGAACGACGAACGATCGATTGGGCAAAAATCGTTCGTAAAAAAAGTAACCAACGACGCCGACGAACGAGGAAAGTCGTTGGAAACGAACGACCGGACCGGCGGATCGGATTGGACGACGATCGTTGACCATCGTTCGTGTGTACGATCGTTTGTCGATCGTCCATGGTCTGAGCATGCGTAATGAACGAACGTTCGTTCACTTCCTGTCGTGCACATAGTTCCTCTATCGCTCAAACGATCGTATCTATTGTGTGTACAATATCTACGAACGATCGTGTCGTTATCTGTATGTGCAGGATCGGTGCTATACGATCGTTCGTAGATATCGTGCAAGATCGTTCGTCGTTCGTTTAACAACGATAATAATTGGAAGTGTGTACGTAGCTTAACACTAGTAGGGTAGACACCATGATTAAGGTACTTGTATGTTTATTTTTAGTTTTTATCTCTATCTGTTTATGTTTCTTGTATTTAGAAACGTTTTAAGAAAGTTTGGCTAAAGAAAATATTTTTAAGTGATTTTTTAATATCTTGTGTAGTTATTGGGTGCACATTTTGTACCCATCTCAGCAAGGTTAAATAAAAATAAGTGATAATAACTAATAAAATAAGTGATGTTTGGACACCAAAAGTTGTATGTCTACAGGCTCCAGTGATGAAAATGCATCCTTAAATCTGATTCTCAATATGCACGCTATATTACTGCTCACCCAACAGGATTTAAGTATACTCGGCACACATTTCCTTTAATTAAAGCACAGGTAAAACCAATTTTTATATTTCTTCCAATAGATTATGAAAAGGTTTGAACTTCTGTTATTTTTTTTAATACTGTTTGTATACCTTTGTCCTAGTGACTGTCTTTGGTACAACATTTTTAGAATCGGAGCAACGAGGGATGGGAAAAAAAATCTGGAAACCTGTACTGATGACAACTGTCTAACAGGGGATGTCTCTTCACTATTTGTTCCAGAGACATCTCCGGATGAACCATAGACATACAGGTTAAAACAGTGTTTTTTTAACCTGGGTTCCTCCAGAGGTTGCTGAGGGTTTAAAGAGCAATGAACAATTTGTGTCTCTCAGGTCAGTTTAGGTGACTCCCAAAATTTTTTCGACAATCTGTACGGGTGACATTCTTCCCAGCAATATACGATGCATGCCTTTCCAGAAAACCAGAATTTATTTCAAGGGTTCCCCCATGCTAAAATGTCAAGAAAGGCTGCTTTAAGTGAATCTCTTTCATTTTCCACCTACACGTAGATTTGTTTTTATATTCACAACATATAATAACACAAACAAATGGCGGGCCTTGACTGCCAAGGAAAACATGGCCTCTGACCAAAAAATTTTATCCTAGTAAAATAACATTTTGCCTCTGGCAATGAATACAGACACATTGAGGATAGGATTTCCCAATCTTCCTGTATGTTGTGTAAAGCAAAATGATGATTTTGTTTCTTGAGGTTCTTAAGATGATGAAATCATTTTAAGAACCTCACGAAAGTGGTTTTACTTTAAAGAAAACCACAGGAACTGTGGTTTACTGCATTTCAATGTCTTGCTAATGAAAAATAGTTGAGTCTTATCTGTCAAACAGACTTAGAACTAATACTAGTATAAAAATAATAAACAGAAGCAGGCCAATTGCTATTGAATAACATAAGGCATGGAATATTCTAAAATTAATCAGAATAATTTAGAAATTCCTTAATTATAAAACAGCACAAAAAAGTGTGTTGGTAAAACTTTTTTTTTCTTCTTTTAAACTAACATAAACACCAAGAATGTTCTCATCACTTTATAAAGCATTCCATCCACATGCATCAAGAAGCAATGTGCCAGTTGTTGTCAGCAATTAATCTGCAAGTAAAGTTAATTGTTTGTCTGCTGTAAACTGACTGGTTCCTGTAGGTTGCTGCATTTTGTATATCACCATTATCTTCATCACCTCCTTAAGGGTATAGTTTTTTGCATTTATTGTCTTTATATGTCTATAGCTAAAATCATTTTAGGCAATTTTTAGCATAAAAACAAAACCTGTACCAAAAGAGCTCAAAAACTCTAGCTCAAATTTACATACACACAAGTTGTGACCCATCGCACTTACTTACTCCTGTTTATTTGGTCCTCATATATGCAGATCAAATGTAAAGGCAGTCTGAAAGCAAACAATTTCTGCTGTGCCTAAGCATAAAGCCTTATTGAAGTATTTGATATTTTGTCTATATGAATCCTTCAATACTCCTAGCTTTCACACATACAAACTTTATTTAATTTGTGGATAGCTTTGCCATACTTTGTATAATTGAAACATCCTGCTGTGGGGATAATTGGGGAAAAAAAGGCACTTTATATCTACAGTACCATTATCCCTAATCAAAATTTTAAAAAACTATTTTTTATATTACCAAAAGAATTGCGCCCAAATATTATGTCTGACTTATAAGTGTTAGTAACAACAATGCTGTTTCAGAACTTCAAGCTTAAATGTAAAAATGGCTCTGCAGCTTCCTTGGTTAAAGCCTGTTTCCAAATTTTTTATACATTTGGGAAGGAATGTTTTTCAAGTTTATATTAAAAACAAATTTATAATACAAATTGAGAATATATTTCTGAATTTCCTTCGAATGTAAATCCTCCTCCTGGTGATTTTCTATATTTTGGTATGTATCAAAGGTACTGCTATCAGATATGTAAGAAACACACTTTTCAGGTCCGACGACTGAGCATCTGGTTGCATTTAAATACACATAGAACATTTTAATGAGTTTCCATCTATAACTGGAACTATCATGTAAGGGACCAATGGGTTTTGGGCACATTCCAAATCAGTAATCCGTGTGAAGAGAGCAGGGTCGTTCATCCAAAGTGGCTTAAGTTTTTACATTCCTAGCAGATAAGCAAAATAAAATCCTTCACTGTTACTTTTGCCAACACAAAGAGATATTTCAGCAAAATAACACAAAAGTTTGGATGGAGTAAGCAGCCATCTGTACACAAGATAATAAAAATTCCCTTTAATAAGTAAAACATTTCAAGCTGGCTTCAGATTTAGTACATTTTTTGTGATCTAGCAGACATTTGTTAAGAATATAGCTTGAGAGCTCAAGGCTGTTTAAATTTCTGCTGTATGTCTTCTTCATTTTGTTTATTCTTGAGCACATTAAGTACACACCACTCTTTTTGTTTCTCCCTTGGGTTCATAAATCTGATTTTACACTTGTGAAGTATATGGGAAATTATTCATATCTGCATTATGTCCAATACTTTCCTGTCAGATCCATCCATTAAAGAAAATGTTAATACACCTTCCAACATGACCCATATTACAGTATATATGCTACAACCATACTAATAGAGATTTTATTTAATAATGGAGTACAATCCTTATGCTATTAGGTAAAAGTGATTATAAAAGAGAACTTTAGTCCAAATGTTTTTGGCAGGTAATAATTCTAAACAATCCTTCTGTGACATGAGCTGGTTAGGTCAGCCTAGCTATTATACAGAAAAAATGTATTCACAAAAAAGTCACTCCTATTTCTTGTTGAATCTAAACCGAGCTGCTGGGAACTAAATTTCAACATTCAGAATAAGCGCTAATAAAGAAAATATTTTTTAAAGCTTATTGCTATATTAAACAGTTGAAAACAGTTTATAGATGATTTTTGTTATAGGGCAGTGGTGGTTAACTTTAAAAACTTTAGCGGGCCAAAGGTTAAGTAATGTAATAGTGGAATAGTACTATATACAAAATAGAGTTTCCTCTATTATAGAGAGGAAAATAGAAAATAGAGTGGGCCTCCTGTGGTGCTCCTGAGCCTTCCAGAGAGCAATACAGTAAATGTGTTACACCAAGTTTGGTAGCCCCTTTAAAATAAATTGACCATAATGCACCTTAACAAAATGTCAAAAATGTGACCTGACAATTTTTGCACACTAAATAGAAAGTATGTAGAATACTTCTTCCTTTAGAAATGGGAATCATTGATGTCAATTCAAAGTCCATACCATTATTCAGGGGTGTACCTGCAGGCTGTATAGTTAAATAATGGCCTTCAGGTCTCTCTAACTAAGAAGCCTAAAACATGCATAAAAGTATCCTGGAACATTCATGTGTCAGTAGAATAACTAATAATTATATCTGTAACTGCTGACAAATTCCTTTTTTGGTATAGGCAGGTGTCAATATCATAATAAATCTTCAGTAAAGCTACGTACACACTTCCAATTATTATCGTCGGAAAACGAACGACGAACGTTCCTGCACGATATACACGAACGATCGTATAGCACCGATCCTGCACATAGAGGTAACGACACGATCGTTCGTAGATATTGTACCCACAATAGATACGATCGTTTAAGCGATAGAGGAACTATGTGCACGACAGGAAAGTGAACGGACGTTCGTTCATCACGCATGCTCTGAACATGGACGATCAATGAACGACCGTACACACGAACGATCTTCAACGATCGTCGTCCAATCCGATCCGCCGGTCCGGTCGTTCGTTTCCAGCGACTTTCCTCGTTCGTCGGCGTCGTTGGTTACTTTTTTACGAACGATATTTTGCCCAATCGATCGTTCGTCGTTCGATTGGAACGATAAAAATTGGAAGTGTGTACGCACCTTTACTCTATACACACATAAAGATCTGCGAACTGGAATCCTGTATATTCTTTTTCTTAAACCCTATGTTATGGTGCAGTGCAATGTTTTATTTTAACAAAGTTATATCTATGTATTTTAAGCAAGGGCACCTAACACCAATCACGGTGATAGCCAAGGTTGTGCTGTGAGCAATATGAAGTCACTGGTTACTAGTGAACCTTCCACAGAAATATACCATAGAGCAGCAGAATTTATCCAGCAGGGGATTGATCTTTTCTTTATTATACCTTTATATATACTTTATGATAATTAATATTAAAATAGTTTGGGTGGTGTTTCACTGAAATAAGTCATTGATATTGAATGATTGACTTGGGAACAAGGACAGATCAAAAGGCTACTGCTGTGCCCCTTTGAGTGTAATGTGCACATTCTAAGTTCACCAAATGGAATAAATAATTTTTATATCATCATCTACAGAAACATTTTATCATGCCATGTTCTCTCTACAGCATCTGTTAGGTGCAGATGACAGACAGGTACACATAAATCAACTGATGTATGTGACTGAAACACTGATCTAATAAAGGTCATTCACATTATGAATCCTGCCTATCAAATGGACTTTTCTTTCCAGACCTGGGATTTTCCCTAAACTCTAGAGTCAGTGTTTGTCAATGTGAATTTATAAAAATGTCTCCTAAATTAAGACAGTCCAATGAAAACTGATATTTAATTTATGAGTGAGAGAGATGCTGACTTTTATATACCTATTTTTCTCATCCATGATTTCCCAGCTCTATTATACACCTCTTCAACACAAGGATCTTGCTACTATAATGTAATCTTAATTAGCCAAGCCTAAATAAAAATAATAATAAAAAACAACAACAAAACCAGTCATACAGCTCAACCCAATCCTGATGTACAAGAGTTTAAAGATAAATGTTAAGATGAAGAAATCTTACAAGAGATAAGTTGGTGGGTAAATAAATATGGTAGCATCTACCAGCAATACAATGCCACTTTAGGATTGTAATCACAACATTCTTTATGAAAAATGGTTCCCATCAGTTTAGAGTGGGTAGCCAAATTAGAGCATGTTGATGATGGATTACTATATATTTTATTATTCAAAAACTTTGTACTCAGATGATGTTAAAGTGTGAGTATGTAAAAACTTTTTTTTTATTCTGCTGTGTGTGTCCTATTCACAAGAGTACCTGAAAGGAAATCTCTACGAAATAAGGGCAAGTGCCACCTTAAACAGCTATCACTGGAACAAGTGTCCCCATTAGATTTTCTCTGACTTTCACTCCTAAGGACAATGGTCATCAGGAAAAGCTTTAGGCTTTAATAAATCAGGCCCGCTGAGCCAACCACTATAAACTTTTCAATAAATCGTATTTTTGTGGTACCCAGCCACCTATCGTCTTGCCAATTTTCCTTCTATTATATTTACCCTGGAGGGACTGCAGGCAAATGGGAAATGTATTCCTACATTCTCTGGTCCTGCAAAAATACAAAAAAGCTTCTAGACATACATCTTTTGAAGTTTATTAAAAGTTTTTTTTTTTGTTATTTTCTCATACCCCTGGTCCATCCCTGAAAAGTTACCAGTAGTTTGGGTGGTGTTTTACCTACAAAAACCCCCTAATCTAGACTGTCTGATCTGAGAACACGGACTCCAAGAAGAGCTCCTATTTATGCAGACTTTTTACTGGCTATTCACTAAAGGCCACTACTGCTCAAACAACAATATGAATAATTATTAGGATATATCCATTTGAGCCTTTGATTTGAGATTCGAGCCTGCTGAATTTACTGTTTCTATTTTTGTGTCCTTACCCTATTTCCAATACTACTCCCTCCCTCCCTCTACTTCTGAACATTCATATTAATCTATTTGTTAGTATATCTCGCTCTACTGATGGTGTATCATTGACCTATTTTATGTCCTTGTACATTTAGCAACAAAACAAAAAAGCCCATACAAACACTTTAAATGCTTTGCTACTACAAGTAGGAAGTTAAATTGTGTATTAGACTGTATCTGGTGTGTATGGCAAGCTATACTCATTTAAAAAAAACTGTAAAGGTCATGATTGTATGAGAAAGTACAACAAAAGCTTGGGAAAATGAAAGTTCTGACAGACCAACATTAAAAATGGCTGATTTACCCCCACCAGTTAACTGTTTCCAAAGATAACATAGTGCTGCATTAAAAAAAGAAACATCCTTATCTTATATTGGTTTATAGCAATCAGCATTCAGGGTTGGCTGATAAAATCCATCAAGATGCCTAAGAATTTACAACACATTAAGTTCTCTTATCAGCTTCTGTCTGGACTTGAGTGGTTCTTAATTTCCCACTTAAAAAGATAACCCTGCTAATAACCAGTTTTCCTGTTATCAGTGCAAGGCCTGGTCAACTCCACATCTCTGCTTGACAAAGGAGAAAGGTTTTGTAACATCTGCCTTTTTATGGTCACAACTAATTATTCATTCTGTGCTGAGCTGTGGTGCAGACATAATATATTGTCTTCTTAAGCTTTGAACACAAAATATATTATAAATATATTATAGTGGATTTTTCCAAAGCAGTTAAAAGGTAAAGGAAGCAATTTATTGGGTATTTGTAATGCAAAGATCAGAAGATTTAAATCTTTCAAAGGTTCTTCAAATTTGTAATTGTGTAACAAAACACAGACATTTCGCAGTGTTGTAGAACAGTGTTATACAGGGCAGCTTGACTGACACTGACATATCGTCACATTTTCTTTTTTCCAATGTGTATGTAATGTGTAGCATTAGATAGATAGATAGATAGATAAATGATAGCTAGACAGATAGATAGATAGATAGATGACATGACTGATGATAGCGACATGACTATGGACTTTGTGCAGGGCTGCCTAATATGATGGCGCTATAAAAATATTGTGTAATAATAATAATACTAGATAGTATTGTTTTACCTCTACTACTAAATATGCTAGTTGCCTGGCTGTCATATTGCCCCTCTGACTTCAATACTTTCATACTCAGGAACCTCACACAAGTATATATGAAATTCTAACCCATTCCTTATTCTAAGTTTGATTTCCATCGCTGAATATTTGTTACAGGTTAGCTTTTGAAAGTATATAGGCCATCAACAGTAGGGCAACAAGTATGTTCAGAAATAAGCCAGGAGTGGCAGTCCCTATACTTTTTAGAAGTTTTTTACTTTTTTACTACACCTAAAATTCCCATTTTTATACGTTACAGTTACTTCATTGTAGGGATTCTCTGCATTCTTACGAATAGGTTGACAAAACATGTGGCTTTTCCAACAGCAATTCATAAAATATGGTAACACCAAGCTGACACATAGAAGTTACTATGTATGATTTGTATTTTGAGCCCCCCTACATTTCTAAGAGCAGATCTGAAAAAAAAAAGTTTCTAGTCAGTAGTCAGTGAACATATGCTCTAGGCTTAGTCCGGCCCTTAAAAATCATTCTAGCCATGGTTGTGGATTTCTTTCAGTACCGTTGCAATCCAGGAAGTGTTTTCAGACAGAGCCATTTACTAGCTTGATATATGAGTATGTGTAGCCACTTAGGGCCTTCCAGAAGACATTGGATGGGGACAACCCTCAGATGCAAAAGAGATCTATTTTAGGTTTATTATTAGAACTGGAGCAGGTAAAAAGAATAGTTAGAATTTGCATCTGTATTATACCCAATTTACAAAAAGTGCTAACCAATGTTTTACCATGCTGACCAAATTGTTTACCAGTGGAGGCCTGGGAAGAACAGTTCAAAAACAAAGAATGTGCACCATACCACAACCTCCTCCAAGGTCCAATCAGGTAGCAGAAAAATATAAAATACCCAGCAACTATAATTGACTGTAGGTCCTGACTAACTATACAAGACATATGCAAAATCATAATTTTTTTATACAAGCATAATGCCCCACTGTCCTCCAGCCCAGTTCTCCCCTGCTTCTAAGAAAAAAAAAGGATAATGCTATGTTCAATTCATAATGAACATACTTTGATAAATACCAGCTAAGAAATTTACTCAGGGTTTGAAAAATAAAACTTTCACAGTCAAGAAAAGCCAAAATTAAACGTATTATAGATATTACTTTGATATAGAAAAATTGACACAGCAAGATTCTAATCTGTCAATGCAGTTAAGTGTTTTGGGTTGACTTTAAATGCATCATTCTGTGCTGAGTTCAAATCTACAAGTGTTTAGTCTGAGAACTTACTTTGCTTATGGCAAAATAAATAATGAAAGCCTGAGAAATATCACCTGGTAAATGTGTTCGCTCTATTTTTTTATTGCTTGTGCAGGCTGAAGGGTAATATAAAAAAGGACAATTTCGTGTGAAAAGTATGGCATAACCTGACCTTGCACTGAAGTAAATAAACGTATCGCAAACAGGATGTAGTAAAATAGCTGTATTTTACCCCTTCCTTTCACCTCATCACTCACATCCTTTTATAGAATTTCAAAGTCCAATAAAATAAAACCCTCTAAAATGTCATTTTCTTCCTCTTTTAACTGTAGTAAACAATAAAGAAACATTTTTGTGTAATAAAACTAATCCCATTTAGGAAATGGCTAAAGCCTGGTGATTCTGTATGAAAGCAATAGACATAAATTACTAAAGTAATGTTAAACGGTACTTAAATTCACTATGGCACCATGGACATTTCTCTGACCTGAGGGCTTTAATATTTTTTTTTTTTTTTTTTTAGGTTTTTTGTATATTATACCTAAACAAAACCCAAGGCTGGGTTCAGACTAGCAGTATTATACTGCAGTGTTTACACTAGGTGTCTGGGAGAAGTAACAGGCGGTTACACAAGACTTTTTCAGCCAATTGCAAACAGCTGCAAGTCTAGCAAAGCATTTTTATGTACTGAAACTGCTTGTAAAAACCACTTGCAAATGCTTGCACAAAGCAATTTTGAGCATTTGCAAACAGCACCAATTCAAGTCAACAGAGGTGCCAGGGGCACCTCTTGGTGCTACACATCCAAGAATATGTTTGGCAACCCTACCACCTGTTACTACTTTCCCATTCAGTCCAATTGCTTTGCACAAAACACATCTGAACCCAGCCAAAAAGTTCAAAATAAATTATCATGTGCAGAAGAAGACACAGTCAAGGTTAACTATCTACCTAATATTGCAAACCTTTTATACAAAGAAATAAAGCAGAACTAAGCCCCGCTATACTCACCTGTCCCCGTTCGGTCACGTGGCACCGCAGATCACCTGTCCCTTTCTGAAAAAAAGCCATGCCTGATCACAAATTTTAAAGTGGAACTTTAGTTCTGCTCAGCTTTGTAATGTGAATAAAATGTACAATGAATACGATATACTATGTTAGATGTAAATAATATTTCCATATGCTGCTAACATTAACTAAACAGGGAGACAATGACAAATATTTCAACAGCATTCGTCCTGGTTTGAAAAATCATGTGATATATTCAGTGAACACTTCCTTCAATCCCACCACGTGGCTAGCTTACAAAGGGTAAAATAGACAGGCAATGAGCTACACCGTCAAAGTCAAGTCCACTATTGCCATCTCCATATTCCTGTCCTGACAGATTCATTTTAGGTCTTACAACATGGCTGCGAGGAAGTAATCTGTCTTCATGCACTCATTGAACATTTAAATATAGTAACTTTTGAAAACAGTTTACACAGGCGAAGCAAGAAATGTGTTGGCCAGACAGCTGCACTCCAAAGTCTGGCATATACAGTAAACTGAAAAAGGATATGACTTGAATGTGACATTTCCCCTAATTCACCAAAAGCTTAGGGGCTTTAAATATCCCAGAGATAAATACTGATACTTTTTTTTACTGACAAATACTGATACTGTATGAGACAAATACTAATACTGTTATTTTAATTAATATGTAGTTAAAGCCCAATCTGTAAGCAAAGTTTAATATACTTTATTATAAAGTTTCACTTTATTTTAAAATTTCTATGCAGTTAAGCAAGATTTGGTAATTTATACAAACCAGAGGTCAATGGAATTATTCTTTTTTTTTCACTTAGTTACCCTTGTTTGAGAAAATATCTATGTGCAGGTTACTGTAATTTACTGAAAAAGTAAACTATGATGTATTCATTTCAATCTCTTGAACATATGGGATTTAAAATTTAAATAAATGTTGTTTTGTCAAATGTGATAGCAGATGGCATAGCTAAATCTCCAAGTAAAATAAATATATTGTTCAGACCTAGGTTTTACATATATTAGGAAACCAGTTAATCATTTCTCCTGACATGTCCTCATATAGTTCATACATTGAATTGTATTTAATGTATGGCAATGAGGTTACGAACCACTGCCTCTTAAATGATAACACAGCACATATGTTGCCTGTAAGTCTACCAGTTCAGTTATTTATTTTGCTCCATCAACTCCGGTGGTGCTGTACATAGCAACTGATACAAAGGAGAGTAGTACATGTTCTAGAATGTGTTCGACATTTTCCAAAAATCTAGTATACAGTCGTGAAACTATTTTTTTTTTTAATGTTTTAGGAAGAGTACGGATTAGGATAAGATCTTATGTTGGGTTTTAGTGCTATCCAGAGCTTGGTTAGAAATATTTTTTCCCAGTTTTGGCCAACAATGATTTTATTAGTAGATGAGGAAAAATGTATTAAAGTTATGCCAACACAGTGTTCTCCCCAGCCCCTTTTTGCTGGGCGTACCACCCAGCACTTTTCAGTAATCACCTGGCTGGGTGGTTAATGAAGAGATGGGTCAAAATACAGGGGCAGACCACCCACCTACAATTCCTTTATACCCAGCTAAAAAACATTTCTGGGTTGAACACTGCAACATCAATAGAAAAGTGATGGGGGCTCGATGTCTAGGTTTAGGTCTGCTAAACAAAGGCATTTTAGTTCTGTCCGTGTCACTTTTGGAGAATCATTCTCACTTCCTGTAGGGTAAGACATTGGTGGAACATGAAGAGTGGGTAAATGTCTCTAATGTGTCTGAACAACAGATACCATGACAAAATTTTTACCCTTCGGAAAAGTTTTAGACAAGCATACAACTTAAAAACCTAGAACATGCCTAGCACTTTTTTTCAATGAGTGTAGTTGGCAAGACCTGTGGCCAGTTTGACCTGTTCAGTGTTTTAAAGCTAACACCAGCAAATATTTGAATAGTGATCGGCATAAACACCTGTGCCGTATGTCTAGCCCAATATAATAAATGGTAAGTAGTTGAAGGAGTCTGAAAAACCAATCACAAAGTAACTGCAATTTGTCACACAGAGGATGATGATCATAATCATTAAAGTATTACAACTTTAACAGAAAAAAAAAATTGGTTCTTTTTTTTTTTATAATTTTTTGTATTGTTACAAAATGTAAGAAAAATAAAAAAATAACTCCATAATTTTATGTTAGTTATTTTTTGAAATTATTACTAAATTAAGGAACTATTTAAAGGCTGTATCATCAAAATAAAGTTGTGATTACTGCACTCCACCTTCCCAATTTTTGCATTTTATGAACTTTCAAATTTAGGTCTAAATTCCTATCTTTTCCAAGACCCTTTTTTACTTTAAATTATGTATAACTACAACACTTGTTTATCTATACTGATAGTCTGTCTGCAAAACCACCAATTCAATTCTGCACACCTAGTCTTTGGAATCAGCACCTATTCCAATACTGAAAAGTTATTATTATGTTCTAATTGCATGGTGAGCACTCTATCAGATCAGTCTCATGTGTTTGATAGAAATGCAGCCTTTTGCAGGTTCACTGGAAAGACAGATTGAAAGTCATAATAAATATTCTTACCCACTACTTTTGGCAGTTTTTGTCTGCGCAAGGGAATTCGAGGCAGTTTCATGCTGATTCGGCTAAAACGTCCACAGAAGCGTCGAGGGGGCTTCTTGTTTGGTACTTTCTCTCGATTTTCACTGTAAAACAGAAATGTGGATTAAAGTTTATAAAATGCAATAAATCATGGCAGAAGATTTATTCAATTCAGTTGTGGAAAAAAAATTATTCTAAGGGGTGGGAAGGGGTGGGAAACCAGCTACATGAAACAAAATCTTTGCCTATCATCACCACTTTATTTCTTATTACAAGTATACATTTCATAACACAGATTAATCTGTGTATAAGTTTCACATCCACCATACAAAATGCAAAATTGTAGGTTTATTTAAAAACAAGTACCATAACCACTGTAAATTTAGAACAATAGGCAAAAGTAAATACAATATATAGGATATATATGATAAAAGACCCCAAACATCCCGTGATTTTCCACATAAAGGATGCTAGTGTTCAACAAATTGCTCAAGACCTTAGTTTGCCCAAGCAGCTTTGGCTGGTCTTTGTGGGCAAAAAGCAATGTTCTTTATGGAACTGTTGTCATTGGTAACATCATGGGTACCTCCTGTTACTCCATGTCTATGCAGGTCAGAACTGCTCCAGCTAGTCTTACCTTCATGTGCATTACCAGATTGCTACAATAGTAAGTAACCTTTTGCTTCAGAGGTACATGGGGCAAATGTCAATGAAGACAAAGTATGGCGTGGCAAGTTCGGGATGACGTAATTTTACTGCACAAAACAGTAGCGTAAGCAGAGAGAAAGTAATTTGGATTTGCAATTACTGTAAACCTGCAAAACAGTTTTACAGTGAATTAAATCAACAAAAACTCAGTAAGTAAAGTTTAGCTGTGGATGTGTTTGCTGAATTAAGCTCAGCAGCTGACTAGATACATAATGCAGACTGGGGTGGCCTGCACACAGTGCCTAAAGGGTTGAGATTACAAGGAAATCATATTATATTAGTATTTGTTTTCTTCTGCTTTATCTGTTCCCACAAAAGTGAAATGACTGCCTATTACCATAAACTGTTTTTCTTTTTTTCCCTTGCCAATAACTAATGCTGGAGGCAGCACACTAAGCCAATATCAGGGCCCTGATCTCTTCCGTTTTAGGATCATATTATTCATCATCCATTGAAGATCTTTGGAAGGAGTGGCATTTTGCCTAATATAGCATTTAGTCATTTCAATCCCAAAATAACAATGCATGAGTCCCTTTGCTTACCCTTCTTCTTTGTAATGTTTATTATTTAGATGGAATTGATATATTTGATGAGGAAAATACCTAATTTACTTGATTTGCTTATTTAGTTTGATGGATGTTGATTAATATATAGACGATTTTCATTTCATTTTAGATTTGGATAGAGAGGTAAAGAACCCTCTTTTAGGTTTTTCACTGGAATGATCTCATCTAATCTCCTCTCCTAGTAAAAACACTACCCCCAGGACAGGAAATCAAATGGAAAAACGCCAGTCTGCGTGCTGATGCAACCCAATGAGCATCAGGTTGAGCTCCCAGAAAATAGACAGAATGAAAGATCATTAAACTGGACTGGCAGAAATGGATCAGGGAGGAGACCAGGGGCAGACAGACAAACTAAAACTATAGGAAGAAAAGCAGGATAAACTTCAAGGGGCTATTATAGACAAACAACAGAACTAGCCAGCATACACAATACACAGAAAAAAAAAAAAGAATAACACAAACATCAACATAATACTTGCTGTTCCCAGGTCCTGAAAGTGTGGACTGTGTCAGAAGTTAGTTCAAGAGTCCATCTTCAAAGGAGACACAGCAACACAAACCAGTCTTTCTTACCCCCATTTAAAGCATAGGTATAGTCTTGCAGAACCGTCTTTATTACTTTGTCTTCAATTTCTTGTACTTTTCCATCATTACTTGACATTATCCTTTAGGAGAACAATGTCACCCACTTGAAGGTTAGGTTTGCTTGTGTATTGAGTATTTGCAAGGTGTTAAACCTGTTTCCATTGTCACTGTCAAGGCAGGTCATTGTCAAGGGCAGATCAAAATCTCCAGGTGGAGCAGTAACAGCACTGCATGCAAACGCATCTTCAGAAGAGGATAGTAGTTACGGAACCAGCAAAGTGCAAATCTCAGCAATTTTGACGTAGCTCAAGCCTTGGAACAATACGAGCAGGCTTTGAAAATCAGCTTGGCCTTACCTAAGATGACACCGAAACTTAGTTTGCCATTCAGATCTATAACTCGGTGGTAAGATACTGGAGCTATGACTTCAGTTGATGCATCTGAAAAGACAAGGACCTCTCTTCTGGTAAGAGTGTAACAGTGTAAGAGTGTGGAATATGAACTTGTTCTAATGTTTTTAGTAACCTCTTCCATGATATCCATCTTTATTGTTTCTCTCTGGGTAGCAGGGTATAGCAATTTGTGTTTTCAGAAGCAAGCTGCCTGAATGGTAAAAGGTACTATGAAACCCAGTGGTGCATAGATGCTACGTTGCATAAGAAGAGGGTCAAAGCCTAGCTTAATTCCCTTTACACTGACAGCGTAGTCATCAGAGTCAAAGGCTTTCATTACCTTGTCAAGGTTAGAGATGATTTTTGAAAACTAAGGTTTGCAGGGGCTAGCATCTCTTTGGTTCTGACATGAAGATCAATTGCTCCTTCTTCTGTAGGTAGAGACTTCAATCCATCACCAAAATAGAAATTCATTTTAACAAACTGAAGTGCATCAGATCCAAATTCCATTTCACTATTCTGAGCAGTCTTACTCAGTCCATAAATTTCCACTCCAGGAGAAGGGCTATTTCTCAAGACCTTTATTCTGTAGTCTATAATTTTGTCATTAAGTATTATTTGGCAGTTTCCATCTTGGGGTATAAAATAGTAGTGGTGCTACCCAGCTGTTGCAGTCATCTTCATGGATCTTCATGGATCATGGAGTTTTTAAAAACTCTTTGTCTTCAATAGTGGCTGCCAAGTAATTGTCTTCAGTGGATACATGAAACACAGTGGAACCAAAGTTCCAAGCAATTAGGGATTTCTTATCACTCTGATTAATGGATTGCTGCAATCCCCTACTGCATAGCCTTTCCATCACACGATAGCGGTTTAAAAGTATTGCGTCCACTTGACAGCATGTGTGTATTGCCTGCACCGGTACCCAGAGTGCAAGGTAAGGCATCCCCTTTTATTATCAACATGTTGAAGAACTTTGATTTTGCAAGAGATAGATTACTCTTGTAAGAAACATCCTTGTGATATTTCTGTGTAGGTTCTAGGGAAGGTGAAACTAAAGAAATGATGACCCACAGGCTATAGTTTATGATAATATTAATAAATTAGGAGTATATGTATAAAAATATATTTTTATTTTAGCACACAATCCATAAAATGGATATCTTAACCCAAATCAATATAAAAGAAGGTCCAAAAATCACATCACCCACAGAATTGGGTAAGTGAAAAGGTAGGACCACAATTTAAAATATTCAGTGCATTATTTAACAAACCAAATATTCAAATTTGTAACAAATTCTGACAATCCCAGTTACAAATCTGAATATTTGGCTTGTTAATCAACGCACAGAATATTTTAAATTGTGGTCCTACCTTTTCACTTGCCTAATTGTGTGGGTGATGTGATTTTTGAACTTTCTATATAAGTATATTTTCATAGGGTATGGGAACTGCCTTTAAAGTAACAGCCAAAAATAAGCTTGGTACTCTTCCTGCAAGATGACCATACACCTTACAATTAGATTGCAAAATCTCTGCACACTCTAGAATCAACCAACAGAAAGTGAATACTCCAATTAATACACAGTTACACAGGGAGGACAGAAGTTCCACAGTCTAATACTGGACCACACAGACAATATTACACATAAGCCTGAAGCATTGGAATGCCTTGATTACAGCCAGTCTGTAATAGATCAAAGCTATCTTAGAATATTTTTCCTATATATGGTGTACTAGTATTAACTTTAGTCTCCCTGGAGTATCCACACAATGCATGGTATCAATGCAATCTGCTCCTCTCTGTTAGGTGTTCCCGTGGGCCCTGTCAGTGTCCTGGGTTTCTCCTTGTACTGGGGGACCCTCCACCCTACACAGAGGCCTTGACCTAAATACTGCTTCCTCTGCTTCCAGAACATTCCTGTTGCCTATGCATTTGTTATTGGCGCATTACTGTCCTGTTTCTGGAATTTACCACACTTTACAACTGGGCATGCTCCAAGCAAATTCACTAGCAGATCCTAAGAACACATAGTTTACAACCCTGCATGGAGAAATCCCAATTGACCAGAGTGTCCACTCTCATTATTGAGTAAACTAATCTAAATAACGTGCCTCTGATTACCCTGGATATGTTTGTTTGCTGTAGCTGCTAGAGGCAGTAAAATCTGTCACAGGCAAAGGCCAACATTAAAATGCTATAAAATTTTAAAAAGTCTTGATATATATTACACTCTGATCATCAAGGATAGTAAACAGTCTTAGAGCCCTTTCAGGTTGTCCCTTAGGGTACACAGGAACTATGCATATTTTGGCTCAGAATTCGTCACAGAGTCTTTCTCAAAAGATTAATAGAGGACACTGAAATTAGAGGTATTGTTTGATCTGTACTCTCCCCACCTTGCCACACGGGAGTTTTCTCTAGAGGAAGTGGAACTGTGTTGAAGTGGATAAAGTTCTTGTGCGTGATCATCACTGTTGCATTCTATGAGCTTAACAGTACCCTTACAGTCATTTGAAGCAGACCCCAGTTTTCCTTACGTTCCTGTAGGGTTTTTTTCCTGAAACTAATAAATTTAGGTAGGTGTGGCTTGTTATGTAAAGGGCATTGGCGATTTGGATTAAAAAATGCAGGTTAGAATACCAGTCTTTTTAATGACACTGGACCTCTGTGGTCTCTGTCAGTAATGCGTGAGCTTGTAGGCCTTAGAGATAGTGGACCAAGAGGGTTGTTTTCACCATTCAAGAAACCTGGGTCATTCTTAGTGTCCGCAATTTTCCTAACAAACTCACAAAAGTAGGAGAAGGGAGAAAAGGAAACACGGTTTTCTTCCTTGTACTTTGCCCATCTTTCCTGAATACTGTACGGTAGCTTGGAGACTATGGGGGTTACCGCCACAAGCAGTATCCAGATAACATAGGCCAGGTAGGTGGATGTCAGCCTTGGCAAGCTGGAGTTCCGTCTGTCCCATGCAGCTCAAGACCTGTGGCAACACTGAAAGTGTGATCTCTAAAATTACCCAATTGTCCAGAGATAGCAATAACGTACAACAGGGTTCAACCTAAAAGTTTTTTTAAGCAGGGTGTGAAGAAATTGTAGGCGGGTGGCAGCCCCTATATAGTGATCCAACTCTTCAGTAACCACCCAAAAACAGCCAGATGGTTAGTGAAAAGTGCCGGGTAGTGCGTCCGGCTGAAAAAGGGCTGGGGAGAACACTTTACAATCTCAGCAGTGATCAGAATGACACATTACAGATTGTTGAAAAGTTTATTCCAAACTGTGAGGATCCATGCAACAGTGAACATCCAATAGGTCAAAAGATCATGTTATGAAACACTCCAATACATGTGGATAAAAGAGAGACAACAGCATACTGAAAAAGGGAGGGACTAACAGACAAACTGAAACTACAGGAAGAGAAGCAGGACAATTTCAAGGGGCTATTATAAACAACAACAGTACTAACCAGCATACAAAATGCATGTGTAACATGACAGAGGGTGTAAGGCAACTTTAAAACTTTACAGCGCAGATGCATGTTACAAATACATCATGTGTTGGAGTCTTATACAGTCAAAACAATATATACTTACTCAGCTGATTCATCTTTCTTGCGGCAGACACAACAGCAGCACAGCAATGACAGCAGGAGAATCAGTAACAGTATGACAAGGGCCCCCGCACCTATTACTCCCATTCTCTGATTGGCTTCTGAAAATCAAACATTGCACAAAACAATATCAGTTATGAATATTATATTACTACATCTTCCAAATCTTTTCAGCACATTTAAGGGATACATACATATGTTGAGATCTCATTGCAACCATCAGTTGCTACTTTAAAATAAAGACTTTTTATAACAATTTTCACTTGTAGTGTACAATCTGGTATACAGTATGTGGTACATATGTTCTGGTAAATCCTTTGGAGAAAATGAAAATAAATAAATATTCAAAAGTGTTCACAACTAACACACAGTAATTATGCATGCATTATCATTTGCTGACCTGATCCTTTGGAGCACCATTTCTCAACCAGGGTTCCTCCAGGTTGATAGGGGTTGTGTAAGCAATGAGCAGTTTGTGACTCTCAGGTCAGTGACAGCAATGATCTTTTTGGTTATCTGTAAGGGTGACATTCTTCCCATTGGCCAGCAATGAAAGTGACATTCTTCCCAATGACCAAAAAACTAATGTACAGTGAGTTGTGGGTGTAGTAAATATGGCAGGTCTTCAAGGAATCCCTGAACATTATTTCAAAAGTTCCCCTATGTTAAAATGGTTGAGAAAGGCTGCTTTAGAACGTTAAACACAATTCTAAATCTGTTGATTTTTGGTGATGATCTGTTTTTTATGTCTTTTGCAGCCATGAATTAATTTCTAACCCTGAAAAAGCAATGGGTGTTTTATGCTCCTTTAATAAAAATGAATATATTTGATAACTTAATAATCCTGTGTATTCTCAAAAACTTAGTCTGCTGTTTATATGGTACTGATGTTGTAACAGGTATAGATTTTAGGTTAGTGCTAAGCAAAGCTTTCCCATGGGGAATAAAATCCAAATTATGATGAAAAGGAAAATATAGATATGGTTACTTACACAATGTAATCGATGCTAATAATTTAATAATTAAAAAAAATCAAAAGCAAGGTAACTTTTGATACCTAGATCTAACTTCCTGGTGTGTAAACTACATTTCTTTATTGTTTTTTTAATGCTCCAACACTAGTATCATTAAACAGAAATGATCTAATACAAATTTCCAGCTAAAAGCTGATGATACAGCACTGTGGTAAGGGCTTAAAGTGATGTGGAGGCTGAGACATGAAAATTTTAACTTTTAGCATTTGATATGCAAGATGGGACAACCACAAAATATTTGGGTTTTAAATTTGCAAGGGCTGTGTGACATTTTGAACTACTTTCTCCTCAAGCCTTTGATATAAACACCAAACTGTTGCACAACTGTAGGGATTGTCCCTCTTTTGGAACCTGATCTGTCCCTCTTTCCTCCTCAAATACCCCTCTTTTTAGTTTGATGTATAAACCTCTTTAAAAACTGTGTTTTTTAGCTACCAAAGTATTATACTGCAGTATAACTTTTAACAAATCTCTTATATTTATCTCTTAATATATTTATTTTGAAAGGGCAATATGAAAAAGACAATCCTTTTTAGCTTAATCATTTTTCATAGCACATTAATTTGGGGCTAGCAAAGGTAGGTGCTTTTGTCTACTGCTTCTCTTTATGTGAGTTGGGTCATGATTATCCTGGTTGTCATGCATAGTTTTTTACTCAACTGCTAAATTAATCTTGTTCTGAGATAAATAAAGACACCATCATTGTTAACTTCTGACAATGCCTATTTATTCTTTTGATTTTTTTGTTTCCAATACTTTTAGGTTATTGACTGAACTAAACCTCAACTCACAGAGATCTGACCATGTACTAAAGTCTGACCTAGCCAGCCAACTAGCATTTTCAGAAGGGTAGCACCAGTCTATGACTAAGGTTTGAGAAGACTATAAACTGTAAGGAATTCCTGATATTTGTGGGGCCATATGGGCTTTCAGTAAAGGCTATTTTGTAAAAGATTGCCAATGTTGGGTTCTACACTGGGTTGCATAAGATTTTTTGATTAAACCTTAAGAAAAGAGAACATTAAATAGGTTAAGTAAACAGTCCCTACACCTAAATAAACTGCAAAGTCTTTTGAGATATAAAATTTTGTATTACTAATGACTAATATGTAGTCATGAGGATGGCTTAAATATACACAACATTATATATTAATGCCAGTGTTTCATTTATACATCTAGAAAGGGGGATGAAAATCCTTTTTATCTGGACTGTAGCCAAACTGGGGCACAGCATAGAACCATGCTATTTTATTAAGTAAAATAAAACCAGTAACATATGCACAACGCTGTTCATATACAAATCAGCATATGGCAGTGAACCATCTGGTGATATTAGAAACGATGTACATTTACCAATAAATCTAAGCTGCTGCATTCTTCATTTCACACAATAAAAGGAAATAGGAAAAACAGAATGAAGTACGAGTAGCGTTATAATTTTTTTTAACCCACAGAGAGGTATTTAATAAGACAGTACAATCAGCAAAACAATAGACAAAGTGAGGTGAGGTGGTACCCCGCTGCAATCTCTCCCATTCACTTGTATTACGATCTTTTTACGAGCCATTGGTGGATCTGCCAGGATGGATCAATGAATGACGTCAGACAAGCGCTGTACACATGCTGGATTCTCGTTCGATACTAGCCCTGAGGCGTTTATCGGACAAGAATCATCTGACATGTGTACGTAACCTTAGAATGGGTGCCTAATAAATTGATATAGGTGTAATTGATATTGGTATAATGGCCATGTTTTAAATACACTTACTTGGGTTCATCTATTAAAAATCTACTAATATGTGCAAAATTTAAATATGTTGTATAATCCTAATCACTTTGTTCTAAATTTGGGAACACGCATCATTTAGGTCATCTTACTAGTCATCAAAAGACATATTAACAAGAAGATTCTATTCTCAATCTTTTTTTCTGACTTGGAAACAATTTGCTACACGAAGCAGAACATGCAGAAAAATGTACGCTATGTCTTTTATTAAGAGGCCCATAGTTTTATTTTTAGATGCAAGTGTTTTTCTTGACTAACGTGGGAAATCACTTCTACACGGCAGAATACTTTCTTTCTGCTGATCATTTCAGGATGTGCACTAAGCTGCTAATGTCTTTCAGTCAATCTAACTATACTAGAAAACTTTTTTTTCACCTTTCAAGTATTCTAGGTTACACACAGATGTATATATTACAGCAATTCAAAGTACAGTGGTCATTGAGGTGATGGCACCCAAAGCACCCGGAAAGCTTTATCTTGAGTTTAGGGCATCCAGCAATAAATGCTGCGTGATATGGGCAATTACACTTCTTGTGCTTCCATTTGCTTAATAAAATAAAGTTGTTACAACTATACTTGCTGCTGTAAAACTGTTCTACTTCTTTGCTGTAAAATAGGACAATGCTCTGTATTGTTTTTAGTGGTTGCTGCCTTTTTCTAGTAAGAAGCCAGGTTTAATCATTTTAGACAGGGTTATGAAAGGAGACATAAGAAATGGACAGGCCAAGCTCCTAAAACACTGCAAATAGCTATGAGTACTGGCTAAATAAACAAGTTAAGAAAAGCAAAGAAATTTGCCTTTTTTTCTTTATGATTGTTGGACTTGTACATGATTTGGTGAGGAATGTGGGACAGTGGGAGCATGTTGGATTTCTGTTTATAACCCTAATCTACCAGTTGTGGTGGCTGAGCACCTAATATTCATGACTATTGGGGAACCAATACTCCCTTGAAATATATATTAAGAAAGTGCAACTGAACAGAGGTCTACATTAGACCCAGAACATGCTGGCTTGATTAATAACCCCAATTTAGATGGCAAACACGTTAGAATTGAGCAGGGAGAGATTGATTTTAAAGCTTAGCAAAGGAAAGCTTGTTCGGGCCTTTCCCTAGAGATCTACTCTATGTCAATATGTTGTAATAAAATAATCATGCTAAAGATGAAAAAATAAGAAAGAAAATGTCGTTAAAATTAAGTGAATGTGTGTTAAATACTGGACATGAAGGTTTAAGTAGATGGCAAACTCCACCAAAATTGGTAATTTTTGTGAGTTGTCACATTTCTGGCCTGTGTTGATGCACTTGGGATTTGCATCAATGGCATCAGTGTGACATCAGTGTGAGACACTCCTGTATAATTTAGATGTCATTGCAATTGACCTAGAGCTGCCCCCCTTCCAAATTTAGACCAGCTTTAAGTGGGTTTTCCAGTATCATACAGTTGCATTGAATGCTACACACGTTTGAAACAAGGCCATTAATAGGGACTATTTTTTATAATGGCATCCTATATTTCCCCATGAATTCAGTGGGTAAATATTTCTACCAGAATTTCAAATAAAGCCTAACAGCTGCAATCACAAAGCCAAATGATGCTTTTATTCTTTCCTGATGGTTTCTGCCAAATTGAAGAAAAAGCAAACACTGTGGGAGTCAAACAAAAAATAATAACATTTTAGCATAAACCCTGAAAATCAAGGAAATAACGAAAGCTGTGGGATCATCTCCGATGAATAAATTAACTTTTCCGCTTTGCTTTAAACCTTCCAAGTATTTGATTTACAACTATGACATCAACACCTGGGCTCCTAACCAAATCTCCTTCTCCTCAATGAAGATTTCATATCAACACTATTAAAACATTAACAAGTCAATAGCATGAAATCTGTGTGTGCTGTGATCATATAAAATCCTACTTTTTCTATATTTTATCACCAAGCAAAACTTACTGTACTACGGATTACATTAAAAAAAGTCCAATAACTCAGCCTTTAATTTGGCAAGGCCTACTCCTTTCCGCACTCTTCCCGCTACGAGATGGTCGATTTCAGCCAGATATTGGAAGCCAAGAATTAGAGTCCCAGGAGGAGTAAATAAAATGCTTGTGGTGTTGCCTGCTGGATAGAGCACTTCCTCCAAATCCTGAACAGTTCACTGATATACAAAATTACCTTCTTTCCTGATGCGGTCTATGCTAAGTGCACCGGACACATCACATACACTGTGTAAACAAATGCTTGTTCAGGCAAGGTACCCATACATGGGGCTAAGCTGCCAAGCTAAATGAACTCAAAATAAAACCCAGAAATTTGTTGCCCACACAGTTGGCACATATGCATTCTGGGCTATGGACTGCTCTTTTCAAAGGTACATATATTAGGTAAGGTGCCAAAATGAAGTGATCGCACTTTCTAATTCTATGAGAAATGGGAAAAGAACTGAACTTTAAAGTGTTACAGCAACAAAATATTTTAGTACTCTTTGCCTAAATTTAAAATAATGCATTATGTCCTGGCATGGTAAATGAGGCTGGATATAACCAATGTTTTTTTAAGGTTTAAAGGTGGAGGCCACCTGAATGTTTTCTATAACTCCAAAGACATAACAGTGTTTAGGCTATATTTCGAGTTAGAGTGGTCACAGTTATTTGATATTCACCCCAAGGCAGCACCATAAAAAAGCTTGTTTTTGTGAAAATATGTATTTACCTTCACGGATTTAGAAGCTTTTTGGGGGGTATAGGTGTTTGAATAAAAGCAGTCCTTACATGGGGGTACATATGTATCGGTGGTTGCCAATGAAGAGGAATGCAAATTGTATTAATTCCCCATTATTATTAGTACTAGCCATGCCGATGTTTAATTTGTATGAATCATTTTTGCTGGAAGAGCATTACTATTTACAGTGGCTTTTAGTGTAATTATTGTACACTTACCCATGTGGCAGGCTCCAGTGATGGGATCACACTTATTGTCATGGCAGTTACAGGACAGGTCACAATTAACACCGTATTGACCAGTAGGGCAGGTTAGGTTGCAGCTAGAAACAAAGCAAACAATGTTATTTTTGTGTCAATGAATGGACGTCTATGCTACAAAGAAGAAATACAAGAAAGCATGCATATCAATACACTGATTAGATATTTGAGTATAAAACATCCTGTGTTAGAAGCCTTGGGTACAACTACAATTTTCAGATTTTGGTATGTTTAGTGGTGCTATGGGATTGAACCTGTCCATTCCGAATGTAACCATTTCATTTTGAGTAATGTTACCAGAACTACTGTGCAGCACAGGAGTCAGTTTTTTTGGCACATTCATTTTAACAAAGTCCATTGATATGCTTTCCTTGGATTTGTTATTTGTTATTTGATATTTGCGAAATCCACCCAACTTTTCTAAATTTTATTAGGAAATCTGCAGCCATAAAGATTAATCAAGATTTCACGGATACAATAGTAAGTAGCTAGCAAGATTTCTAAATGTCCAAATCAAGAAGCAGATTGGCCATGCATCCAAAAATTGGATGAGCAGCTACCCTCCCTGATTGCTCAAAGGCAGAAAGTGAGGGTTTATGCTCTCGTTATAATCTGAAACAATTATAGGACAAAATAAAAATAAAAAAAATGTTTGCTTGATATTTGTTTGAGGCACTACTTGAAGCATGAGCATCCCCCCCCCCCCCTTCTACTTTTGGGCAGAGTTAGATTACTTTTCTATAAAATAAATATGTCTCCTCAAAAAATTAAATATTCTCTCTTTTATCGTATGCACTCTCCCACTAATTGTACCTCCCTGGGAACCGTGAACATTTATGTGTCCCATAATTCTGTCCACTCCTATCTACCTAAATCTTGGCTTACAAGACTGCATTTATATTCTGTATAGCACTACTTTGGAGATCACCTCATTTAACACAGTTCATTTATATAGTTTGCTTGAAAGGAGACCTGTCAGATTCCATTTTGAAGGCTGGCAAAAACAATTGCCAAGGGATAATAACATGGGTTACTACTGATGATACAGGTCTGTACTATTCTGATAGGAAAAGCCCAATAAATAATCCGTTTGTTGAAAAGCTGTGTAAATTCCATGTGTGGACCTTGGGAAAAAGTGGAGAAAAGGTAATTTGGGGCAAACGTTGAAAGCACATTTCAAAAACCTGCTTATTACACATTGCTCAGAACGGACACATAGACATTATATAGAGAACATCGCATTTGTCAATACCACAACATGCTGGAGGTAGAAACATGACAATAGCAGTGTGAAATTCCATTTATTCTATTAAAAGACTTGTGCTGGCAAACTGTGCAGTTACCGTTTTACAGTGAGAAGGGTAATTCACAATAACAATGAGAAATTACTCTGATTCCTAACTCTGAACACATTTATACCATTGTTTCATGGTAGATAATATGTTTAGAATATTTCCCATGGAGTTTGACATTTATGCAGAACAATCCCGTAATACAAGTGCACGGTAATTTTTAAGGGGCACATGCGGATGATGTATTCTGCTAGAGTAGACAACCATATCTAATACTGGCATCACTTCTTATTTAAGAAAACAATGAACACATGAACAGTCAAAGGCATGAATTACACAGAGATCCAGATGTGGAGGACAGCATACTGCTACAATGTGGGCATGTGGATTAAGGGTAAGCACCAGTATCCATTGTCTTGTGACTTTCATTGTTTATAGCGGTTCTGCATTTTCTTATGACTAATATTTTGCACAGCAAGAGAAACTGCAGTACATTTTCTGTGTTCAACAAATGGTTCTCATAAAATGTTCTTCCAGAATAATGTTTATTATGCTGTTTATTCAATTGCTATGTGTATTTCATTTTCGCAAAGGTTTATTTCCTGCTTTCCATTCCCCAATCCTTGCTAAATCAAATCTAGCAATTATTGTAGAATCTTATATTATACTTGTATCCAACAACCAAACTTTTTATTGAAAGTAAAAACCAAGATCTTAAAATGATGTAGTTATAGTGGGAGCACCATGACAAAATTATGCAAGGGATAAATTGTTTCTAGACAAATAATTCAAAACCTGACAGATTATTCAATGTATTTTCCAGCCTTCCACACGAAACTGCTTTTATAGAAAAACATAGCTCAGAATCTTTTCAGTTGGATCGCTTCTCTCTCCATACTGGCCCATTTACACTTATCTATTTCAGTGTGCTATGGTAAATAAAAGCACCACACCTCCTCCCCATTCTTTAAAAACTGGTAGGCTTACAAATGAGTTGCCCGAACAATATGGCAAGGACTGGATCTACCCAGTGAACACTGTCATGTAAACCATAGTTGTGCTTTCCACTTAATTCCACTAGAAAGGTTACCTGTAGGCACTCCTAACTCTCCCCCTTGCAAAAAACATCCAAAGAAAAAGTAATAAAGCATTGATCTACGCAAAAATTATGACTGGCCCTAACATAAGAATTGTGCATGTGCCATACACCTTTGCACTTTACTTTAAGCAAAGGATGCTTAGTATTGCTTAGAAATAAAGAATGAAAGACTATCAAATCTCTGCAATACAAAGAGTTGTGCTTCTACTTGTAATTCACTAGAAACACATTTTAATTAGGATTACAAATCTGGATCTCCTCATGCTAACCATACTACAGCCCACAAGGGACATGCAAAGCTTTACAGTGAGTGCTTTTTTAATATCTAAGTCCTCATGAGGTACTCAGGGTGGCTTTGAAACACAGCGGAAATAATAAGAAAACAGCAGAAACAGCTGAATCTTGGAAAGCCATCACATGCTTCAAAGTTGGTATCAAGATGACATTTTCTTTTCAAAGCAAAACCAAGATCTCAGGTAAATGTCATAGATCACAGCTCTCATCAAGTGGACAATCTGCTAAATAAGTTTATATATTGTTTAAAATCTTCCCCACACAGGTAAAAACCAAGACCTCCTCGAAAGATGAGAGGCTGAATCATCTATGTACGTGCTGTGATGTACTAAAAAAACACCATGTGATGAGCTTTTTCAAGGGCCATTTATATAAAGGAAACATAATGCTGTGCATTATATACTTCTGAGCTTCAGGATGGCTATGTAGAGCGATAAAAGTAAAGACACAGGTAATAAACACTGTATAAACTACTATTGGCTCTAAACTGGGGTTTAATGGGTAATTAGGGACCAATATTTTTTGATGACTAACTAAAGGTGTTTTAGGTGTCTGATTACTAAAAGGTCTATTTTTAAAGCAGGGAATGCAACATTCACTTAAAAATTCCCTGGTGGAGAATCATCTACTGCCATTAGATCACCATCAGACCATCTACCATCAGATTACCTGCTTTATAAATGGACCATTAAGAGTAACCCATGTGTTCACCTCTTCTATAACCAACTGTCTACGAGTCAATTCCTACTACTGTGCCCATTAACACACACAATCTTCGTGTATTGAGGAGTCAATATTCTTCATGAGGTTGCATCAATACAGTCCATTTATGTTTTATGACCCTCAACACATAAAAAAGCATAGAGGACCACAATCAGAACCACAATGCCCAGAGCATACACATTTATGCACCATGAAAACCTCTGTTTATATGCATGTGTTACCCATTAAAATATAGCAGTTCCCCTCATATCAGAAACAATTTAACTCACATCCTGCTGTGTGAATAAGGAAATCTTCTCAACAAGACACAGAACATATATAATTTATTATAAACGTATATATATATATATATATATATATATATATGTTTTAGGTTTCTCTGTAAGTGGTAATCTAATTATAATGGTAATACATATAGCTCCTCAAACACTTAAAAATGTATTTGAATATCTATCTGCTTAACACGTATACAGGTAATAAAATTGAACAACAGCCAGAGGTTTTTATTCATTGTAAATGAAACACAAGTGATCTGTATTAGAGAAATTGTACTAATAAATTCCCACAATGGAAAGCTTTTTTCCTCAGCACATACTGTTACAACCTGCAGTGAATGCGCATGCAGATCCAGTCTTATTACGCTGAGCTGTGAGCACTGGGTGAAGCTAAGTTAGTGTTATTATGAATAAAGGAAAAATAAGCAGTCCCTGCTGAGGAAGTATATAGAACTAATTTACAGGCTATGCTTCAACCTGGAGGTTGTGCTAAGGCAAATATTACACTAATAATAACCACATGCATGAGTGAATTTTATAATAAATTAACTCTACTAAAAAAAAAAGTGTATCAGAAAGAAATTTGCTTTATGCTGTATGTAAAATAAATTGACAGTGAGTCACCTACAGCTGTTACAGTAATGTATTATTTAACCAGTAATTTTCAAGTGGTGGCTTGAGAAAATGAATATGGTATATATATTCTTAAACAATCCCGGACCAAAGCAGAACAAAGTCCTAATGGATAAATTACATAAAAACCTGAAGCTTTTCTATATCGAAATGATTCCTTGTGGATAGGCTTACTAAACGTGTAGAGCAGTGTTTCCCAACCAGGTTTCTGTAGATGCCTAGGGTTCCTCCAGAGTTTAATAGGGGTTCCTTGAGCTATGAGCAGTTTATTCCCCTTTGCTAAGCTTACCTGGAACCAATGATGTTGGTGGCTACCTGTAAGAGTGACATTCTTCCCAATGACCTGAAAGTTATTTTATGGGTTTTCCCATGTTAAAAAGCTCAGGAAAGGCTGGTGTAGGGTGTTTATTTGGGCAAAAAATGTGGTTAGGGTGTTTAGGTGTGAGGTGTAAACCCGTAAACAAAAACAGAATATTTTTTCGCTTACCAGTCCTGATTTGTTTTTTGTTTTTTTTACAGGATTTATTCACTTTTTTCACCTGGTACCACTGTAAATACCATATTTCCTATCCCTAGCTGCCTACACAAGCTGCCTAGCTCCCCTTTGTATTTATGGCGGGACCTGGATTAGGATACATTTCAGTAAATGTGGTCTGCAGTGCATTGGGATTGATTTACTAAAGGAGAAATAATGTTTACTTCACTGTTTTACTTTTGAACAACATGAAGCAGTGATCATGTCTATCTGTCAATCATATGGAAATGGGATGCATATGGAAATTCCCTTGCAAATGACTGTGTATTTAAAAGTAAACCCAGTATTATCTCATTTGCTAATCTAGGTGAAAAGTCTCCATTTGTTCCAATCAAAATGTATTGCAAACAAGTATTTAGCTAACCACATTTTTGGTTATAACAATGAAACAAGAATATTAATGTACAAAAGTACAGCCATTTTCTTAGTGTAATGCTTTATTTAGTGCATTTAGGCTGGATTTACATCCGCATGTTACAGTAACACATACTTAAACACACATGTCCTTGCAACACACTGCAATGATTGAATTCTGATATGTAAAGGTCACTCCAAAACACCTTACTAATGCACCTCTAAGTATGTAGTGTTCAGTGCACCACAATGCACAGGTATCATAAAATTGTGTGTTTTGCTGAGGTATGTTATAATAACTGAAAAAAGTTATTTTTTGGACTTAGGTACGCCTATTTAAAATACTTGGACTGGCCTAAAGCAGTGCATCATCAAGTTCAAAAATGCATTTATTAAAGGGTTCAAAAATCCTTGATCGTCTAGCAAACACTTAAATAACACTAGCTTCTTTTAACTATCATGTTTTCTATGTTTTGTACATTTCACATGAATAACTAGACTTTGTACTTTCTGCTTTGTATCCTAACCAAACCACTCATGGTTCACCGCACAGCACTGCCAAACAATCGCACATTTCACTTTCTGTCTTTGACACTCAACTTCACACTGTTTGAACTCTGCAGGTTTAAACAACAGTCCGTACAGAAATATGGCATAAAATGATGTGTGAAGTAGAACTGAGAAAGTGCAAGGTGATTATTTTCAAAGCTGGATTACAGGCAGGCTCTATGTAAATAGCCCCCCAAGTGTCCTGTAGTGTAATGAGGGACATAATTCTTCTTGACCTCAGAAAGGTGTCTGAGTTAAATGACTTTTACAGGACATCTGCAGTCACCGCTTCTGCCATATGCGCCAGACAAAAATTGCAAAAAAAAAAAATCTATATGATAAAACTGAAAAACAAAGCACATTCCTTTTGGTAAATTAAACGAAGTCAAATACACATGGAAGTATGTTTAGGTTGGCTGTGTTTCTAAGATACCTTTGATACCTCAACCTTTGACCTTATGTGGTATTGTTCCTACATTGTACATTTGGAAATGACACTGAATATCCCATCATATGTTACTACTTATAGAACCAGATCTTAAATCCATCTGTTCTGTACAACTAATTTTAATTTACAAAACAGGCCTACGCAACTCCCTTGGAAACCCACAAATACGTACACACAGTTCAGACCTTAAGATAATCTCCGAACAAGTAATTTATATTTAAATTAAGTTCATTACCTTGTTCTCCATGTCATACTCTAAACATGAATGATTGCCTGATATATTTTGGCACAGAAGAAAGCGGTACAATGAAATTATAAACAATATAAACAGGAGTTCTTTTGAAGAGAAGCAGTAAAACACCTATTTTGATGTTTGTAGAACAGATATATTTACATTCTTCATCAGTATGATTCCTGTGTGGTTTCATTCTATCCTTGTTAGAAATTAAAAGACAGCCTAAGGAGCATTCCAGACTTGTGGCTGACCACAGGGTTCTACCACAGACTCAGTCACTCTCCTACTGTTCCTATTCAATGGAATGGGAGTGATTGGGAATCATTTTGAGCACACATTTGAATGAGGTTGGGATTATGGTGACTTGAGGTGCAGTTCTTAAAAACAACAAATTTAATTTAGCCGTGTGGTTGCTTTTCTTGTTGGAAGAACCGCTTAGCCTAAACCACATGGTAAAATTCTTACTAACGGGAAGGAGTATTCTGCTTATTTGATAACAGCTGATAGAAATAAATTTATTATCATTTAAAATTAATATTAACAAAAAGCTGACACCCATATCTCCGGTCAGGGGGGTACAGGAGGTTTTTGTGCCACCAGCTCATAATAAAGCCTTTCCCCAGTAAACTGTTACTCCCACTGAGAACCACAGATCAAGCTGATCGCTTTATAAAATTGTTAAATTTTTTGGTGCTTCAGTAGCCATTTCTTTCAACACATGTCATAATACCCATATTGACACAGGTATAGAGATATTTCACGTTCACAAAGCTTTTCTGCGTAACCTATTATTGTCCATTTTCTTCCAGGCAGAAGGCGGCACCAAAGTGACATTTAGGATACCAGGACAGACGCAAGTCAGCTGCTTACAATTACTGCACCCCGCTATATAAATTTCAGTTTCAATCTTTTATCAATGTTCAAAAACACACAATTCATAGTATCAAAACCTATCCTCTTGGCGGTATGTGACCAATAGAAAATCATGCAAAAAAAGTGTATTTAAAATGTGTTGCATGTAAAAATGCACATTATACATTTTATGAATTCTGAGAAACCTGTACAATACAAAGCTGGAAGAACAGTTGAGAACAGTTGCGTTGCAATATTTGCACAACTATTTTACACAATTATATATCTGTAAATTATAGACTAAAATTAAACTTAGCGCACACCTGCGTAGTTCAATTTCCAATAAAATCACACTTAATTGTGTAAAATACCCAAAATTGTCCTCAGGTGCTGCTTTAAAAGCCTTACATGTTTAATGGTAACAAAAAATAATTACCCTAGTGTTATTCTTCTTAATTAGGTGTGTACAGTGATACATTGGGATTTAAATATTATTTACTGAAACATTCTTGGTGGAGAATTAACTACTGCCATTGAAACATTGAACCTGGATGATTTTCCAGCAAGCAATGTTTCCATAAATATCAGATTTACTTAAAAACAGACCCCATAATTTTTTATTTGATTACTGTTTCTATATGAACACCTTAGGTAAGTGTTTGTGTGCATACGTATGGGGTCCTTTAGTTTGTTCACATCTCACTCATCATACTATCTGCTTGGATTTTGTATACTATTGCCATTGCATGGTTTTCAATTTGGCAACCTGGTTACTCCTAGGTCTAAAAAATATACAAGGAAGTTAAATGGTTTCCCATCAAACTGTTCTGAAACAATGCTATAGATAAAGTAATATTGGACGGACTACAGACTCCTCAGTGCTGCTCAAGAGATCAGTACTATATAAATACATGATTTTTTTCTGAATTCATTATTTAAAACACTTTTGATCTTTTACGCTAGCTTTATTCCTATCACCAGAGGGCTGACAAGCTCTTTGTGACAGTACATCAATTGTGAAGATTCTCTTTATGGAGACATCAGGGGTCTATTGGAACCCTGTTGTCTCCCCTGTACTGCTTTCAAACAAATGAAATACAGACAGTATGTAATCTGTTTACATTCCTGGCCTCAAATGGCCAGAATCTGACAGCCGTGAACCCAGAAGTGCTTAAAGCAAAGAGCTATCAGGTTCACAAAAAGTGGAAGGATTGGTGAACATATGTCCACCAATAATTCGAGCTCCAGCTCAGGACGTTATGTAAAAATAGTAATGCTTGGGATGAACCTTTTCAACTGAATTCCAAACCCAAGTAGTGTACAGAATTAACACTAGGAGGTTAATAGATCTTTAAAATAACAAATATTGCTGTGGCTGAATATGCGTTGTTAAAGCCATAGATGATAAGCCATATCGTAGTCTGGCCTTATTTTAAAAATGTAAACTACATTCTATGCACTTCATCAATTGCATGACTTATATACCAACTCATTAGCTGTAAGTACATTGAGAAAGTACATCATAATTATACTTACAATAGTCCATAAGATCCAGCACTGCAAAGGCACTTTCCAGTCTCAAAATGGCACTCTCCATTGAAGCAGTCAGTGCAAACAAAAGCGCAGTTTTCACCATATGTTCCATTGCGACATTTTGTTTCACATCTTAAAAAAGTACAGAAATGTTAACTACAACATTTTCTTGGTTTGTAAATTAATTGAGGCACAGTTAGCGATATGACAATGGACATTGTAAAACGCTGCGTAAAATGTTGGCGCTATATAAATACTGGCTAGTAATAATAATAATAATGTGTACATCCAACCAAATGTTTTTTTTTTATTTGTACAGAGCAGGGAGGCTTTAAACACACACCAGGGTATTCTTTGCCATCTGGACCCTGCTAGAGAGATTTCTATTCACTTTCTGTTCTAAAGACACCACACAAGTTGAAAAGTGAAAGTGAAAATCTCTCTTAAGTTATAAAAATTATACTCATGAAGGGTTTATCCCCAGAACAGGTGTCCCCACTGAAGGATTGTCCCTGCCTATTGCTCCTAAGACAACTTAAAATGTTAGGTTTTTCCCTTACTCTGTCTTAGTATCAATGGTCACCAAGGTCCCAAGGTAGAGGTACATTTTCCACGTGAGAACAAAAACAGCAAGAAAACCTAATAGTGGATCTAACTTTTCCCTAATTTATTCAAAAATGTTACCACACTTGGATTCAGGGTTCCAAAAAACATTAGCTGGGCCTGTGAAATGGCTAACAAATACTATAATATTTGGTTTTGTTCCTCATAGGTTGGTAGTGCTATGCCCCTAAATTTGCCAACATAAAAGGACTAAAGTGATTGTGGCAGTAGTAGGGGTAATTTACCTAATGAAACTCAGTGCTTGGGTCCTAAAGTTACAAAAGTAGTGACTTTTTATCTATGCTATACACTGTAAAATATCATGGAAAGAACCTAGTTATGTATATATATAGCTGGAGAACATTACTGCAGTGCACTGGTGCGGCCCTTAAATTGAGCCAGTTACATATATATGGAAAAATACAACCAAGTATGCTATTAAAAAAATGCACCACCAACCATCAGGAGAAACAGGAAGCTACTGTAAATGGTACTGTGCATGTTCACATTTTTTTAATAAAACCTAATGTAGAAAAAATATAATTGAGAGCTTAAATCTTATAACAACATTTGATTATCATTTTAACTTTTGGTTTTACTGAGGGGTGCCCTTGTTTTCTTTTTTTACATAACTTACCTGGTTATTGAATCATTTTAAGTTTTTGATATAGTAGGTGGTTAAAAACCAATATTTTTCCAAAACCAATATTTTTTATCTGTGCCCCATTGATGGTACTACAATAAGTAAAAAGGAAACTCTTCAATGGGAAGGAAATCTTGCTAGGGTAAAAAATGTTACCATTGGGAGATTTCCCCCATACCATTTATAGTGACAACTCAGAATATTGGATTTTTGATTGCTTTCAGTCCAGGTGACCTTGGACCAATAGAAAAAATAAATGGTGTGAATTTAACTAACAGAGACACAGATAGCAATAAAAAAAATCTATCAAAAGCTCTAACCTTTCACCTATTTGCCCAAAACAATGGCTTTTGACACCCTTTAAATATTACATTTAATAAAACTGTAACATAGGGCTTGTAAAAAATGTTCAGTTTGGACACTTTGACATTGCAACAATGTGTTAAGTTAGAATGTCTGGTGCGCATAAACTTTACTGGAGGACTCTACTCTATACAGTAAAATATTAAATATGGATTGGTCTGACACAAATTCCTAGTGCAATTTTAGAATATTTTCATATAAATGACTCCATTAGTTTTAATTATTTTATTTCTCACTGCAATTTGCATGCATTATTTGGAGCATAAAAAGGTACATCATAACCAGCCAAGTATGAAAGTTTACTTGAAGATAAACCCCAAGCAGATATAAAATAAACACAGTTTCATGCCAGGTAAGACTATTTGCATAATGAGTGTTTTATTCAGCTGTTTGCTTGAAGTTCTGTTTACTAAATTTAATTAAAAACAAATAAAACTGGTAATAACCTTACATATGCTTACCTATCACCTATCCAGCCAGGATTGCAGTGTGAGCATTTCCCATTTATGTGATTACAGGTGTGTCCATCCTTGCACAGTGGACATGGATGAGAACATTCCTCTCCATAGAAACCAGGGGCGCATGCTTGGTCACACCTTGTTCCATTCCAGCCTGGTTCGCATGCAATACATCGACCGTCAGCAATAGTACATGGCTGCAGTCCTTTACATTGACCACATCTAGAATGAAAAATACCCACATTTATCATCTTTAGGAGTATGGTTATTCATAGTTTAGGATGGGTCTAAAATGATGTTTATGATATTATTTCACAAACTTGCTAAAATATCCTAGGGACACCTCAGTGGCTAAAGAGACACTTCATCTTGGCAGAACAGAAAGTCTAGATAATGTTTAGGTTTAGTGGTAGACTAAAGTCTGAAATCAACAGACATTATACTCCAACAGTCGAAGAAAAAGCAATACAAGATTTCGGTAACAGATTGGGCTGCAGGTAAATTCAGGACTGAGAGTCTCAGACTAGGAGAAACCAAGACTGTGGTATGCAGCGGAAAAGACAAACGTTAAATTATTTAAAAACTCCCTTTGTGCAATAAATAGTCGGGTATATGTATGCAATCTTGGCATCTAAAAAGACAAAAAATCAGGAAATTGTTGCCTATACTGTAACATAGTTTAAACTGCTTACCTTCTCCGACAGCCCTGTCCATAAAGTCCAGCAGGACAAGGCTCACGGCAAAATTTACCCCTATATCCAGGATCACAAGTGCAAGTTCCATCCACTTGATTGCATTTGCCTTTGAAACACTGACATACTCTCTCACACCGTGAGCCCCATAATCGTTCCCGACACAAACAGCGTCCAGTCACTTGATCACATGGAGAATTGTTGCAGGCGCACTGGTTGTTACAGCTCCGAGCCCACCATCCTGGCTGACAAATGCATCTTCCTGTGGCTTGGTCACATTGTGAGTTGGTACTGCAATAACAAGCATTTGAGCACTGAGGGCCCCACCAATTTGGTTCACAGGTGCACTTTCCAGTCTCTTGGTCACATTTCCCATGTTTGCATAGACAGGCATTCTCACAGTTAGATCCCCACCGATTCGGATTGCAGGTGCACTGTCCACCAACATCATCACATTGTCCATGTGGATGGCAGGAACATTTTTCTTTACAGTCTGGACCCCAGAACTGTCTTGGGCATTCTAGAATAAAATAAAAGTAGATTATTGAACAATCATGCCTGCTGTTAAAAAAGCACCCAAAAGCAGGTCTATAATATGTGTATACATCAACTGGATATTGGGTGCCATATAATACAGTCATGTTGGTGATTTATGAATAAAAAATTAATAATATTATTAATAATAGTCAATAACAACCAATTATACTTTATAATTCTGTAATTATATATTTTGGTTATGGCTTACTGTATTTTGCATATTGCTCCTTAGTTTACTATCAGTTTTCGCAAAACTTTTATTCAAACTTTTATAACTTTTAATCACTTCTATGATTATATGATTCTTCTAAGTATGGTGTGAAGGATGCTCTAATCTCGAATAATGTTGTGTGTTAAAAACGTTGCTGATTAATTGGAGATTATGTCAAAAAATATTTTTGTTTATAGATGGAAGCTGTGTACATATGCCTGTGCCACGCTCCAGACAAAGCCTCTGCAGCATGTGGCCAATAAGTGGAACTCTTATGTGTGTGTTGTAACAGATTTTTTTTTCTACAAATGTTTTTGCCATGTATTATAAATCAAGCAAGATGTGTGCAGCTGTGCATATCGCCCGGCATACAGAACGGCTCCACCAGTTTATTGTGCATGGCACAAAGTCGGCCGCCAGCCACTAGGTACCAGTTTGTCAATAGCTTGTCTGCCAGCTGTTGCCCACCCAAACTGAATTGCTGTATGCAGATAAATAAAACGTGCCAGCCATAGGAATTTTAACATGGTTCCTGTTCAGAAATAAAAGTATGCTTATGTCCACAACACTGAGATTATTATGTATATATCAGTATTTGATGCTAAAAGAGTCTGTATAGACGTCCTATTGAATAAAGTACATATTTATTATTCTATTGATGTTTATTGTGCTGTGCATATTCTAAGCATAAAATAACATAAATATACATTACTTTATCAGACCATGTATAGAAGATTTTTACTCCTTTGCAGTAATTATTTAGGTTTTTATTGAGTGTGTATTTGAAAGACACAAAGACATAAGTTAGTAATTTTCGGCCGTACGCAGTGATCTGGCCTTTTCCCTGATTGAGCATTATTTGTATTTTTTTCCCTTCATGCCTACAAATGTGAAAAATATAAAATGGAAGTCATTTTAAACATGACTTTGAAAATATTTGTAGTTTTATAGCACTGTGGAATAAGGGACACAGAATAATAATGTTGGTAGATAAAGACAATTTTGTTCCAACTTGGGAAAATACTCAATATATTTTTCAATTGGGCCCTTTAGTCTGGTTAATGTTTTTGGAGATAATAATGACATTAAAACAAGAATGCAATTAGGATAAATATACAAATGAAAGAAATCAATTTTATGTTATAAGTTATGTTATGTTAAGTTATCTTATCAAAGTATGATAGTATATTAAAGACCCTGTTTCTAGCTATATCTTATAACTCTATGTAAAAAGGGGCAGTCTTGTTGAGCCTCTTATCTCACTGCTGACTTATAACAATAGCTTATTTGTAAGAATGATTGGTAGGTAGAAAACATATGAACTTGGCTAACTAGGGAAGGATGTTTAGAAAAAAAAAAGTCAGTGACAGATGCTCTCTACATAACCTTCATGCCTGGGAAGAAGCAAAGGAAAGTACTAAAAAATGATTATTCTATAGTTGCAACCTAGATGGCAGCCCCAAGAAGCAGCTTCAGGTCTTTTAAATGTCTACACAAGGAAGGCTTTTTTAGGTATATAATAAATATAAAAAAATGTGTTCACTGATATGGGAAGATTGTTGATGAAATAAACGTCCACAGAGACAACCCGCCCAGTGCTCTGAGCCTGCGATTCATATGGGGGACGTGGTCAATGGCTCTGGCCGGTGCGCCCCCCAGCGGGGTCAGAAGCAGGACCCTGCTGGGGGGCGCACCGGCCAGAGCCGCGGACCAACAACATTTTCTTGCGGACCACCGATTGGCAACCATTGGTTTATAGTAACTCTATCATAAACCTGGGCACATCAAAATAAGCGCACACAATGAAAAAAGCAATAATACACAGTTTTTGATTAAAAACTCAATTTCAAAACATTGGGCCTGATTTATTAAAGCTCTTCAAGACTGTCATAGGTAAAGCTGGGTAATCTAGGAAACCTGGAACAGATCTGGCCCAGGACTGAAAATATTTGCCAAATTATACCAAATTATTTTTTTGAAATATGTTCCAGGTTTCCTGACTCACCTCGGTAACCCCAATATAGTCCACCCTCTCCAGTATTTTAAAGCTTTAATAAATCATATCCTATATGTCAATATACTGTAGATAAATATGGGTGAAATTACATGCAGATCCTGGCTTCGTCTCAGCCTTATAGGCCTATCTATTGGTCTATGATGCTACCCTTCAAATACATGAATATTAATAAAGCCAAAGGATCCAATATTAACTTTTCAGTTGTCTTTATCTTTGTGACTCATGAATATTTTGATGTGTGCTTTTCCACTAAATGTAATCTTCGCCTATGTTTTTCATCATATGCTTAGTTTAAATTGCTATATTTAGGAAATCTTGTTCTTCTTTGATGAGAACTGTTCCTTCAGTTATTCCTTCCAGATACACTATAGAGATGAATTTGATATTATCTTTTTGAGTCTGCGTAGGTTTCTTCATCATGTTCCAGCTTTCTTCCAGATATTTTTAGTACTTTGGCAATTGGCTTTTGGCCAAACTGGCCCTAGAAAATAAATGTCAGAGATTGGAAACTCATCTAAGCAGGGAGTGATGTGAATTGTTCCCTCTACTTTGTTCCCTGTTGGTTTTCTCTAGTGAGTGAAATAGAGGTAAAATGGCTTAGTCAGCAATTAAAACTGCCATATTAGATCTAAGTAAATGTGATTCATGCATAACATTGGTACTTGGGAAAAAAAGATATGTATAAGTATTCCTGAGCACAAACAGTAGTCTGGAGTGGATCCAGTGAGCTGGGTGGCAAACCACAGAACAAAGTGTTAAGAGAGACCATAAGGGCTTGGCCTGAACATTACAGGGGTTTCAGGGATCTGTCCAAAGTACGGCAGGATTCAAGTGACTGTCCTGTGTTTACTTCAAATTTATGATTGGGTAAAAGCTGGAGGTTATGGACAAGGCAAATAACACAGCTTAAAAAAATGTAATAGTACAGTTACATACCAGGGTTGTGTCAGTCTGGGAAACAGATGTAAAAGGGGATTATACGTTCTTTTTCAGTCATGCTGACTTTTCAACATAAAAGAGAAGGCAGCTGGAAGACAGTTATTCATGCCAGCAGAGGAGATCTGCAGAGCACAGATACACTTGAGTATAATGAGTTTACAATAATAATATTGAAACCAGTGGAGTGACTTAGAAATCCATAACAAGATGAATACATGTAGAGAGGTGGTGGTCAAAGCAAAAAAGGGCAGAAGTCAAGACAGAGCTGTAGCGAATGTTTAGTAACAAAAGTTAAAAAGAAAGGAAGGGATTAATTCCTGAAGTGATTTATATTACGGGATACATTTACAGTAAGACTCTATAACAGTGTTTCTCAATATTTTTAATATGGGGGATCCCTTCAGGGAACCCCTGCTATAATTACTATATCTACAATACACAGTACATTACTGTGGTGGTTAATTAGAAGAATACCTCTTACACTGATGGCCATTTGGGAAGGCAGCCCCCCTTACAGATAGCTAAATAGATCATTGGTGTCTATCAAACCGACCTGAGAAGTCACAAACTGCTCACAAATGGAACCCCCAGCAACCTCTAGAGGAACTCTAGTTGAGAAACACTGCTCTAAATAAACATTTAGAAAACAAATATTGTATGTCAAAAACATCACTGAAAAGAATCTGAATCTATTGGTTTGACCTCACATATTTTCTTTACATTATAATCGTTTTAAGTTCCATTATCATTTTCACTCCCTTCAATCTAAATCATGTAAATGCTATAACTTCTCTAATATTCCTTTAACTAATTTACAATAATTATATTAAGTGAGCCAAACCTCCAACTCCGAGTGTCTTTCTCCTCCCCATACCTCTAATTACTATCTGTTTCTAACCACAGTGTTCCATTTTGAATAAATTACTCTACCATTGATTAGGCCCTAAAAAAAAATTCACATCCAATTAAGTTACTTAATTCTACTTCCCACTCCTTATCATTTGGTGCTGCAACCCAAGTTCCTTTTTTATTCAGAAAAACAGCATGTGTTATTGCCAAATATAAAAAACCTATTTTTGCTATTTCTCCAAAACATGAATAATAATAATAATAATTGCATTACAGCACATCATTTGTTTAAGGTCCTTTAAGTTAAGGTTCAATTCACAAAGTTAACGCTCCAGGTTACATATTTTCAAAAAAAAAAGTTACAGCTTTCCGCAGAGTCCACAGAGTTTTTAAAACTATAGTCACAGTATTTTTCCACAAATATAAAATGTTTTATAATTAGGAAAATAAAATGAGTGAAACAGACATTTTTTAGCATCTCTTTAGCTAGAGGAATGTTACAAACATGTATTGTACTGTACATGATGATATGATATGATAATTAGTGTTAAAGGGGGCCTTGTACATTCCTGCAAATACAATACATGTGAAAAGAATGTACAATGAACTATAATTCCTATTATTCCTTTCCCATAAGAATGAACATTGTGGAACAAGTATATGTGACACATTTACCGTATTTTTCGGCGTATAAGACGCTCCGGCATATAAGACGCACCCACACCAATTTTAAAGGAGGAAAATCTAGAAAAAAAAGATTCTGAAAGATTATTCCCCTTCTGATCACCCTGTGCCAATTTACTCGCTGGGTCTGCAGGAAGGCGGAGACACGCGCTGCAGCCAGGAGGAGAGGAGAGAAGACGAGAAGCACGCAGGATCGCGGGATCGCGGTATCGGGTAAGTATGTTATCGGTTTTAATTATTTTTTAAACCTGCATTCGCCGTATAGGACGCACCCACTTTTCCCCCCCAGTTTTGGGGAAGAAAAAGTGCGTCTTATACGCCGAAAAATACGGTAAGTAGCAATACAATTAAACAGCAATACCTACTTGTCTCACAATTGGCACCAAAGTATCCATGACGACAACGACATTCATTGGGCCTGACACAGACTTCATTCTCTTTGCATGTAAAGTTACCTTCACAAATAGCTAAAAACAAAACAAAAAAAGAATATTACACATATAAATCACACAAATAATAACAACATAGGCAAACAAACAATGTGCTGAAAGAAAAAAAATATTGAATATAATACCAAGTAGAATAAGAATTATAAATTATAAAAAGAACAATACTCTGTAGCTAATGTAGTCATAAGTCATTGCTGATAAAGGTAGCAGTGGTTGAAAAATAAATATGCAGTTATATATATGCTGCCACTACTGTGTCACCCACCCTATCGCTATAAGGTATATTGATGTATTCTATGAACAATGCTGGGAACAAACCTCAAAGTCCAGTTTCACTGTAATACTGACAGCCAGGGCATTATGAACTCTAACTACAAGGATAAATGCACTTTTTTTAATTAAAAAAAAAAAACATAATAAAAATAAAATAAATTTTTGGCTTGCATCCTCAGCTCAGGGAATAAAAGAACCATTGCGCCTGTGGAGGAGTTACGTTGTCTTGGTCCAGCTAATCAAGATGGCCAAAGATCGAAAGCAGGAAGTGAAGAAAGAAGAACATGGCAGTACTTTGGCGAGGGAACAGGGACAGGTGAGTAAGTAAGGTAACAGTAAAGCAAGCAAGTTCAGCCATTCATAACCAAGGTCCATGAAACCTTAGGGTTCCTTTGACGGTTATAGGGGTTCCTTTAGGTATGGCTGACTGATCTCACATTTGATGTGTCTTCATAATTGTGGGCCACTTGGGAGTGCCATTGGCATAATACCAGTGAGTTGTCTGCAATGGTGGCCTCCTGACCACCACTGTAAGAGAGCGTCTTTGCCCTTACAACCAGTGCTAACTGTCCCCCAAACAGAGTTTCCCAAAACCTGAACATTATTTCAAGGGTTCCTCTGGTATAAAAAATGATAGCAAAGTAAGTTTATTCCTCCAAAATCAATATATTACTTGTATGTGATTTTGTCTTTATGTTTTTTTAATTAGTAATTAATAAGAGCATAGCTCCAATGTGAAAATAAATTTGGAGCTAAACTGGTGTTCTGTATGTAAAAGACTAAAAAGAAATCTATACTGGATGTAGTTAGAAATACTTGCATTTCAAACATGTAATCAAAAGATGTCCTTAGATCCAAATATTATCAGTTTATCAAGTGAAAAGTGTAGACTACGGCATCTTTCCAGACCCATTACAGAATGCACCAAAGACTAATATGGAGCATATGCACATTTTTTCTAAAAATTTCAAAAGCTTTAAGGAAGCTTTTGATCACAATGTTGATTTATAGAAGCAATAAATGAGATAAAAAGATATAAATTCCTCGTATTCTTTTAACTTTTTAATGTAGTTTTTGAACACTAGAGTGATCAAAGTCTACCTTCCAACAGAAGTGCAAAAATATGTACATCTGTATGGCAGGGATAGTGGCAGGTTGTGTTTTCCAACTTTGTATTCAAGAGCTGGATGAAATTGCTTAAAACGAGCCATATGTATGGTAATTTTTACATTTTGGTTAAGTAACTAAAAAATGAATCTTTTAATTGTGTTTGTATGTGTTAGCTTGAGTTATGGGGTTCTATAAACAGTAGGTTCTATGTAGTAGGCGAGCTGAAAAAAGGTTATATTAGCCTGAATCCCCACTTGATGGCTCATTGGACAAATACAACATATGAAAAAGAAATATTTCATATATAACTTCCAAAAACAAAATTGTAAAATATTTCAACATTGTCCTGACTATATTAAACAAATGCAGCATACATAACATTTTTCCCAGACAAAGTGAAAAGGCAAGTGTTACTAAATTTATTCTCTTCCCCTTAATTGAGTAAACTCTATTGAGTAAAAGGGAGCAGTATGTCAGCAAACTGGAAATCAGAGTCTGTGCATAAATCATAGCTGCCTACATATACATAGATTATTACAATGTATTCAAATAAAAGTTTTTAAACATAGGCACATCTTGGTAAGTGTTTTTAAACAAGTGTTGCTAAAATAATTGAAAAAACTGTAAATTCCCTTATTGGCAACAAATTGCAGTTACAAATAATAGGAGGGAAATCAGCAGTTTCTGCCCAATATTTAATTGTGACACTTTTGCAGAAGCTGTGGTAGAGTTGTGATCTTTAGACACTGCTCTGTGCCTGAATACTGCAGATAATTATTAAATGTGTCTGTGCCCAGACGAAACATTCTATTATACTGTAACATTAATCCAGACTCTGACAGGGTGTGAAAACACATATTTTTTGGAGAATGGAAGTAATTTGATTTCTTAAAGTACTACAAATCTTTACTTTTTTGTCTTCTGAGTGCTACATAATATGTTCTTTGTCAGATCCTTGCACTAAAATTCATTTAGATTCATAACGCAAGATATTGAATATGTATCATAAAGAAATTGCAATCTATTTGGCATAAACCTACAGCAACATGCACAAAAAGCAAATGACACTGCAAAATTTCACAGAATATCATCAACCTTAGTTCTGGCAATTTAACATTGGCAGTTCATGAAAGGCACCGTTTCCCTGAATGACTTAATTCAGTCCAAGTTTTAATTATAATCCAGAAAAGCAATTAGCTGACTAGCAGGATAAACTTTTATTTTATTAAAAGACAGTATATATTGTCCGGATTTGCAATCACAAACGAGACTCAAATGTTCCAATAAAAATATTTGTTGACATATTGGGGTGTATTTCTAAATGTTTTCATCCAAGATTCACCCAACTTTTATTTAAATGTCATCTATTTTTTCTGTTGTGTTCAATTTTAAATATATAAGAATCATGAGTTACAGTTTACAGATTTTGTAATTGAATCCAACATGAAATGGGCTTGTCATTTCTTTTGGTTGTTTTTCTATACAACTACAGAAAATAAAGCAGCCAGCACATTTACTACTGCAAATTAACAGAAATCTTTACTAAAAATATTCACATGGGTGGAATATGTACAAAGGGATATCACCAATTTAAGTATCCCTGGGGCAATATGATGTGTGAATATGGTCAGGTCCTAGTGGGGCACAGAAAGAAAGAAATCTGCCTATTTAGAACAGAATCAGATAAATCAGTCTGTAGATAGGAATTTTTGCATGCCACTCTGTGAAAACTCTTTTCACAAATCTTTTCCTTAAAACAATCAAATGACTACACAATGTACATCCTGTTCCTGGAAGCATATTATCCTGTAAAGTCACATGCACATTTGCATGCAAACAGTAGAGAAATCTTATTGTCTTTAAGAAAGATCTTTCTTAAGCTAAACTCCGGTTAAACAGCTAAGTACACCAAGTTGTTTCTCATGCCAAAGAACTTGTATTTTGTCCAGTTGTGAGCCCAGCACAGTCAGGGGGTAGACACAATTTTCTCTGTTATTGGTATAAGCTGTAGAAGGGTTACAGTGTTATTTCTACCCACCCCTAGTCTGCTGCCTACAAAGTACAAGAGCAGCAGAAGATTAGGCACATTATCTCTCTGATCATTTTGCCTTCTCTTCCTAGCATAATGTTTTTCAACACATTTGTGTGCAGTGGACCTGGCTCTCACCCTCCCTCTTCCACAGCGAATGTAGGTAATTACATTAGTTGTAATTAAATGATAATGCTTGCGAATCATGAATAAATTTAAAACTGCAATTATTTGTCTTCTATATCTGCCAGGTTTAGATTTAACAAGAAGAGTGATTACAGGCTTATATTTACGAGCAGCTCGAGGCCATCCTAAATGTAAGGAATAAATAGATAAAGAAGAAAGAAGGAATAAGGTTAAGAATCTCTTTCAGGTATTCAATGTCTGTAGCTCCAATGGGAAAATTCACTTTCACTTCTCGTCCTGATGAGTCATCTCTGGGGCACAAAGGTGAGAAGTAATATTTTACATTTATCATTTGATCAGGGGTTGTAAGGAAAATGTTCTAGAACAGATTTCTGAAAGACTTCTGAAAATAACTTCGACCTGTGCTTAAACAATTAGGACTTGGCAGTTTATTTGTATATTATTTTGCAAACTATTTTTTTTGCCTACATTATGAACAACTCTGTGTGGATCAGAGACATGATAATTCCAAATAAATTAAAGTTATTGTATCACAAAATGTAGAAAAAGTCAAAAATTGGTGAAAACTTAAAAACACTGTGAGAGCTCCAGTAGAGAGATTTCACAGTGAAATGGAGTTGGAGCTTATATTATACCCTTATCCTTGCATATATTATTTTATAAATTCTTGTACAACGCCAACAGGTTGTATATATCCATGGTATTATATGTTTTTCTAAGTATAAGTAAATGATACAAGATTTGCATTGGCGTCAGGCTGCCTTGGCCAACAGAAGACTCTCTATACATAAACAATATTTTACTTATAACATTTCCCTCCCGTTGGATTCTCAACTAAAGTGTAAAGCCACATAGTCCATATGCATTTAGTATGACCTTTGCAAATATTTTTAATGTAACAAAGGGGAGTCTTTAAAAATAGAAGATAAGTCTGTTACTATGGAATTCAACAGTTGTTATTATATATTGTTACTTGTCTTTTTAGATATATTCATTTAAAGGACATCTGGAAGCCCGAAAGACTAAAATAGTAAAAGTTTTATTACTGCCCATACCACATTTTATGGAACATTGTATTTTTGTCAGTGATCAATTCCTTATTCATAAGATGCCCTCAGTCTTGGTATGAACATCTACAGTTGCAGGAGGACAGAAATATTTTTATTTATTTTGATAGATTGCAAGTGGTATCAGAATTAAATATCTGTATATTTTTTAAAGAAATACAGAAATATTTTTATTTATTATATATTCTATTGTACTTCTGTAATCCCTGCTAAATACCCCATGGTATGTTTAACTTCTGAACTTGTAAAATAAGTAGGTATAAAGTACGGTTCCAAATTCTACTATCTATACCATGTTGCCAACAAGCTCTCAAAACAGCAATAACGCAGGATAGCCTGGATATCAGATGTTGTCGGCCTAATAAGACAAAGCTCCTAACATACAAATAACTTTCTGTAGCATGCTCAATGATACTAGATATGCCTCTTTCAGAAAAATCATGACTATGTGGCCTGGTAAATCTAATAGTTTTGTCAAAAGCGTCACATCAATATGCAGACTGTAAATATGCAGTGATTCTGGCACCCCTAAATGTATATAAACCACTAATAAAAACTTAGCATATAATAATTACAGTATATGTGGGTTTCATTAAAGAGACAATAAGGGTATTTATTTACAAGAAGCCAACAAACTGACTTGCAAGCAATGAAGCTTGAATTGTGTAATTGTAGAGAAGAAGAACATATCACTTCTGGTGCTATATGGAAATCAAGAGACCCCTAGTTTAAAGACTGGAGCAAAACCACAATATACATGATATAAAGACTGAGATTAGTTTTTCATCCCCAGGATTTTTAGGTGTCCTAACTACAAATGTAGCAGTCCACATGGATAATATTAGAACAGGGAAACTTATGTCCTAAAACGATCCTGACAGCTTCATAAAGGTTGCAGTATTGCTTCTGAGAAGATACCACAAAATATCCATTGTTGTCTGTTTAAAAAGTAATCTTTCTATGTCTGGATAACATTACTGTATTCTGTAACTGCTGTTACATGCCTCTTCTCGCAAGTAAGCATCCAACTGCATTCATTTCCTGTGCCCCTTTCTAACAAATGTGTTCATTAGGAACAGTACATAGCATGGGATCATGGTGTGAATCATAGGGGCTGGGATGGAAGTAAAGGTGGTGGTGTGGATAAAACAGGAGTAAAAGGACTATATGGAAACTGAATGTAAGTTAGTGGTGGACTGCATATGTGTGTTTTTTTTTAATCATTAAAATGAATTATGTTCTCCCCAGCCCATTTTAGCTGGGCACATCACCCTGAACTTTTTCGTAACCATTTGGCTGTTTTTGGATTCGTTACTAAAGAGTTGGATCACATTACAGAGGCTGCCACCAACCTACAATTTCTTCTCACCTGGCTGGGTTGGACGCTGTGTATAAACATATTACATGTGCCTTTTAAAAAAATTGCTGGAAGTGACTAAGAATAAATATTAAATAGTTTTATGTGTTGGGCCAATGATTCTTAGGCCTCAAAGGACTAACTAGTAACTTCATAAAATGGTAATTAACCTTCCTTTGATTTTTAGTTATAATAGAAATATTTACATGCACTTTATATTTACCCTCCCCAGCGGTAACCCCAAACGTGACTCGGGGTAGAATAAGGATGCTGGAAGCGGTAACCTCGAGTCACACTCAGGGTAGGTAAACCTATGGGAAAAGATAATAAATAAAGCACTTACCTGATCCGCCGGCGTCCTCCTTCAGAATGCCCGTCTTCTTCCTTCCTCTGGCCACCTTCTTCTGCACAGGATGAGTCACCAGGAGTTCCCAGTGACGTTGGTGCATGCATACGTTTCGTTCGGGGCGGGGAATTAAAATCCATTTGTATTGCATTCAATACAAAATACCTGTATTAAATGCAATACATTGAATTTTTATGTGTAAAAGCAGTACATTGTTTTTCATGAGCCTTTATTTTACAGTATATTATAATAGTATGAGTATAATATATTTTTTTTTTTTTTAAATATTTTTTATTTAATTTATTATTTTCACATGATTTTGTGTTTCAAACTTTAGTATACTCATTTTATTATATTATACTGTAAAATAAATTTTCATGAAAAACAATGTACAACTTTTAGACATATAAAACTGGACAGAAATGAACCGCTCAGGAGACTAAGGCAAAGAAAAGTTTAACATGTATGTATTTTTATGTATCTGTAAAACATTATTGCAATACATACAATTATTTACCTTCACGTGCACATGCAAAATAAAACCTGACACAGGATCATAAAGAAAAATATTTATACACCAGAATCTAAACTGTTGACTTGTTTAGTTGCTTGTCACTATGTATAATACATAAAACTCTGCAAAAACCAAGTCAAACTGTTATTTAGAATAACAATATATCTGGAACTGTAAGTAAAGGAGTTAAAGGCACATCAAAAATAGAAGGTTTTCAATAGAACTCCACAGAGCTAATGTTATATCTGACATTCAGCGAACTAAAGAATTAGTTCTGGCAATGCACTGGGGTCTTGATCCATTACCTAGTGCACACCTGCTGTAGGTAAAAATAGTAATGGTTATGATATTACTAGAGCTTCCATAGATACTGTATCTGTTGTTAAGAGAATCTGTTGAAAGGACTATTTATGGGAAAAGTTAGCTTTAAGTAATCACTGAATTAGACTGTAGTTCTTATTTTTGCTTTTTTTTTTCTTGAGCTCCACACAGATTGTCTTTCCTCCCATTTCTACTGGGTAACTTTCAATCTGAATGATGTCCACCGTTATTCAGGCCCCAGAAATTAGGCATCAAGGATTTGCCCCTGCTAGTCTAGATTGATGTGACAGGGGAGTTCTTTCCTCCCCTATCAATATCCAGTCAGACAATGGGCCTGATTTAGTAAAGCTCTCCAAGGCTGGAGAAGATACACTTAAATCAGTGAACCCGAGTGAGCAAATGTTTCCAATCCTGGACCAGAGCCATTCTATTCCAAAGAAGTAAAGAATTGCCATAATCTATATGCCAAAAGGAATACTGTTGAAATACATATATTTAAATACTAAATTTTTCGTACCAATTAAACACTCTTCTCCTTGCTGTCTCCATCCAGGACAACATGTAAGGCTTGAAGACCTGTATAGAAAAACAAGAAAAGAAGACATTTATTACTTTAATAGGAAACATAATCAAAGTACACTAAATTATCAGTTTTCACTAAAAGAAAATGGAACCCTGAACCATATACACTATACAAAAATGATGCTGCAAAAAAAAAAAATAATAATTATTATGTGCCTTAAACAATAACTATACAATCAATAAAATTGGTTACTACTAGTCGTCTGGTTGACAGATTGAGGGAAAGGGTTGGAACTTTCATAAGGTCTTTGGCCATGAATTGCATTATTTATTAAACATATCTTAAACATCCAGTTATTTAACATCTATTCACCCTTGCTATCATCTATACATCTTTTGGCTAATAAGCTATTTTTATTTCAAATCCATATTTACTTTTAACTTACGCTCAACTAAAATAAAAGCACCGCTAGTGCAACAAATTTCACTGACAATATGCATTGTATAAATTTTGCAGTAGCCACACGATTCATTTTTGTTATTTCTAAAGTGTAACCATAAGTAAACTATAAGAATCACTTATATGATGCGGTCTGTCAATAGCATTCACACAGCAGTTTCTGTTTTTCCCCTTGAAACAATGCTTTGCTACCTGTTGATCCTGTTAGTACTTCCATTATTTTTCCAAATGCTGTTACAACAAAACTTACAGAGTTCGAAAAAAAAAAACAATGTTGCTGTAAGCTCTTAAAAATTGATCAACAGACTGCATCCAGTCTATGTAATCTTTATTTTTATTTTTTTTTGCCCAAAGTTACACTGTAGACTTTCTTTTGAAATCTGGTAGTTTCATTTCAGAAAGACAAGAGTGCCAGGGTTGTATTTTTTGGCTGTGTCTTTCAGACAGTGAACTTTGCCTTAGTATCCACTCTTTCACATCAGTTGAGCAAATTCTCACGTGCCCATTCCATTGCAGACAGCTAACTAAACAATGCGGAGCAGAAATATATATCATCTATATTCATAGAGACACTGCCATGAGAACAAGCAGAACAACAAATTTATAGCTTCATTCAATAAAACAGAGCAAGGAGTGTGAAAACTGTAGAATCCCATGACCACAAATCAAATTTCCATTTAGTGTAAGCAGGTCAAGAGGAAGAGTAAAATTCAACTGGACTTGGAAATTCCGAGTCAGAATTGGTATTTTTTTCATAAACCTGTCAGTGACAGGTATAGTATGGCACAGTCAATCCAGAAGCCAGACAATGGCAGCTGTCGTAATCCAGTGGGCTACTATACCAGTCATCAACAGGTACCGTAATGTCAGATCAGTACTTGGATTGCTCAAATTCTGAATTCAAAATCAGATCAAAATAGTCCAACCCACCACTAGTTTTCTGGGTTGCTATGGAATATTCCACATTGCATACCCCAGTGTTCCTAGTACTAATTTACGTAATATACATTTCTATCGGGAAGAAGTACCGGCAAAGAGGGAATCTTTACAGGGAATCACTAGCAAAACGAGTATGACCATATTTCCAGAAAAAACCCTTCAGGGTTTTTTTAATTTTAGAAAATTAAGTAATTTTGTGGTAAAACACCACCTTTGTTTCATCCAACGTCTCCATGAAAAGTTCCTTCCTCTTGACTGCACCTACTGCAGATATATTAGACCCTACGTAGATATTTGGGTGGTGTCATGGTCAATCAAAGACCACTTAATGCAGGTGATTTACAAGCAACCACTGTACTTTAAATAAATTCTATGACATTGAACTGCACTTATACAAAAACACTAAACTCTGGATTGAACATGGCCGTGGGCTACCAATCAAAGCAAGTACATATGGAAAACAACTTAGAACTGGATTATTAGTCACTCTGCACAAGCAGAGCAAATGTATGCATGATTGTGTTTGGGGTTTTGAGGGCACACGCAGCTCAGAGGAATACAGAATGTGAGATGTAGTATTATGACAGAACAGAAATGAAAAATGGTGCCAGTAAGTCATTACAGCACATGTATTTTTGTACCTTAATAATCTGTAAAACATACACTGTTAATTAGGAACACCTGGTAGATTTTATTTAATAAAAAAGCAAACAATAAAATGTAATATGTAGCAACTCTTGTAACATGTTCTTTCATTCCTCACTGCTTTTATTGCAAGAGAAAGCCAGATGGATGGATAATACATAACAACATATCCAGAAGAGGCAAAGACTGCTTAGTACAATTAATAAAACACATAAGTAAATACTATGTTCCTGACCCCACGCCAGGTTAAGTTGCACCAAATAAACTGTTTTGATTTTGTTGGTATGTATTATTGTTATTATATTATATATATACTAATCCTATAAACTGATTATATTAATGTTGAACAAAAAAAATTCTTATTATCTACTTCTGTATTATGTTGTAGTGCTTCTATACCCACTAGTTGTATAGACTGAATCCCTGAAGAAGTGGAGCTTATCTGTAAAACGCGTCAGATTATCACGACATATCAATTACCTGTATTCATCCAGGTGATGTGGTCCTTTCTAGCACCTTGGTTTTAATCTGTACTTGTATACCTCTCTATGTATGGAGGCAATACAGACATTTTATTGTGTGTTGTTTGTATTTATATATTTTTTGTAGTACTAAATAAAACTTGTATTTTTATCTAAAATTACTTCATATATACTGCCTTAAAAATATTTGGTTCTCTCTGTTTATGACTACTTCAAATAGGGATGTTGACAGTTTACACTTCATATGAGATCTTGGAATCCTTTGCATCCATGGAAAGAAACACTACCCTTTAGCAACAACCTTAGCATTTGAAATGCACCTGTCTGTCATTTTACATACACATACTATCCCCATGAGCCTCTATAAAATGCATTTACCGTGTTACTAGGGAAACAACAGTTTCTGGGCTAGTTTGTACCCAAATTATAACCCCTCTGTCTACAGAAAGCACTTGGGCCTGATTTATTAAAGCTCTCCAGGTCTGGAGAAGATGGACCAAATTGTTGCAAAAAATGAAAGAGTGGAACTACTTTAACAAGAGCAATGGAGGACTTTGGTTATTTGTAAATGTTACCTGAGCTGAAGTTATTTTAATTTGAGAAGAGGCGTTAAAGGGACCACCTCAAAGAAAATACACAAATGGTGCAAATAGTAAATTTGGGGCAGAGATGTGCACTTTAAGCCCATTGCAAAAACAAAAACAAAAGGGCACTCCAACTGTAAACGTTTCTTTTACAGTAATAAGTGGTAAATACATGGTGTAAAAAGGGGCTGGTTCTAGACAACTCAGTGGATTCCGGAAACACGGCTGGATATGTTTCTTAGGCATAGTTCACACAAACCTATGTTCTTAAACACCTAGAAAAGCATTTACGGAGCCTACATGCAATTATTCCAGTGTTTGAAAACCAAGCAATTTTCCATGTTTTCAGAGAGTAAAATGGGGAGAAGAGGGGACAAATGCCTCTAGACTTCCCGAAAACTTATAAAGGTTCATAAACACATTTAAAAAATTTAAAGGAAGTGTTTATGAGCATTTATAGGTGTTTTAGACTCACTAAACACAGCAGTATGCATTCTCTGTGCAATCCAAAAAATGCAACAAAAAACCTGTGCAACCAAAAATGAGCTCCAAAGTGGGGCAGTCACCATCTAATTCTAATGTGCAGCAAGTAGCACTTAGTACTTACAGTGTTACAACAAGTTGAAGTAGCATGTCTGTACTGCTATCCATCACATTTTAGTGAATATACATTGCTGCTTTAGGGTGGGTTTCACACTGTTCACTTGTACAGTTACCTCTGCATAGAGAACACGGAGGTTGAATGTGGATATTCATCCTTAGGAGCTGGTTAGGTAAAACTGCAATCAATCTAACATACATAAATACATTAAAATATGTGGCTGGAAATATCCTGAGCTAAGAAATGTATAAATATAGATGAATATCAAGTATGGCAGACTTATAAAGTTTATAAGGCACATACCTTTCACTTGTTTACATACTGAAGGTATAACAATGTACATTCATAGAGTGAATGATACAAAGAAAGCATTGACTTGGATAGTCCATCTGGTAGAAATATTAGCACTGAATGCTTCTGCAGTTTTTCTCTGTTTAATTTTCTCTCCACTTTTTCTGAAAAAAAAATGGTTTGCAATCCACATGTAAGTAGCGCACATCCTGATCCTTCTCAGAACATAATCAAATGGATTATGTAGAGTTCCTTTGATAACTTATGGCACAAAAGGTCTTTTGTTCCTTTTACATTAAATACCCAAGGGGTAGAATTTTAATCACCAATCAGCCTCTGATGTAATGCTGCCGTAAGAAAGAGGTTCTTCTATTTTTGTATAGAAAAATCATTAGGCAGCTATTAGGCTTACTGTCATTACAGCAAACCAATTGCTCGCTCTAGTCTGCAAATACCGAATACAAAACAAGAAAAGAAATGGCATTGTCAATATTAGTATAAGATCACAAAAGTAAACTTTCCCATTCTTGTTATAGGAGGAGGTAAATATTCTTCATCGCATTGCTGTAGCACCATTACAGAAACAAAGTTTAGCAGTATTTTAAATAAACCATCCATCTGAAAAAGCACAGAAGAACTTCTATATAAATGTAGGGATGCAATAAACGGCTGATTTGCATTTCAGGGCATTAGGTAGATAACCTTGCCCAGCTAGAACCCAACCTAGATTAGTGCCAAAGACATACAGGGTATGGCAGGTATTACATATTTGTAAAACTCATACTCATCTATTCATTTCTTTAGCCCTTAAAAAGTTTTGCAATTAAAAAACACCAAGCAGATAGAATGTTTATTACAGAAGGAACAGTGTTGATTCAGCAATAAAACATGCTTACCTGCTTGTTTTTTTTTCTTGAATGCACCATGTATGATGCTGGGATCCTGGCATATCCTGGCACATCCCAGGACTGGCAGGACTGAATAAACTCCCATGAACATGTGCGCAGAGATGTCATTCCAGCCTGGCCAATTAGGACGGCTGGAGATCTGAATACAGAAGAGAATGGCAGCTCCTGCAATTGAGCAAAGATAGAGGAGTATACCTAACAAATTGTAATCAGACAAGTACATCTATTTTATTGCCGAATTTTTATTGCCTTCTGTAACAAAGGATCTGCCATATTGTATCTTATTATGTTAAAGGTTTAGTTTTACTTCAATACTAATTCAATGTATTTATTCAAGCAGATAAGGTACTTAAACTTGACTTTGTATAAGTCTCTTGCAGTCTCATCTACTGAAGAGCTTAAGCTACGTACACACTTCCAATTATTATCGTTGGAAAACGAACGACGAACGTTCATGCACGATATATACGAACGATCGTATAGCACCGATCCTGCACATAGAGGTAACGACACGATCGTTCGTAGATATTGTACACACAATAGATATGATCGTTTGAGCGATAGAGGAACTATGTGCACGACAGGAAAGTGAACGGACGTTCGTTCATCACGCATGCTCTGAACATGGACGATCAACGAACGACCGTACACACGAACGATGTTCAGCGATCGTCGTCCAATCCGATCCGTCGGTCCGGTCGTTCGTTTCCAGCGACTTTCCTCGTTCGTCGGCGTCGTTGGTTACTTTTTTACGAACGATTTTTTGCCCAATCGATCGTTCGTCGTTCGATTGGAACGATAAAAATTGGAAGTGTGTACGCACCTTTAGCCTGGGAGTTGGACCTACCAAAAGGAAAGTAGTAGTGCAATGATCATGCAGATAAGAAGAGAAAAAAAAGAAAGTGAGATTACTGTGCAGCTTCTCCTTTCACTGGAGAAAGCTAAAGCTGATGTGGGTTCTGGACAATTTAGAGAAAATGGTTTAAGTCAGTTTGCTGTTTCTCTTTTCTGCCCAGTCACAGCCTAGAAGATGGACTAGACATAAACCATAAACAGAAAGTGCATATCATAGATTTAAAGAAAAAAAATATTAAGTGAACGTTATAATCAGATTCCTCTTTAGCTTTACCAACAACTAGATTCAGTGAATAGGAACACTTCTCTGCTTATAAAAAATGTAATATTTAGGTTGGACCGCAACAAACATTTATTGGACGGTCAGATTATAAAATGTATGGACAGGATATGCTACTGAGCATGTCAAGCTGAACAACCGCAAATGTCATCTTGTATACCAAGAATCTCTATAGATATAGGAAAAAAGCTGCTGAGGTCTTTCTAACCGAATTCCAATTGCCAGTAATGCACAATACAGGTCTCATTGCCTTCTTGATAAAAGTATTGAATGCATGGCAATCCAAGGATCAACTTTTTTAGTGTCAAACCCAGCTGACAAAACCGTTCATTTTATCATAATGTAATAAAAATACGAATGGACAGAGATAATGACTTCCAATACTGCCCATACAGTGATAATAATGCATGAAACACATCAAGGGAATTTTACATGTTGGAACAAATTATTGATTGTATGAAATGATCATAGGAATGTGGAATTATGGTATCCTGTGTATGAAGGTCATCACTATATTAGAATACAGAACTATACATGGTATATTTCTATAACAATTCATTCTTTTATGAATTACCAAGGCCCTGCAATTGATATTCACCCAGCTAGTGGATTTTATTAGGTTTATTAATGCATATATAAAAATGTTAATATAAGTGCATGGAGATGTGCAATAATAGTGAGCATTTGCATACATATATTCTCATTTAAAGCAACTCAAATAAGTTTGATAAACTCAAGGCAGAACTCTAGCCAGAATTGACAAGATATGAAAAAATAGCGAAGTAAAAGAAAAAATAAAAGTAGCTGTTGTTAAAACATTCATAGTTTTTTCTGCCACTAAATGCTGATGTCCAGAATATTTCCATTAAACCAAGGTTGTGCTTAACCAACCTGTGAGAAGACAGTAAAAGTGGAGCTAAAGGGGATTCAGGCAGCTGGGTATTGTTGAAAGGGAATGGCGATATTCCTTTTGTAATAACTGTTCTTGCCTGCCTGACTGCTGTCCTGCTGTCAAATTTTGCATGTGCAGCTCAGCATTGGTTGCTAAGACTTCCCTTGCACATGCCGAAATGAATGAAGTCCCACATACACATGTAGGAGTTACATCATTCCAGCACGGCCAGTCAAGAACATCTACAGGAAGAAAAAGAGGAATATGATGCTGCCCTGCAACAGAACAGGTATAGGTAAATATTGCAGGTTTAGTTCCGCTTTAAAGAAGAGGCTGCACAGTGGGTCTAATTTATTGAAGCTATCCAAGGCTGGAGAGGATACACTTTCAATAGTGAACCTGGGTTATCCAGCAAACTTGGAATGGATCTCTTCAAAGTCCTATGCAAATTTTTTGAATCCTGGACCAGATCCATTGCAGGTTTGCGGGATCACCCAGCTTCACTAATGAAGGAGTAGCTTCTTGGAGAGCTTTAATAAATCAGGCCCAGTGTGTCACTATAGGACACATAGTAGTATTGTAGGAACTGGCTGCAAGGTCCTTTTTTTTGACCCCACAGGGAATTCCGAAGGTGAATTGCATCTGGCCCGCCTGGTACTACCTATTGCAGCGAGTGATACCGCTACTATTATTATTCCCGGCATCACTCACATCACTGAGTGGCCCCTGTTGTTCTGTTCCATAGACGCAAGTAATGCCAGGAATTGTAGTCTCGGCATCACTCGTGTATATGTGACAAGTGAGAGATCTCTGCCCTTCCCCGCCCCCTCTCACACATCATAGGCGATCACAAAGGCAAAAGCAAAGCCAAAAGCTCAGCTGCACGTCTACAGGGATACTGGGGATTTGTTTCGTTGTGAGAAGGCTGTGTAACAGTGGGGAGGGAGGCAGAGAAGGCAGGAGGGGAGTCTGAGGTGAGCAGTGCTGGGCAGCACAGTCAGTTCAGGCTCGATGTTAGGGTTCAATTACTGAGATACCTTTGTACAAATTAGCAGTTCTTTTTCTAGTGCAGCACGTCATTCTCGTATGACAAGTGAACTGTAGCTTTCCTGTCATTATAGTCTTGTAGTGCAATGTCTGTGCAATGTTCTGCCATTCAATGTCTCTCATTAGCTCCAGTCACTTCTGTGTCATACTCGGTATATATATAAATAAATATATGTTTAGCATTTTTATTGTTATTTTTATTTTCATTTGAAAATCTTTTTTGAGTTTAAAATTAAAAAAAAATTCTTAGGCTTCTTTCTCTGTTGTGGGCTTGTTCCGCATTGAGTGTTGAGGGACATCTTTGTTTCCATGTGGGAAGGTTTTGTACCTGGTGAGAAGGAGAAATTTAAATTTTTTCAGTGTATTTCAGGTTTGGCCCCTGACTTGGTCTGTTTTTGATTTCGTCCCTCTGTGTGTTTAAGTTTGACACCCCTGATCTAAACAGAATGTATAAGCACATGGAAAATGAATGCATTTTTATTTTCTCTGCTGAAAAGGTGGAGATGTACTTTTTATACAATCTTTATGAAAACAATCCTCAATTATTGATGCTTAGACTCTCTGGCACATTTAACTCTATCAGTTTTCTTTCTATGTTTGCTGCAAGCCTATTATGTCTTTATAAACTCTCCAACTGAGGACGATGAAAATCTAAGAACGAGCCAGTCAGTTTGGCAGAATTGCTAACCTCATGTTCAGGAAAATACTTATGGGATCTTCCAGATTTGCAGTAAGTACCAAGGCAGGTTTACACCCAGAAGACTATTCAGACCGTGCAACTCCCAACTCCTAACAAATGGCCAGAGGGTGTTATTTTTCCTGTCCGAATGCTTGATCTGCATTTGGTCGTTTCCCAGTTAACTGTCTCCAGAGCTTGTGTTGGAATACAGTACGGCGACTTTCTAACCTTTCCAAGTTAGTATTCAAAGTGTAGCTTCGTCCTGCTCTAGTATGTTGTTATTGGCTGAAAGTTGGAGATATGTCACGCAGGCTGACACCTAATTATAAAACAGCACATGTTTCTCTTAATACCGTCTGTGTTGAAGGAATCTAAAGCACACTTGTATGCCATTAACTTGCAAGGCTAGAAGGGTTAATTGGTTGCTAGCAAGGTTTTAAAGATTACGTTATTCAAGGCTAATAAAAAGCTCGTTTGTGAATTTACCATTCACCTAATGTACTGCCTACAACCAAGTAAAGTGCACTTGAAGGAGACACCACAAATGAAAAAGCCTACACATATAATATATATAAAGGCTGCTTTAATATCAGCAAGGAGACGTCAAAGTGAACTTTTACTTTGCCCTTACTGTGACTACAGTAGACACTTTTTTCGGCATCCCTGAAAAGGTCAGGCAAATAACATGCATTGGTTTACCATATTGTCATTTATTTCCGCAACACACTTTTCCAATGCACTGCAGCATAATGCACAGCAATGAAGTACCATACATATTTGCACTTTCAAAAATGCAGGATGATGCATGTTGGGCAGCCCATTGAAATGAATAAGTCCATCACAATGCATGCCAACTCACATCTGAATGAGTATGTATCTACAAAAATACTTAAGGGACTGAGAGGGAATCTGTCCCTCAAGGCCCATTCCCACCCCATTAGGGCAACATAGTCCAAATTATTGCCTCAAACTTCTAATTAGGAAGGAACTCATCATATCCTACTACTTCCCAAAATATGGTGCTCTGGGTTTCATCAACCAATTACCAGGTGTAGTCATTTGAAAGTAAGGTAAACATGCAGAGTCCTGTGTTTTAACATTTTAAGAAAGCACAAACATCGGACTATCTGGGATTCTAGCAGCAGCAAGAAAAGACAGATAGAGGGTAAATGCAGAATTGTCTTCTATAAAGTGAGTGTTCTACCTGGCCTGCTATAATCAGCCTACTACAAGTTCTCATTAGGAAAGAACTTAGCTAATCACCTTTAACATGTTCAGTGATCACATAACATAATCAGAGACAACAACCCTTACTGTGATAAAAAAACAATCCCCAAAAGAAAGTTACCTTGCCTCCAACAGCCATGCAACAAAAGGAATATTGCATAATAAGCAATATGTATGATGACCATGTCCTCATCACATCATGAACTTGAAAATGCTCAGCTCCCATAATAGATTAGCAGATTTCCAATGTTCTGCTTTATGTAAGCTTTGCTATAAATCAACATTAAATAGAGGGGAGAAAAACATAATATTTTAGGTGTTTTCAGGTTCTCCTCCTATGCAAAAAAAAAAATGCTAGCTGGTTATAATTAATGACAATTCATCATTTTATAGTGCAACTTCAGCCAAAAATATTAGGGGGAAAATGAACAGGCCATAAAGATAAAATAAAAAATACAGTGTTTGCTGCAATAGTTTGCCTTTATTCTGAGGATTTCCCCCAGAGTACATTTATCTGTGGAAAGAAGTCTCAGTCTGATGGCCAACCTCAATAAGACCCCTTCCTTTGAGCTCAGGATCTCCGGGGCTCTCCCGCAGTCTGTGACTGTGAGAATCGGAAAATGATGAGCTGATCCCTGCTTCTATCACCCTGCTTTTTCCTTCTATCAGCACTGTTCTTGAAGGCACCTAATGCTTCTTCTTTACATTCCATCTCTGCGATACAGGGACTCAAAAGGCTGATACCATGTCAATGGAAGTAAAGAAAGGAGAGTGCAGCGGGTTGCTGCTCACTTGTTCTCTCCCTTCCCCAGTCCAAAGAACACAATAGCACTGTGTGTACAGCCCTCATTTGTTCATATTTCAGTTTTTTGGCGTTGGAAACGATCATGAAAGATCGTTTTCAACTACAAAAATCTAGCTTGTGTACCTAGCAATATACATGCCTGGAGTTCAGCTTTAAATACTAATAATTAAAGGTTTAATACAGTAACAATATGACTAAAGAAAAGGTACAAAAACTGCCAGAAAGATTCTTTAAAAGTCTAAAATTGGGACACAATGGTAAGCACAATGGGAAGATCTTCATGTGAAGGCCATCATCTTGGTAGGCTTCAAACTGTGCTCTCACTTTTTTTTTTAATATATAACAGGTTTGTGATAAGAAACCAAACACAACAAGCTAAACAAATCAATTTATGACTAGCAGACTGAAAAACCACAAAACACAATACAGAACTTCTGTAAAATGTGGTTACTTGTCTTATCTATTTTGAGTGCTAAATCCAGAGCAGTCTTTTCTTTGTTTGAGGTAGCCTCATACTAATGCTACACACAAGAAGGCCAACTTTACCAATTCCTAGGAAATACTAGAGCACTTTTTGGTGGGTAAGTAGTAATCTGGGTATTGCTGCCAGTGAATGCTGGTCTCACAGGATTTACAGTGTGCTTTGGTAATGTCACTTCTATGTAGTTCACTCTACTTGCTGGAGGGAAAGCTGTAATGGAGGATCGGCAATGCAAGTATCTCCCTATTTTTGTTCCATTTATTCTAATGATTTGTATTTCCTTTATCTCTCATACTGCCTTTTGATCATTACTCTGCCACTACACCTGGGAATTCTTCTCTCCACTGTTAAGCTGCGTACATACGGCAAATTTTTCTCGCCCGATAATCGGTATCGGCCAATTATCGGGCGAAAATCTGCCGTGTGTACAGTCGGTCGTCGTCCATCGTCCGACGACCGTCCTGGCGGATCCATGGACGATGGACGACGACCGATCCTAATGAAAGGGAAGGGGAGAGCGCGCAGCAGGGTGCCGCTCCGTCGCTCTCCCCCTCCTCTCTCCATAGAGCATGAACGGTGCTGTATGTACAGCACCGTTCATGCATCGTGCAGTCTTTTCTCGTTGGAAAGGATCGTGAAAGATCCTTTCCAACGAGAAAAATTGCAGGTGTGTACGCAGCTTTAGCTTGCTATTTTATCAAGCAGTAGGAGTGACACTGCTGCCGTTATCTCCTGCAGTCTAATAATGACAAAACCTGCAGCCTGATAGTGAGAAAAGTCCTAGCAACCCTGGAAGATAGCATGCTAGGGTCCAGATCATCACTAGCCCTAACACAAGAAGCAACCCTATTTTGTTTACCAGGATAAATGCCCCCACACAGTGACACAGTGCACAACAAGGCATTTTTGTCAGTAATACAGAAAAGATCAGCTGCAGGAAACTCAAAGGAAATTTTATTGAAAAGCCATTAGCAATTTGTCCTTTTTCAGAAGGGTTTTTACAGTTCAGTTCATCTTTAAAAGGGTAAAAAGGGAACCCATTTATCCTATGTAGTATACCACTACGTATCACGTATTACGTATCATTCTGCAAATGATTTTTGCTGGCTATCTTGCTGACCCCCTGGTTTCTATACTTTAAATCATTGACCCAATTATGCAAAAATCTTTTAGCTTATTTAGCTCTCTTAGGAGAGTCACTATACCAGGTGAGAACCACCAATTTCAGAAGGAAGTCACTAATGTAACCTCCAGTTTCTTAGTAAACAATTACTTTATTGATTGGCCCTAATTTATTAAAGTTCTCCAAGGCTAGAGAAGATACACTTTCATCAGTGAAGCTGTGTGTTCCAGCAAATATGGAATAGATCTGGTCCAGAATTGAACACATTTGCTGACAAATATCTAATGCCTGTTAGGGAATCCATTCCAGGTTTGCTGGATCACCCAACTTTACTGATAAAAGTGTATTCTCTCCAGCCTTGGAGCTCTGTAATAAATCAGGGCCAATGGGGTGATTTAATAAAGCTTTCAAAGACTGGAGAGGATACACTTTCATTGGTGAAGCTGGATGATCCAAAAACCTGGAATGGATCTAGTTCAGGATTGAAAACATTTGCTACCAAATAGCAAATGACTTTTAAGAAATCCATTCCAGGTGTGGTGGATCACCCAGCTTCACTGGTGAAAACGTATTCTCTCCAGCCTTGGAGAGCTTTAATAAATCAGGCCCATTGTATTTGTTGCAGATGGGGCTACCAAAGTAATGTATCAATCAAGGCTGCATTCACATCTAAATGATCATAAAAACTTTCACTCAACTTTTTTCTCAAAACAAAAACAACCATACAAAGCTACGGCGACCACTGCATGGCAGAGATTACTTTAAAATGAATAAAAGAGCAAAGCATTTTTAGACATTGCCTAAATGAATGATTTATTCAATATTATGTACACCCTGAATGTGCTTTTGATGGATTATCCATTTAGTTGACAGTAATCAGGCCGTTACCACACTTTCATGGTGAGGGATGATAAAGTGACTGAAATAAAATGTTAAATGAACTTCTGTCAAAATCTCTGTTGACAGTAACATTTCAAAATTCTGGAAGTGTCAAAATCCCTTTGCTGACTGATATCTCATGGGTTAAATGTAGCAGTAAACTGGAGTTAAACTACTGATATTATGACTTTGCATATTGCCAAAATACTATTTGGTACTGGCAAATTTCTAATATTGAGCATTTTAAAAATTTCAGATTGTAATAATGTTTTCAAATTTTCCTACATTGTAGAATATAGAACATTTACCAGAACAATGTACTGAAGTGTCTTAGAAAGCTATGCTGATTCCCCCCAACAACCAATACATAGTTTAACACAAATTAAAAGAATCAGATTGCTGGGGGGGTTTAGAGGGATCCTTCAGATGTTGGTAAACAACATACATTGTACATTGTGACTATGGCCATTACTAGAGATGAAGCAGCATTGCCAAACCTATTAGAAAACCGCAAGAGCATGAAGAACAAAAAAGATCCCATTAAAGCGTATATATCTATAAACCTTTTTGGTTTGTTTGAATAGAGTGGGGAAGGATGAGAATCTCTGTTTGTTCTACCTACTGTATTATACCTGCTTAGGAGATTCTTCCTTTCAATTCATCAGAGTGGTCACTAAGACAGAAAGTCATGGGAAATATCTAACATTTGGTTTGTGTACTACTCAAAGTTTTTAGATATCACATACAATATTTTTTTAAGTAATCACAGACATGTTATCATAGGAGGAAACCTTTTAATGGGCACACATTTTCGGGTGAAAGCGTAGAGGGTATGTCGAGCTTTGGAAACATGTCTTTTTTTGTTCCCGTTGTGTTTTTAGGGGAAGGAAGTAAAATATAAATCTCCACAATAAAAAAAAAATTAAATTGACAAGACCCATAACCATTTCATACTTTATACCAGTGCCATCCAATTCATTTCAATCCAAATTAGTCCGATGGCTTGTGTTGTGCATTGATAAAGTGGGCCCAGTCATTGCCATTTCAATGCTAGTTTCAAATCCCAGTCATAGTTTTAGCTTTCTTTCATATTTCTTTGCATCATAGCAGGTTTGTCATGATATGCCATGACTTAAAAAGGTTAAAACCACTGCTCTAGGCTGACATATCAGAATTCTGGATGACGCTTGACATAAACGTAAATACAGCCGCTAAGTACCAGGGGAAAGTCATTCCCTACAAAAGATTCTTCATAAAGATTCTGCCAAAGCTAAGAAGGTAAACTTAAAATATGACTGGGTTTGGAAAGTAGAATAATTCATTGGGCTGCAGTGATATCCGCAACCTAAATTAAACCATTCCTTTTATTTTGTAAGAAAGAATGCAAGAAAATTTCTGGACTGAATGAAAGTTTTTAAATGAACCATGTACCCGCCCTAAAGTGAAACCATCATGTATTTACTAAAGAGTCAGTTATCACATCATTTCATGTCTGCAGATACAACATGACATATCTTTCTTTATGTTCACCTGTGTCAATATATTTATATAAAGCAACCCATAAAAAATGAGCTAAGCATTGGAATAAGTTTGATTTATTAAAAAATATTTTCCAGATAAAAAGCTAATTTTGAAATATTTGTCTTCTCTTATTCTGCTCAGTATTCTGCTCACTGATAGTCAGAGAACATATTTCATTCTTGAAAAGTGAACCCAAAAACATGACTTGTAAATCCCTATATATTCCCTTACATCACAGCCCTGACCCATCATGTAATAAGAAATGTACATAGTACAACACAATAAAACGTGTCTTACACATCTATATTCAGATGTAGTTGTGTACTGAGACAATGAACGAGGATAGGGAGAATCTGACAATATGTATACAGTTTAACAAAATGCAAATAAGTAACAAATACCTAGCGGTAGCCACTTTTGGGAAATAAAATTTACATAGCAGATGGTAAGTATGATTTATACTAGTACAACAATGTATCATAAAACACACTTTATTCATACAATATACTGCAATATTAACAGCAAAATACATTTAAAGTTACATTTTCCGAGCTGATTAGCAGTTGGTTATTTATGTTTTGGTCCTATTATTCTGTAGTGAATTTATATTATTTATATCTTGTTAGCTTTGCTGATATCACTATCTTTTCCTACAGCTAATTCTAGATGTGGATGCTATAGAAGCACGGCCAATAGGCCAGGCTAGACTTCCTTCTACTCTGCCACAAGACCCAGCTTTTCCTAAAGGATTAAAAAAAATATTCCCAGGACAAATGGAAAGCACATGCATAGCTGAGTATTCTGGATCTTTCCTGGTGTTTCCTACTTTTTGGAGTGTGTAGCAAAATGAATATGAAAATACCATTCTGTGCAATCAAACTGTACTAACCAGCTACAGAATATTTTGTTGGATGTAAGGCTACTTACACACAACAGATGGTTCTCGTATGATAATCGCCTCAGGGCTGATATCGGACAAGAATCTGGCGTGTGTAAAACTCTTGTCGTTGGTCCTTCAAGGACCCGTCCTGGCCGATCCACGAACTATGAACGACCAATGATTGTAATGAAAGTGAAGTGGTGAGGGTACAGCAGGGTGCCACTAGGTCGTTCTTCCCCTCCCCTCTCCATATAGCAGATTGGTGCTGTATGTACAGCATTCGTTCATGTATCAGTCAGTCTTTTGCAGTTGGAAAGGGTCATGAAAGATCCTTTCCAATGGCAAGTATTGCATGTGTGTACATAGCCTAAGGCTGAAGACAGTTTATATAGGCTGAAGTGTATATACAATGCTCACTTATCATTAGGCAAAAACTCTTCTTTCAATTACCCACCCCACTCCAAACACATTCTGCTGCTACATTCTACTGCATGATCATGACCTTCAAGTTCCTTATCATGGAGAATTCATGTGGCCACAAAATATCAGCTAATTAATCATGCTGACAGATCCTCAGATAAGTGCCCTGCTAAGGTATTCTTAGTCTACCCATCTTCTATGCATAACTGTGTGTAATAATAATCTATAAGGCCTATCACACTTATATGTAAGTAACTACGCACCGTGAACTGAACCTAAGAACCCGAAAATGAATATAAAGTTTGTGTATGGAAGAATATGAATCATAGGGAAAAGTGATAGCAGTTCAAATATCACTTCATGGAAGATTAGTAGAAAGATTAGTATGAAGAAAGTGTGAAATAGAGATATATGAATATGAACCACTGACAAAATGTAATTACATTGAGACAGACTGTGAGCTTGTAATATTCATAAAAGATTAAGTCCCTCATAAGCCATAAAAAAGATCATAATGACGGAGGAGTGAATTGAAAAATTCAGATACTGCTAGATAGGTTATGTTATTAATAAGAAGTACTTTCCATGTATAGTAATATCATTTTGTAAAAAAAGGGAGTTCATTTGCAAAAAAAAACCAATATTTTCCAGATAACTGAATTTACCCACCTTTTCTAAAGAGTGATATGTAGGGTAAGTATAGGAAGAATTAAAAAGCACCAACCAGGAGATATTTCAGGAAATCGAAAACACAATTGGAGATTACTATATTCCAGATGTGTTTTTGTCGTGCAATGTGATCTTTCTGCAGACCTATTAGCTTACAGTGATTTTAGGTGGAAAATAATTTCGATGTGTGGTCTATAAATCCATAACTACTTTTGCAGTGCTGACATCTAGATTGAAGTTTGTAAATAAAAGAGAACCTGTCTACAGGGCATTCAACTGTGCTAGAAGAATAAGAGCAATGGTGATTTCAAGCAAAGTCAATGGTTGGCTGTAGCAGAAATATACCTAACATACTTAATAGCAGTATAGGGCCATGATTAGCCATATAGTTGTATGGCAGGTTCAACAGCACTCTCAATCACTCCCATTAAACCACATAGGATAGTGGTTGCGTTGCAGTTGCAGAGGAGTTGCGGCAAGGATATTGGAAGAGACATGTTTTCTCTGTTGCCTTTCTTCCCTTTTTAAGAAAGAACCGCATGGCCACCACAAACACAATGGAAACACAGAGATCTGTGGTATGGTTTGCCACTCCTGGGTGCACAACAACATTTTACTAATGGTTTAGGTGCAAAAGGTCCTTTCATAGTTTACATTTATTTATACAAATATACTTCTTATGTTGTTACAAAATGACAACAAGTATTTAATACATATTCCACAAAAAATAAATGAATGGTTTCAATTACTTCAAAGCAATAAATAGATTTCATAAAAGCCGTATGTTTTTTTACAGCATGTGTGGGCGTTCTAATAATAATACAGTAAAACTGTAATATAAAGGCAATGGAATACACCAATAATACAGTGTATATTGCTTGTATTCCAAATGATTCCATGCTCTGTACTGACAGATGGGGAGTAGCAAAGACTTAATTCATATTGATCACAAGGCACACAGTTAACACCTACTGATAAACAATAAATAGGCAGACATACTCCTCATGTGCTTATGATAATGACATTCCCAGAATGCCAGGCAAGCTTCTTGACAGTAGGAGGTTAACAAGGTTTCAATTAATTTTTATTACCTGCCTTGATAACCCAATTATATACTACAGGAAGAAATACATAAAAACGTTTTAGGAGTAGATGAAGCATTGAAGACTGGTGACTGAATATCACACAGGGTTAAAATAATTATCTCATTTGTAATTTCTGAAAGCATGCAATGTTTAATGTGTAAATCATAATGGCCAATCCATTAGCAGGAATGATTTAGTTTAGTAAAAATTCCCTAGCCATGATGTGCAACAAATAGCAAACCAGTCACATAACTACTCTTGTGAAAGCAGCGAGTGTAACAGCAACAAGCATGAATTGCAAGGACCTCTATGAACCTCATATTCCTCCTTACTAAGCCTCTTTAAATTCAGCCTCTAAGATGTAGGCTGCTATTACTGACCTCTCTTTCAGTAACTGCAGAGCTGTCCAATTACTTCAATACTTTTCAATGACCTGGTACAGGCATACAGATTAGACCTCCTGTCTCTATTATGACTTTTAAGGCTGCATGCTTGTTCCACATTACAGGTAGCTAGACACTGTCTGTAATTCTCTTAGATTACCTCTAAACATAATACTATTGTATTATCATCATCTCCCATTGCCCTTCTTCTTATAATATATCTCCCCACCTCTTTAAGTGCAGCCTACCTGATATATATCCAGCCTTGGAGCACTTTAATAAATGAGGGCCTATGTCAGAGGAAAGAACAATATTGCCATATGAGCATAGCGAGAACTGGAAAAAATGGAGGCAAAGATGGTGTAAGCATTGGATGATGTTGTAATAGGATCCTGGACTTGTCATTGCTGGAGAAGGGTAAAGTAAGTGGTAAGTTTATCATAACTTGTAGGCATGCCTATACATTATAGCTCAAAAAAACATTTAGTTTTGCTTTAAATTGAAAATGAAGAGATTTTCATGTCTGTTACACAGGTAGACAAAGAAGTAATTATTCGGCAACACTGGAGCCCCACAATACTCATGAAGCACTTTCTGTGAAGATCCAAAGCTGCTGAATTGCATAAATCGGCATGATTTCTAGGAAACCCTTAGGGACTGAGGAAATTTGGAAACCTTAAGCTCTGCTTTATTATACAACACAAATGGTGCTGTGCATTCAGAATAAACATTATACTAAGAGATGACCTTTATGGCAGTCATACATTTTAATAAACACAAATTGTGGAAAAATCTGCCAATGCACGGGATTCAAGTAGCTGCAAAATGACATGGAAAACCAGTAACAGAAAACCAGAATAAAACACCAATATCATGATGAGTCTTAGCAATAGGAAGTTATCTGACATTCAACTCTGTATGTGTGCTTGTTGGTTGAAAAAGTGTTTCTGATGGATTTATCATATGTGCAAAATGAATTATGTGAATACAAGCTGCTTTATCTGCTTCTAGTAAAATGATGCCAACCATTAACGTGCAATAAAAACTTTAAATAAAAAACAAATTCATTATTTCTTAAACATTTTAGCAGCAAAGGATAAATGATTAAAATATTGGCTCACCCAAATCTGAACTTCTAACTTTGAGAAATATTATTGAGCTGAATTCCTTTTCTGGCTTTTAATATTTCTCCTAGAAACAGCTACCCCTGAGAGCGCTAAAAACATTTAGGAAGAAGTGAAAAAATAATGCCAGAAGCTATTTTAAATTACAAAGCAAGGGATATTAAGTGCTGCTGTATCTACACCTATATCAGTTTATGTACAACTAGAGGCCCTTTAAAGGTTATTTACCCATCTCCCTGTCTGTCTGTAGAATCATGTCCTACAAAGTGAATGGGGTGGAGCAGCAGGGGATGTGGTGGCATCTTGCCACTGGCCACTCTCCGTTAGCCAAGTGTTTTTTAAAGCACTTATGCCAGAGTTAGAAGACCACAAGTAAGAAATGCTGGTTAGTTGCCAGGTCAACATATTTAGTGCCAAGCAGCAGCAAGCCTTTTCACATTTCCCTTTTTATAAAACAAATGACTATACTATTCTTCTTCTTGGTGCCAACATTGGGTGTTTCATAATCCTGTTTGTATGCCATTTAAAATAAAAAGTATGTTTTGCAACCATTAGTTTCTGTAGCTATCATCCCACTTGTAACTACTGAAATAAACAACAAGACCTTACTGGTACAATGTTATTTCACTTGTTACATATGACATCTACCAGGATACATACAAGGAATGCAGTGTTTACTGGCAAAAAAAAAGAGAATTAATTACAATGACAAAGCATCTGGCAGCAGCAGAATGTACCTCTCAGAGTCGTTTGATTTGGCTTGTGATCACAAAGCAGTAAAAAGGTTATAAGACAAGCAGCTATTTTACAAACAGTAAAATAGCATCTGAATATCCGTGTAAAACATTTGTATTACTAACATTGAAACTAGCCAATGCATAGGTCAGGGAGGGTGGGCGTCAATGAGTTGTACTCAATGTGTCTTTCCTTGGTCATGTATTTTATTATCGCCAGAAATGTTGGCATGACACGCGACCTGAACTAAGAATGTTTACAGTATGTTCTAATGGCCAATGTTCTGCTCTTACGTCTACAGCTAAGGGTACTTATAAAACCCAACTAAACCCCAAATTGAGTAATTATTATGATCAATTTATAAGTATTACCTTTAAAAATACCTTGTAAAAATGTTATAAGCCATTCTGTAACTCGTATTGGCTATAGCCATGCAGCTACCCACAAGGCCAGGATACCGCATGTCTTCTAATTTCCTGTTAACAGATTGAGGTCCTACAATTCTTCACACCCTACTAAGTCTTGACCCTCCTCATGTTGATGACGTGATTTCTACTGTAATGTGGCCTGGGATCCATATTTCTTCTTACTTTGGGTGTGACATAGCCATATCTGATTGACTCTTCCACTGGCTGAATTCATAGATAAGAGGAAAAGCTATATTGTAGTGTACAAGCACATTTACTCTATTAAATAAATATTCTGTTACCATTTTCCCCTATACAATGTATTCACTTTATTGCTATTAGAACTTGCCTTATTCAACTTTGGGTTTAACTTTGCCTACAGTACACGAGTACACGTTTCAAACAAACCCCACCTTAGACCACCACACTCAATATACAGATCGCCTTCTTCCCAACAGCAGGTCTGTGCTTACTTCCTCCAACATCTCAGTAATTTCCCAAGCGTGTATAAATAAATATTTTACTTATCACAATATATGATAACAGCACATCAGCCTGCACGTTACTCTCATACCTTTTTCCAGCCATCCCAAGGACATCTCTAACATCAGGACTCAACATTCCTGAAGATCTAGACTCCATACTTCCCAAACCGCCAATGCAATGATATAACGCTCTCGGTATATAGCCTTAGGAAGCTTATTAGCAAAACGCGTATATAGTCTAGCTGTTCTTGTGTAGCTATCAGGCATTACCTCCCATGAAGATGAAACTGGGATTTACCCATCTATATTTTATGTACAGTAACGTGCTGGAATGCATACAACGAACTTTGGTTTGTTTTACTCACAAATATGTGATTTTATGTAACATTGTGACACCTAAATATATGCTTGAATTTTTGCCAATAAACCCCAGCCGTTTCTGTCCTCCTTTTTAAATATACTAAATTCATTGGGGTCAGCACCACAACATATTAATGTAAGGTAAGGGTAAATAGCCAACCCATATGGAAAATATCACAATATAAGGCAACATCACAATTTTACATTTGCTTGTGATCAGACTATAGGTATTTACATATATTTTTATATTTTAAACAAGCAATCAGCACATTTTCAACCTTGTAAGCATTTCATTTATTGTGGAAACCTGGTAGTTCACAGCAGAAGCAGCAAAGTAATTTCAGTCTAGCTTGGTGGCTCAGCTCACCCCTCTACTCCCTCCCAGCAGTGGTGTGGCAGCCTTAGAGTCTTCTGATCTAAATAGTGCATCTAGGTTCAGGGGCTCCATAGACGCACAGGCACTATATATAGTCAGACCCTATTTGAAGCAATTTATTGTAGTGATATTAGTTTACTATGTTTATAATACTTTTACATCTTCATTTCTGGGCAGAAATTTGGCATGACTTTAAAGACTCACCCTATCCGATGCTGATTATTTAGGTAAATGTTTGTGGGTAGAAATGGAACTAGCTTCTTAGATCTGATCCATACAGAGAATTGAAAATGATAGAAGACATGCTAAGGGGGAAAAAACAACAGCGATAATTGCATGCAGATTTCCTCAAAATACTGGTGTGATATACCACGAATACATGCTGGTAGGCCTGTTACTAGGAAGCTGTGAGGGTGTGACCCCCTTAATTACCAAAATCCAACATCGGTTAGATGTTTCAGGAATGAAACTCAAAAGATCTGGTCTCTCTCTGAAAGACATTTGTGAACATAGGAATTTTGGAGATGGTTCAAGGATAAACAATTAAATAAAACAAGGACAGAAGGTCTCAATTACAATTCAAGGTTAAAAAGCTGGGATAGCTTCATTTTGGGGAAAAAAGAAGAAATAAGTGATCTTTAATTAAAATTAATAAATATATCCCTGGTTTACTAGGATTTGTATACGAGGAGGACACCAGTTCCATATAGATACGTTTTTATTATCAGTACATAAAAAAGGGGGGGTATACTGCTTTGTGACATTCTGGCAATGTGTTGAAGGCCTGAAAAAATGTTGAAAAAATAATTATTCAGATTCTGCAACTTTCACTCCATTCTGCAACACCGCACTCATGACAGATTACATGTATTCATCCATATGTTTCTACATTTGCATTTTATGTCCTACAAAATATACATTTTACAAGATCTTTGTTTTAGGAAAGAAAGAAACTCAAAGCACAAAAGCTGACATGCAGATTGAACATGTTTCCTATTTTATACATTGTATATTTATTAACAAATTTTCACAGTTTACTTGCATACCAATAATCTAGTAAGCAAGAGCAGCATAAAAATGTATTTATATTTCAGCCATAACCAGTCAAAAATGATTATTCAGGTCACAAGGAGAGTCAGAATAAATTAATTATTACTACCACAATATTTTTACTATGTGTTTGACAATTTTATAGTGACAAAAGGGATCAAAGCGTTTCTTTGCACTTCCATGGATGAGCTCTCTAGCAAGGTAATTGCACTGTACACATCTGTGTAATTAAAGGTCTTGAAATTACAACATAGAACGTTATCTACAAGACATTTAACAATCTAGAAAATTACATTTATATAAATACTTGGAACAGAGTCAAACCAAAAGATTAACAGAATGTGCACAGCTAAACGGGAATTTGTTAGGAAGATGTGGGAAAGCTCTCGTGGAAGCCACCATTCTCTAACTCTTTCTGACCTACCTGGAATTTATCCAGAAGAGTTTAATGATGAACACCATTTTATTTGTAAATTTTAAGCTGACGACCTGGGGTTCAGCATTAAAAATCCTGCATGTATGTGTTTTGAATTAAAGAAGTATGGACAGGACCTTGATACATATATTACAATAATGCTGTAAATGGTTGATTAATTCTACACAGAACTAATGGCCTGGTTCTACTTTCTACACTACATATATACCAATTCAAACTAAAAAAGCTTTATAAACCTTGTACCTAACAGCTAATGTAAATTGGAAGTCATAGCGTTGTTTCATTGGTGGCAATCATTACTACCCCTGATCAATATGCCCTACTTATTTTAACTTTAGTGATCCTATAGATGTTGACAGTTCATATACTACCAACCAGAATGCCTGCAGCTATATCTCCTGCTGGCAGCAACTTATTATTTTTAATATTATCATCATCCGGTCTTCAGCTTTATTATTTTTATTTTTTACAGGAGATTGTTGAATAGATGAATAGCGAGCAATTGCAAACAAGACAGCTGAAAATTACATGCAAAATAAAATGTTTCTGTATTCAAGTCAACAATGCCATTGTGCTACATTTTATCATCAAGGTTCCATTTTTAAAATTGGTTTTTCAAAAATACAGGGATCATATGTCAAGATTTCACATAACTTTATGTTTCATATTCACATTGTATATATTCTATACATATACGTGTATATCTTCTGAAAATCAGACTGTAAGCTACCTGTCATTATTTTTGCTATATTACAAGATACTCATTTACATCCAGTGACGTAGGAACAGGAGTTGCAGAGGTCCCGGTCAAGACCTGGTCCCCTACTCCTGTGGGGTTCTTGTCATTACCACTGTCTGGCCCTTCACTATTGTACATAGAGATCGCTTCTAACGACTCCATTTACAGCAGTTTACGTTGCAAGTGAGCTGTTGAGGGTCTAGGTTTACAGAGGTCTCAGGAAGCATGGAGGCTACTGATGTGAATTGGAGGCACACTGAAATAAAAAGGCGAAGCTATGATAGAAAAGGGAGATACAGATTGGAAAGGAGGGTTCTTAATGTGAAGAGAAGAACTCTAAAAGAACTCTAAAGAGACCCCTGCTGTACAGTAGCTTGACTTGAATGGTAAGGGCCTTGTCAAAAATTAGCATTGTAGATCTGTAGCTTGAAGACCATCAGTGGGGATGCAGAGTTGCTGAGGATAGGAAGTCCAGGTCAAATTTCCAATATTGAGATTCATAGGTCCCTACATAGGCCACAGTTTACAATAACTACCCTGTAAAACAACTTATATATTCAATATTTAAATATTAATTTTTAATTATTTTGGCAACAAAATATTATCAACTTTCCAGGTCAAATAATTCTTATTTAGGAAACGATCCATTTTAGCTTCTATGCTTTTAAGAAAGTTTTTATGGAATGACATGAATAAAGTTGTTGATATTTTACAATATATAAATTGCTTTGTGTATCGTCACAAAACTCCCCGCTTTATTGCCCCTTCTTACGGGTATCGTTAGTTCCTATCCTAATTTGACCCACTTCCACTAAGCCAAGTGCCAGGTTCCAGTTGGTCCAATAATTAGTTTTTAGGGCTCAAAGCCCCACAAATGAATAGATTATTTGTGGAGTTGTGCTTTAGGAGAGCATGTGGCTTACTCCTCTTTTCCCATGAGACAGCACAAGTTTACTGGTAAATTGCCCATCACTGTCATAAAAGATCAGGAAAGAGTAAAAGAAAAACATGTGTAAGCAAAAAAGTTGGTTTGGAACTTACAAAAGGTTTTCTTTCCCAATGACTAAATATAGCGTTCGTAAAGCATTAAAAGGTTTATGAATGCTGATGCAAAGAAGTTAAGGGACTCTTTTAGGTTGCAGAATATTAGAAACCTAAAAGAAGCATGAGCTTTATTTTAGGATAGTCAGCTACTTATATGTCAACAGCTCAGCCACTATTATTTAATAAAGTAAAATGTTTATTATTATGATTTAAACAATTGTGTCATTACTTTGAATACTACTATATGAATGTTTTGATGAAACCAGGTTATTTCCTTAAATTCCAGTAAAAACAGGTGTCATGTTGCCAACCTTGTCTGACCCCTGTGAAAACCATCCCTGGACTGCCCCTTGATAAATTTATTTGGGCATTCCAGAAGAAGAGAACAGTACCTAGACATAAACAGCATGAGGCCAGAAATATATGGCAATTTATCAGCACTGGACAAAAGCCAAGTCAAATTATTCCAGCAAACTCCACACACTGCTGAAATTGAAAACTCCAGCAATCTCAGTGCAGAATTGTTGCTTTGAGGTAAAATTGTGCTAATAACCAAAAAAATTTGGAGAAGGATTTGGTTTCATTAACTAAGCAGTGCTCACAGCATGAAGCTGAGTGTGTGAGACAGGAAACTGTAAATTATGATCTCTGGGTCCATATGTACACATGTTCCTGTTTTAAACATTCATTAAAAAGGCTCCTGAGCCTGGCTGTTGCACAAAAGGGAGAAGGCAGTCCCTCCGGTCCGGTCTAGAATGTACAAGCTTAATAAATCTGAGCTTGTTAGTTTGAACAGCATGCCCTTTCCATGTGCCAGAACAGCCCTTGTGCTGTCACACAATTTAGGTCACACTTCTATCATTGTGCATTCTATGCTACTAATATAATGGAAGCTAAAATGCCTTTTTCAGAGAGGAATGCCTCCTAAAGCTTGATTTAATGGAGTGGGACAGGATTCGACCCCTGCAGGATCTCCGCTGTTGTCTCTGAGACTGGAAACTGTTTACTACTTCCTTATCAGACTGGAACAACAGGGGCTAAGCTAAAAGCTAAACATACGCTCAGAAATCGATTCTTAGAGTATTTATTCCTGGGATAGAGACATGAAAACTGCAGAAATCTTCAGATTTGGAGTTCTCCCCTATGGATTAACAGACAACAATTACAGCTGAACCCCAGGCAAACAGCTATAGCAAACAGATGGAACACATGTAGCGGAGCTGTGTTACCTGGCAAAAGATTTGTATTTCTGGCCATCCAATTTTAAGGTTAGCACAGTTCTCTCACACAGCAAAGCCCTATTAGACTTGATTTTTATCCACTGCAGTTCAGTAACACCTGTAAGTCTCTTGCCCACTCCAACCTGTACAGGTAAAGGGGAAGCAGCACATTACTAACCTTCTGCCTATGTTACACTGCTCCTTGTCACCATGTTAGCATATGAGCATTGCAATATGGTATTGGGTGATTGGCTCTTTGCACAATGCCAAGTGATTGGATCAATGTGCTGCTTCTCCTTATCTGTTTTTACACGAATCAGATGAATTTTTTTTATCATGAACATACATATAATATATATATTCATACTCTACTTTAAAACCTGGTATATTTTAGTTTAGGGCTCATAATGAGCTCCCTATAGGGGGTTTATTTTCTGTTGATTTGCATTTTTTAATTGCTGGTGCGTCATCTACATATTCATAGTTCTCTTGAGAAATATATATTTATATTACTGCATTGTATATTTTTGTTTATGGAATAAATTATAGTGTAATCTTTACTCATCAATCTTTAGTCATTTGTGTCATTTCAGTTCAAATTTTGGCGTGTTTCCCACAAAATAGTAAAGTTTGCATCTCAAATAATTTAATTACACCAGGTTAAAATGTAAGAACAAATTCTACAGTGGGTTTTCATGACTAGAGGAAGGAACAGGTCAGAGAGGGGTTAAGATTAGAGTTTGAAATGAAGGGTGGAAGGGTCTTACCAGATCAGTGGTTGAAGGTGAAGTGGGTAGGACGGAGCTGCTAGGGTTGTTCCCAGGTTGCTGGGTATATATTTTGAAAAATTTTCCTAAACAGGAACAATTTTTCTCAAATATTTAAGGTTTGCTGCACTTTTACGGGTTGTAAGACGTCAAAAGGATTATCGTCTCTGCTTTCATGTGGTTAGTTATTTGTGGTTCTTTAAGAAGCTTAGGGCCATTGGAAAGAAATAGAATAGGTGACTCTGGTGATGTCTTCCAGCCAGTGAAGCATAGCTGAGGTCCATTCTACCATGGACCATTCTACTATTCTTAATATGACTTTTAGAGTACCTAAAGACCTCCACGTGGTTGAAATCCTGAAATTGGTATTAAAAGGGGTTGCTGTGGCCATTTAAATCAGTGTCATACTATCTGCAAAGTAAGGTCAGAAGGTAATTCAAAGGTCTTGAGGAGTTGACAAATCCTTTAGACTTTATCTTTATTAAATCAAACTTAGAATAAACACATATGATAACTGTGATAGCTTTTTTCTAAAACTAGTAATGTGGCTCACCATCAAAAAAGGCCAATGTATTCTAACCACAGGGCTAGGCCCCTTGCACCAAAAGACAAAACCCCTAGATAGGAAGAGAATTGTTATTTTGGCGAAAGATAATCTCCTTTTAATTTTTTCATTTTGACCACTAAGACATTGATTATAAACGTTACATAATATACAGATTGGGAGGGACTCTTGCGTAACCTTTTTTACCATTTTACAAATCCAAAACCAGAAAAATTGAGTATTATTTCACTGCAATGATATAGAATTTGGATAAAATGTTTTTCTGTACTAAACCAATAAATTACTTCTTTTGGCAGTATAAAGCAACAAAATTTTAAGGACCATAATCCTGCCATGCTACAGAGACCATGAAGAATGAATATGCAAACAATACATATTTTACCTCTTCTATGAGGATTAAGGGCTGGATAAAAAAAAAGTTTAGTGAGTTAAGTGTACTAAATCATTATTTTCATTGCATTTGGCAGTATAAAGGTAAATTAGTGCTAAAAACGCATCTGTTGGTTTAGCTAATCCATTTTGAATATTAATTCCTTTAGTCCACATTAGTGGAGGGATGGTAGGGGTGGGACTTTTGTCTACTTATTTTGTGCTTAAAGACATCCATGTTTTTCATCTCAAAAAGTTCAGAATATTTATTATTGTTGTCCAGTGTTTCTAAACCTTTTTATCACGGAGGAACCCTTGAAATAATTTGTAGGTCTTAGTTAACTATTTTATTAAGTAATAATCAGGAGGCAATGAGAAAACTAAATGGTCTTTAATAATTCCACCTTTACTAAAAGCTCAAAAGATCATCGGCATCATGTCACTACCTCCGCAAAGGGGTGATAGACTCAGGCAGACACAATCCAATGAAAGGTCAATCAGCAACGAGGAACCCCTTGCAGCCTTTGGAAGAACCATGGGGTTCGGCGGAAACCTGGTTTACAATAGCTGCTATGGATGATGGTTTGGTTAGAGATTGAAGACACCACTGATTCTGGGGGAAACAAGACAAAGTGTTGTATTCTTGTTTTCCCAAAGCTGAAGAAAGGGACATCTGCTGCTCTCTGTTTGCTGGTGTCTTTGAACATGAAAATCATTACCAGATTTGGCTAATTCAAACACAATAATTATCTGATCACAGTTTATTCTCAGATTACTTTAAACTTGATTAGTGAATGTCCAAAGATTATAGCTTATTTTAACCAGCTGGCTTTTTAGTTCCAAACATATCCAGTTATAGAAAACTGAACGCCTTTTATTTTTAATATGTAATATGTATTGTAATGTGAACACCACCGTTTCTGCACTCGTAAGGTAAGTAAGAAACACAATTAAGGAATTTTAGTAAATCACATACATTTTCAGCATTTACTGATAAGATAACCATTTGTGCAGCACTATGTTCCCACAGCATACATTGTTTAGAGTATAATGTCTTTTTTCATACTTTGATGCCTTTGGGTCTTGCGTGCCATTTGCTATATCTGATTAATTGAAACTGTTCAGACAGAGCTATACAGGGGTCAAGGTTTAGGGCAGGCCTAAGGGCAAAAACAGACTGAAAACTTCATTGCCAGCTGATTAAATTGGTGCAAGTCACAAGGCAGGACTGTGGGTCTAATCTAGGTGGTCAGTGAAGCTGACATATCAGAACCAAAGTGACAGACAGAAGACAAAGTCAGAATGTAAGGTTAGAGCTGGTGGTGTACACGTGTAAGTGACAAAGACAGCTAGGTCATTATTGGGAGAACAGCATATATTGTACACTCTCAGACTGTACTCTACAAAGGGATACAATCCTCTTAGAAGCATCTTGTTATTATGATTTCTATCCTATTCTAAAAGCACCTTTTGAGGATTCTGAAACAGAAGAACAGAATAAAGTAAAAAAGCATGTTATACCACCCCAATCTTTATCTTGACTAATAAATAAAATAAATCTTGTTTTAACTTTTCCTCCCAACTTTTGGAGATAGGGAAGAGTTCAAAGTATATAAATATATAATGATGAGTCCCTGCCATGCCCCTATTTTGCAGACCATAAACAAATGAATACCAAAAAATACTTGGTTAAACACTGGATTTTTCACACCTATGTTTCATTTAAATTAGCTTTAGCTTAGCAAATGCAAATCTTTAGAGAATATTAGAAAGGCTATATATATATATATATATATATATATATATATATATATATATAAATAGAGACATAGAAACAGAGAAGCTTCTGAAAAGAGGCCCTCCAAATAGGGGGGACAGATGGAACACATGGTTTTACCACCTTTTTACTGGCCTTTCAAATTAAAGAATTGCCATAGTTTTACTGCTTCCTGTCTGATTTGTGGTCAGTAGAGCTAATACTGCTTTAACTAATTGGTTGGAGGAAGGAAGGTGAGATGGGAAGGTAAATGCACACAAATGTCACACAAAATTGGCAACAAAGAATAACAAGTCCTCATTTACAGGAATGAAAAAAAATATTATTAGCAAACCTCCAAATGTAATACTCTATTTCCTACTTGTAAGCTCATTTATTCATATAATATATGAGAAAAAACAGTTTTTCCTCGTATTTCTCAAACATAAGGGTCATATATTAATAGATGAATAGTTGATGCTTTGATTTCCTCTAGCATTCTAAAGGCATATGAACTGACTAAAATTAATCTTATAGTCGGCAATGCAAATGCCAGCTGCACTTGGTAAATTCTGTCCTGTATAATTAAAACTAATAACAACTGAAACAAAGCATGTAAAGCCCGTGACAATTTCAGCCTTAGAACCTAACCTTGAAGAGATATTTACACAGCTTTATAACCAGCTGTCTATAAAATAGGAGAAGACTGGCAGGATGCAGCTGTTTGCCTTTCTGTACGGAAGCCTTGAGTTGAGGGGCAGCTGAGAAGAGAATGAATGTGTAATATTAAAAAGCACACACTCTACAGTACATAGGGGACTGACACCCATCTGGACCCAAGCCAGCAAGCATTACTTCAGTACTACTACGGATATATTACATACTAATACTTATTTACATTTATTTAAAGACCATCTCCAGGCAAAATCCTGTTTTCATTACCTTGTGAAGGAAGGTATTCTCACCTAAATTTGCCATCCAGGTACCTTGACAATACCAATTCTGGGTCTGGGTTACCACTCAATCAGTACTACAGATGCATTTAAAACCCCCACCCCTCCGTTCCACTTGTTGATGGGCATCTCCAATCAAAAATGGCCTCACCACTAAACAGCCATGATGTGGACACCCAATCCAAGGCCTGCAAGAAGTGAACAGAGGAACAGAGAAAATCAGGGCTGGACTGCTGAGTAAAATTTAGCACAATTAGCCCCTTCTAGCTGGGGTTTTCAGTAACAACCCGGCTGTTTTTGGGTGGTTACTTAAAAGTTGGGTAACAATACACGCGTGACCGCCTGCTTACAACTTCTTTCCACCCAGCTTAAGGTGATGCCCCTTCTGCAAACACTGTTTCCACCTGCCTGATCGCTGTCTAGCTGTCACATTTTACTGAGCTAAGTTACATCATCTTGACATGTTAAATTAGGATGGATGAAGGTTATACAGAAAAAGAAGATAGGTAAGTAGTGCAGGTTTAGTTCCACTTTAACAGAGATCAGGTTTAATGCAGAGGTCTGTTTATTATTTTTATCAAGATTATACTTGAATGAGAAGAAGTGGCAGAGCTTTGGACAAGCTTTTTGGAAGACTTTAAACCGCCCTTCTGGTCCAGTTAGGGAATGTTAAACACATTGTTCTGTGCCTGGAAACCAGCTGCTAGAAGGGTTCAGAAAGCTTTAGTACTATAACACTTTTGCTGCTGGAGCAATCTTTAAAATGCAAATTAAAATTGAATTTCTCTCACCTTCCTCCACTGCAGATGGTAACCCTATGTCCCCAATGATGGTGACCCAATGCCTTCTAGTATGGGGAAACATGTGACCTCCTTCCATGTGACAGTGCCCCTGCAGCCAATTGCAAGGCCCAAGCACTGTTGCATGACAGTGTGAATGATGTCTAGTGGATAACACTGGAGATTTTAGGGAGCACTGGCAAATATCAGTGGGTTGGAAAGATCTTTGTGCAAAGGCTTTGTCACTTCAAGTATATGTTCTCAAATTTTTCTTCTTCTAGTTCTCATGTATATGAATGGGAACCTGAGATAGACAGATTTACTAGGCCAGGTGAAAAAAATGAAATATGGTACTTCAAGAACCCAGTAATAACTTTGCTATTACCATTCATAGTCACAAGCAGAACACTTTAGTAGAAGCCAAGCTGGACCTGGAGAATGGTCAAAAGGATGGGACAGCAAAAAATAGTAAAATAGTTAAATGGTTTTCCCTATAACTTTATTATTGGAACTTTCCATTTCAGCTGTTTAAAAAATGTGAAAAAGAATCCACTGATATTGGCTCAGGTATGGCCAAAAAATAATAGACTTGTAACCTTAAAGGTGATTCTGTTAGATCTTAGCACTAAAAATGAAATACAGACATTGGTGCCTAAAATATACAGTTATGTTCAAGTCATAGTACATGCTGCAGCCTCTAATTCAAGAAAATATTTTCCTCTTGAAATTCCTTTTTATACAGCTGAACTTTCTTCTATAAAGATTAGAACTTTGTGATCTGAAACGTTTTAGATGTCTGTATAGTACCCTGTTCAATTCAGAAAAGTTTGGAAATAACAAAAAAAACTTATTTTTTAGCCCTAGTGGGACATCACCTTTAAAACAAAGTGACCATTTGGCTTAAATCTAGTTTAGAATCTAAGTTTATTCATCCCGGCAGCCATTCCAAAGTGAAATAAGGGAAGCTTTACAAAACAAGAAGTACACATTAGTCATCCCAGCTATTTTTAAACATTCACATTGTGCAAGAAGGAAGAAACTTTCCAGTTTACATTAGGAGGTCTGCAAGGAACTAGCCTGTCCACGCTTTTTAGCCATCATTAAAAAATACCTGACCTGATATCAAACCATCTGCTTAATGTATTCCGACTATGTTAGTGGAAACAAATTAGATCTTGATTCTAAAAGTAGAATAGAGCCAAACATATTTTGTAGCAAATATTCCCTTTTATTGATTAAACCATCTGGGGGGGTAAGGAATTTGGGCAACCTACTTTCTGTATGGTGTACCTTAATGCATACTTTTACAGTGGTCTTCATGTTATACTTGTGACTGACTTGCCAGGACATACAAGCTCTTAAGTAACAGCAAGGGCAACTTTTTTTTTAATGTGGATTGGTGGGAGGCAAAAAACATTGGCAAACTCAAGGTACAACTCCAGACAAAATATATTTTAGTTTTGGATAGTAAATAAACAACTATGAAGTTTCTTCTCCACTGCAAAGGTTTCACTCCACTTTCTATGTCGTCACCAGAACAGAGAATGTGAATTTCCCCAATACAGGCATAAACAACAAGCTAACCCAAAAGGTTCTAAACTTTTCCCAATTTATGTAAAAAAATATCCGAACTGAAGGTCCACAAATTGATAAATGGCCTGGGCCATATTCCAATGTTGAGTCTTGTTTTATTCAATTTCTCAGTCCACCACATCTTTCCTTCTAGTGAAGGATTACAATGATCCCTGGCTCTATATACCAAATGCCAAGTTTACCCTAAATCTGGGGTCTATTGTCACAGTAACTTGTTGATAAAGGATGGAAAGGCGCACCACCTAAATCTGTCCCCAGACCAATTTTATCTCTGTCTTGGTGTTATATTAACGTTTTTTTTCTCCACATATTCATATACACATTATTTAGCCCTTATTATTATTATTAAACAGGATTTATATAGCGCCAACATATTACGCAGCGCTGTACATTAAATAGGGACTTATGTGATTACAATTAATAAATAATCATGCTGCTGATCATTAAACTCAAAAAAGATGCATTTATACCTCACTTAACCAGCAAAATATTGTATAGTAATATGTCTGGGTATTCTTTTCCCCACATTTTCAGACTTCAGAGGTCTATTTAAAAAAAAAAGCTAGTGTTCGGGCTAAAGCAAACTTTGAAGCACCTCCATGAATTTGCAATCAAGAGATTCTGACTAGGTATTTTGTGGTATAGTATTAGATGTACAAATTTTGGTTAAACCCCATCACCACTACCACAACTTTAAGGCTCACTTGTAATGGGTCATCAATCTATATAAAAATGCTTCAGTTTGCTAAGTGACTAAACCTCTATGCACTTGCTTTGTTAGTTGTTTAAGGCCAACTAGTGATAGATACCCAAGCATAGATTTCCTGTAATACCTTGCCCCCTCCTGCATTAAAATTAGGTATTTAGTTTTTATCCATTAAATAGTAGGCACTGAATGACCTTTTTAAATCATTTAAAAATACTGAATACTCAGATTCTAAGTTAACAATAGAGCTCACAAGGACATCTTTCCGTACTAACTGCACATACAAAGACAGTTGGTATTTAGCTGAATATTATGTTGTTCAAGCTCAACAGTGCAATATGTAAAATGGCCTTCATCACTCCAGAATCATAAACATATGCAGGAAGTATTTGATGAATCTCATCAATACAATGCCCTTTCTATACTAAGTCTTTTAATGTCTTCAATCATTGTCGGCTGACAGTTATCAAAGCATTCCACAAAAGTTTATTGTATTTTTTTTACTTTTGAAACTGGAATAGTCTTCTTCAACAAGGTCTGATTTCAAAAACTTCCTTCGTGAGCTTTTATCAATGAATTAACCTTTGTCTTAAGCCACCAGACAATGAAAAGCAGTCATGAAATATGTAAAGGATACAAGTGGAAGAACTCAATGTATGTGTGCACATGTCAGGAAACACCCAGCTGTTCATATTATAAAATGTGTGTGAAAGAGTTTATACAGGTCTTGATTAGGGGAGAGGACACACGATTGTCTCAGTAACTACAGTAAAAGACAGTAGTTGCCTGTGTTATTCCTCTGAGACTCAAGTAAAGTTTTTGATCATGTGGTCACAAAAACGTAGGGAACATTGTTCCGACAATGCAAACAGACGCAGGAAGAGAATGTTCCGAACTGAGCATGAATATTGATATGTGTGCAACCAGGTTGTGCTGTCAGCTACAATTATGGTGGAGCTCCAGCAATGCCCAGAGAGAATAGGAGGGTTAACAGGAAATCCGAAGTACAACTCAATGTAAAATGTTTACATTTCAGAACCCTTCTGTCTCTTGAGTTTTTCCACTGTGAGAAGTAAAATGTGTGCTATAATAACACTAAATATGAAGAGGACACTGTCTCATTTACAGTTCCTGATGGCAATTAGTAGAGTTTTTGCGCTATGTCGACATTTATTCTTCTGCTTCGAATAATCTAGTTTTAAGTATTAAAACACTACATGTCACTGAACACATCATTATTGGTACTACCCTTCACTGATTTCAAATTAAGTCGTATCATTCCCTACAGCAATAGAAATTGTAAGTAACCTCTGGCATCTACCAGACCTGCAATTAGCTTGCGCAAAACATAACCTGAGCACTCAGGCATTCTAATTAGGCTGCATTATTCTTAAAGATTTTCCACAACATTTTTAAGAAATGTCTTTCTCACTGCAGGATACAGATTCTAGCACACAGAACTTCGGAGACTATTACTGTGACATATGCTCACTAGTTTTTAATATGGCGAATGCAGACGTATTTTGCTTGTAACGGCCACACACGTGTATTATTCATCACCTTTTTCAGTCATTATGGGATCATACAATACAAAAAAAAATGAAAGTTAAATGCTAAATACAGAGAAGTCATTGCAGGGCCCTGAAGCAATGGCATGCTCTTTACCATCTGCATGTATGCCCTAGTGGGATCATACCTCGGCAATGGATAAACTAATATCACGAATGAATGGCTCATGGTGTTGATATCAAAATCTGTGTGAATTGAAGCTCATCAAGTGTCAATAAAGGTTTCATAAGCACAAGAATGGATCAAGTTCCCCCTACATTTACCGTCATTTGTACTGGAAACAGATTTCATCAACTCTTTGGGGCTTAAGCATCACAATAGTATACTGTGGACAATCAAATAAGTTAAAATTGGATTTCTTACTATTGGCTTATAGTTCTTATATTAAATTATCAATGGCATATCGCATTGGGCATGCAAACAGGACATTTTGCCTACATCCTATGCTGGAAGAAGGTTCTTTAGAACAGGGGTCCCCAACCCCCAGTTGTCTGAAAGCTGGGCTGCGAGAGCACAGAGACCAGTGGTGCACCTCCTAGTGGGGTCAGGAGAAGGACTCTGCTTGGGGGGGACGCACCGGCCAGAGCTGCAGACCATATCTCTCGTAAGGATCGCAGGCTTAGGGTGGAGGGCAGGCTGTGTCTCAGGACACAATCCACCCACTCTCCCAGGCTTAGACCTGCAATGGAAGACTGGGCAGGTTCTGGCATCATGACGTCACTCCCCTTTGTCATCATGAAGTTTCTTCCCCTTTGAGTGTCTGAGTGTCACATGGCTCCCCACACATGTGTGGTCCAGAGTCTGTAGATTTACAGAGTCCGTAGTTGGCTCCCCACCCCAAGAGCTGTGAACTGCCTAAACAACATATGCTGTATGTGCTACCCTTTTCTGTGCCCCTGTACCCTTTTCTTGCTGAAAACCCAATGCTCTTCTGTCTACTTTTTGCCTTAACCTGCCCACACTCACTTTAGCTTCAAATTCCAGGCAGGGTTGTAGTGCACTAAGCCACCCACTGCATAAAATTGCTTTGTTGTTGATGCTTGGACAGTTTGGAAATACTACAAGTGGATGTACGTAATCCCAACAAATGCATGCTTTTTGCTGGCTCTTACAGAAAGAAAAGGAAGGGTGTTGCACACAGAGAAAGCATTTCATACAAGGGTGTAATACAGTAAAAATTCTTGGACTAGTTGTAGATTATTACACAGAACTAAGATTTGAGTAAAATGCCCTTAGAACAGTAACAACATTACTTGGATATAAACAAGACCAAAGGAAAAAGACCAAAAATAAATTAAACATGAGGTGGTGTACTTTCTACTTCCTGTTCTGATAACACTTCAAAACTGATTCATTATTGCAAAGCCTGTGGAAAATGTTGGCGTTAAACTTCACATCCTTCACCAACAGATACATTACTTTAATTAACATTATTATACATTAAATAATTGGACATACTTTACAAATCCTAAGGGAATGGAGAAGTCAAGGTATGACCCACAACAACGTCAGATGTTGTCTTTTATTTATTACTTATAACACAAACTAGACAAAATGGTACTTGGTTGCTCCATCCCCAGCTTCATTTAGTCTGCATTATTAGGAGCATTGTTCTAAATAGCTTGGATTTCTGTAGAGCCTTAACAATTTCAAATGCTCTTGAAAATGCTCTTGGGCACATTGTCTGATGGACTGTGATATTAAGTTATTAAAATGTTCCAAAGTCGACAAAATTATTTAACTGGCTACTGAGTGCCATCATCTAACCTGAAGCGCAGTACATATATTACACATCCTAACCAGCTACTCAGTATGCATAGTTTCCAAGAGTGGAGAGGAAATGGGAAATCATTCATACTTTCGCACACTAATTTATGTTGCAAATTACAGGAGGAAGGACTCTGAATGTGAAAGAACAGGGTGTCCTTCTCTACAACAAATGCTTGTGAAAAATATAGACAACTTTCCTACAGGGCTGGCTAAGGCTAATAAAGTAAGGAAATGACTATTATTCAATGATTCATTGTACGTATAATGTAGACATTTAACTTACAAGACACAACACAACAACCTAGGAGTTATTCAAGGTTAAACAACCGCTTCACTTAATGTAGAGCAGTGGTATGCGACTTTCCACTGGCGAGTCTCAAATGTTCATATGAAAAATAAAAACAACACAATCATTCACTAACTCTGCTGGAAACATATAATGAACAGCACTGGGTAACACAGGCCTCATACACATGCCTCAGCGCACCTCTGTTTAAAGAGAAATCCCATTGCTGACAATGTGGGAATATTTGTATATACTAAATTGTTTGGAGATGGAGAGAGAAGAGATGATCTTCATAAAAGAAAAACTACATAAACATGTCCCTACTGCTGTCTTAGTTATCAAAGTATATCATGGATCTAGAGCAAAACTGTAGATAGTAAGAAACAGTTGGCACACTCATAACAATAATTTACATTATGACAGTCTAAACAAATCCCAAATCAAGTCATTATATAATGCACAAGCATCCTAAAGTAAACCTATTTTACCTTCTGTCAGTGAACCAAATCCTCCTTCATTTGTGTCCCATGCCTCCCGCCCATGAGGATTTCAGTAACAGAGGCCATTCAATCCGAGATACAAGTAGACAGTGTTCCCAGGATTGACAAGCTACAGTCTTAATAATCAGTAGTGACAATGCTGAGCACTCCCTGCAGAATCTTCTCATCCCATGGTAGTACAAGCAGGCACAGCCTATATGAACATTTTTGGGAACTTGCAGGAGGACTAATAGACAATTGATGTAAATGTAGATGCATTTATAATTACCGCAAGTGCTTTAGCACATGCTCCTTTTTTCATGGTTCTACTTTACATTAAAAGCAGCACATATGGTTATCATATCGTACATTCACCCGTTTACTAGTGTTTAACAACCTGTGTTTTTGTCAAAATGCAAAAATGTTCAGAAGCTACTATTGGTAATTACCCCCTATCTTGGCTACTCCTATATTCTGCACAAACCAAATGCCCCAAGATCCTAAAGGTTACACTGAGACAGAAAATGCTTCCTTATTCATACCATGCAGCCCTTTGGTCCTATGCTATCCCATTTATTTACAATGTTCATCCCAGAGGGACATACATACAAAGAGGAGGTTAATGATGCTTAATAAAAAAATCAAAACCTAAAATAGTGGGAAAATGTTATATGGAAGCTTTTCATGACTGCAAATGGCCAGTCAGGCCCTTGTTCGGTTGTTACGTCTTATATGTTGTAATTGCTGAGATATGACTCTCTAGTCTGTTGGCTTAGTCATGACTAGCTAATGTGTAACCGGATGCATTCAATATACAGTGCAAGAAGCAAAAAGCTATGCGCAAATTAGAGTCAACATCCAGAGTTCACTTTACTAAAATAAGTCAGCATAGTTGGGTTGTGAGTGGTTTCTATAGGCACGGCAGTTTGACTTTAAAGTGAACCTGTGCTTTTCCAATATAGGCAAAGCAATAAATTAAATGATTGGTTTACCTATCCAGCTCACATACGTAACTCTTCAGTTGTGGTCGGTTGCAGTGCAGTTCCTAAAAGCAACAAGACGCTTCTCTCTGCATTGTTGCTTTTTTTCCTTTGGAGGAAGATCTGCACCACATCTGCATGGTCACCTGACTGGGCTGAAGTCATGTAAATCTCCGAATTGGATAGAGAGAAATAGAAAAAAAACACAATCCTAATTCAAATGTGGATTTAGCTATTGAATAGAGAGGTTCAGCTTTAGGAATAGCTTTAAAAATAACATTTGGATACGTGACTTCATATCATTGGACAGATCTTGAATCAATGATCTCAATATTGAGATGGCGGCACAGGGCTTTGGGGTCACATAGCTAACCATCGCACCAATATTCTATAGAAAAGTCTAGAAGTGACAATAAGTACAACCTGTTCCTCATTCTTGTTGGCCTACTTTCTGAGATGTTGATTTGACAAGTTCCACCTAAACTTTACCTGTTTATATACATTTTCCTCAGTGATGTATGTGCACTGGAATTGTGACATTGCTTCTCATTATATAACATCTCCATGGCATTCATTTTATTTTTGCTAATCTATTCTGCATAAAAGGTAACAGGACTTTCACACTCAATCTACATGAGACAAGTCAGCTGTGATGAAGGAAGCAGTCAGTTTTGTCACATAGAGTGATAAGAAAAATGCTCACAATTGCTTACTTATCATATTGCAGTTATACAAGTCATACACTATAATTCCAACCTTAATCACTCCTGACAGATTTCTGATGAAAAACTTGTGTCACATGAGTCAACATCACCAAAAAGTAAAAGAACTTCTGTTTTCTATCTGACATTTCTGTCAGCAAAGAAAAGTATCTGTCAGATGGAATTCTGTATAAAACAGAAATGCAGAAGTGGAATGACAAATATTGGAACTATTTTTATTATCCATACACTTTCTAATTTTGTCTGGCCAGTCTTGTAATTTACTCATCTGCTATACTGTACAGCCAGGAATATCATGGCATGGTATTAATTGTTCCTAGCTTCTTGGGTCACCACTTACTGAAGAGAGGTGATGATGATGAATCTTGAATATTGTGGTGATTCTAAACTGTAAATTTGGAATCATGAAAAATTGTTGTCTGTCTATTTGTTCAGTATGGTATACATCTCGTATGAAAATCAAAAGTAAAAATATAATAGTAAAAAATAAAAGTTTGGTTTGCTATTGCCATGAAGGTGGATCCTGCAGGCGTGAGATTCAAGGTCCTGTGTACATTCATCAACCATAATGTGCCACATGGCCTTTAAACTAAGGCTTAGGATGGTCAATATTGGGGTTTTTTGGATAAGCCATTATAAAATGAGACCAGCCACAGAATGTGTTTTGCAGTCTCAGAAGAAAAGAGGGTCAGTCAGGAAACTGGAAATATATTTTGATTGCTAGCTCACTGAGCAATCAATCTATTTGGTGCTTATTATTGAGGGATATTTTATCTCCTATTTCGTGCTTGATGTGAGGACTGTGGTAACCTTCAGCAATTTCCTGTCTATACCTGGTTTTTGTGCTATATAACTAACAAATGTATTTGTTTGTTGAAAGGGATTGTTTCCATGTTATTACTAATTATGTTGCACCTATACAACAGCTACACCTATTTATTATCCCTTATTAAAACTGTCCTGTTTGTGGCCAATTTTACACTGCCGTGTCATCTGCAGTCTTTGAATTTTTGTAGTCAAACATTGACCTCGTTCTTTACCTCTAACACATTTTGACCAATTCAGCCTAAGACAAATATCTGCTGCTGGTCAGTTTTCCACTGCAGTATCACCTGGTGTCTCCTAATTCCCAATGTGAGCATAACAGAAAATGGCCAGTGGCAGGACAGTTTTGCATCAGTAAGAAAAAGGACAGCAAACTAATGGTCAATTTCTTTCAGGTAAAGGAAGGTCTATAACTGTTTGATGAAAAGGAATGTGTAACTGCTGAAACTACCTAAAAGAAACCCTTTTAAACTGAAATTAATTAGATTGGAGTGTTGCTGTTTCTAAACCAAGCTGTTACTTAGACTGCCTATGAAAATTGCACTATTCCATAACACCACATACAAACCTAAGGCTTCCTAGGTGCACTAGGAAGGTGTGTTGGGGTGGCATTCAGAATGAATTCCATCACAGGGCACCAACATACATAATACGTATGCTGGGAGTAATGTTGGGACCAGCGGATGGAACCACAGCATGTGGAACGGTATACCTGCATCTAACACAATCTGAAGTTTGGAATTGCTCTCAGGGAAAAAAGCATTAGGAATGTTGGGACACACCGTAATTTAGCGCCTGTTGTTTTTATTTGCATAGGTTAAAGGTAAAACAAAAAGGCTATAAAAGGCTAGTATAAACAGTACAGAGCATACAATTATTTAATAAAAGCCTTTACTATGCACTGCGCAGTACTCCTCTGTAACAATGATATGACCATTAGGCATAACACATACTAAGGATGTTCTGTGTTACACAATGTCAGAGTGTTTATACACACAGCACTCCTTGTCAGCAGAGCCACTTAGTACAAATCCCGACATATGGGCCAACTCACACTCACCATACTGCAGGGAAAATAATGAAAACATTCTCATATGAGCCTACTAAGACTAATCATACTGCATGGAAAACAGGGAACACACTCCTATATAGGACCACTAAGATTCCCCATACTGCATGGTAACAATGAAAACATTCTCATATAGGCCTGCTAACATTCATCATACTGCATGGAAAACAGTGAAAGCACCGACATAAGGGCCCAAGAGGGTTCACCATACTGCATAAAAAACATGTCATATGGGCATACCCAGGTTCTCCATACTACATGGTGACAATGAAAACAATTTTTAATGTAAGTCTACTAATACTAACCAAACTGCCTGGGAACCGTGAAAACATTTCATATGTGACTCACTTTACTGCAGGGAAAATGATACAAATACTCTCATACAATCCTTTTAATGTATAACAATCAGCCAGTCCTATCTGGTCATAAGGTACAGTACATCTAAATTCTCATAATAAATAAATTATATTCTTGCCAGTCTGCCTCTTCTGTAAAATCTTTAGTCTTGCCTCCTGCACTTTAGCCAATATGGTGACAACCCCGTCTTTGCATACATTGTATGAAGCTGTAAAGTTGTCACCTCTGCATGCTCCAGAATAGTCCATGAGCTTTTACGGGGTCATTTGAAGCCACAGAAACAATCAGTGTACCATGCCATTGTAAAGTGAAGGCCACTCAATAGAAAAGTATGTTTTTAAAGATTACAAAGTTTTTTTTTCCTAAATGATGAATTTAGGGCTGGGTATTATGCATTTCAGATACTGAGGGTTAAAAAGTGGTGTAAGTTTCAGTTGCTTATATAAACATTTTTGTATCTCACTCCAGCAGGAAAAGGCTACAATAGCTTTGTTCACATGTATCCCCCTTGTATTGACATATTAAAAACTTTCTCCATGCTTCATACAATGGCTGCACAGTTCTGGCTGCCTGCATGACAACTCATATATAGGCCATAAATTACAGTCATACCACTTCCATTATGTACATATGAAGACATCTGGAGCACAGTCACACGGCACAGCTTTATGTCTCCATAGAAGAAAACTGCTGCAAGTGTCACGTGAATGGGCTCCCCGGCCTGGACATGTGAGGGGTGCAGTGACACCGGCGGCAGACATACATGATGGAGGTATTGTTCTATGTAAGGCACAGGACAAGGAAACACAGGAGAACATTACTCTGATGGCTGGGAATAGGTCGCACACATACCTCTGCTGCTACAGATCCCAGGACAAGTACTCGTCTCCTAATACCACTCTGCCACTTCCTAGAGATTTATCTCGCAGGGTCCAAAAACTTAAATCATAACGAGTTTCAGTGAAAGATTTATAGATTTCAACATTACACAGATTTATTGCCATATCAGCAGCTGTAATCACTCCCAAGACTTCTTTATAAGTAAGTGAATGTGTTAAAATCCATTGCAAGCAATCACCTTACATTTACCCTTGCCATTGTGCCCCCAGCTCCCCCCCCCCCCCCCACCTGACTGTTTTGCCCCTGGGGTGATAAATGATTACTTTATGCCCTCTATTCATGAGACTGATCCTCAGAAGCTTCCAATCTTCCCAGCTCTCTGATGTCATCACATACAATGCAGGAGCAGCAGTGCTGTATCATGCAGGAGGATGCCGAGGGTCCGCCCACTATCCAGCTCTGGATTGCAGGTAAGTATCACCTCATTTATAACCCCCCTACTATTAGGGAAGAGGGCCATTGCAGACTAAATGTTTTCCGTCCTTAGAGTTCACTTTTCAAGTAAAACTTTTATAATTTTATAAAGGGCAGGAAATAGTTATTTTTCATAACAATCTGTACCCTATTCACTTCCTATGTTACAGACACAACAGGAAATCCCTGTTGTCACCATAGCACGTGTCCCCATAAAATGACTTCTGGTGACATCTCATGTTGGATTTTCCCTCCCTTTCCATGTGGGTGACAATAATCCCTGGGATGAATAAATGAATAAAAGGAAGGAATCTCCACATGGGAGGACAACATAACCTGACAGGGGATCTGAAATCTCACCAGTATGTTCATGGTGTGACGATTTTAGATTGCACTGAGCTGATTGGTTAGTACAATGTGTTGGGGTCAGGTTGTTCGTTAAATTGAGCAGCCAATGCCATTACACCATACAGAGCAGACATGTGATATGGTGTACTCTCTCCAGTCTCCAATCAGACACTTTTATAATAATATATATATATCACATGACATAATATTATGACACCACCATTAATGAAAGTACCCAATCCAGCAATGTTTCCTTTGATCCCATTGACCCCTGTATAGTGCAGCATGCCTGGCCCCTGGAGATGATGTCATCAACACGCTGCACCCATCATGTGCTTCATCAGGGTGTCCCTGGATATAAAATAGTGAATCTGTTCATATAATACACCATGTGCCACCGAATATCTGGTCCCAGCGGTCCCCATCAGGGGGTGCAATATAATAAACAGTGAACAGTCCCTGAAGCAGGACAAATGTAGAGATCATGTTGTGGTGTGTGGTCAGAGCTGAGATTGTAGGGCATGTGGGGGGTTCCTGGTATGGAACGGTCATCACCCATCATGAGGAGGGGCAACTGGTGAACCGACAACCATCACCATTATTGATACTCAGTGGGGGAGCGGTTCTGGTCCATCAATGAGCTACATATTAGGGCTGGGGGTACAAACTGACCCATACTACCACTGAAACAACAGGGACAGATCTGCCCCATGGGGCAATAGAAGGAGGTGTCCTGGTCACATGTCCCTTTAGGTAAGTGTGCATTGTTTCCCTGGCATGGCAGAAGGATGCCCCAAGGGAATGCTACTACCAATGTGCCGGATACCACATGGCACCTACAGAGCTCCGGTATGTGTGTGGGTGTGTGTGTGTGTGTGTGTGTGGGGGTATTGCTATAATTATTAATAAACAGGATTTATATAGCGCCAACATATTACGCAGCGCTGTACAATAAATTGTTCTGGCCGATCGGTGCTCATATAACTGGCAATCATGCTGCCATGATTACATACCACACACCCCCAGTACACCGTGCCAATACACACGGGTGAATCTAGAAGTGCTGTATGAATGTGGAGGAATGCAGAACATTCCCCATGTTAGGTGAATGTACATCTCATCCACACATTGTACAGAGCACTGTAAATACAATCTACACCTAGATGTATGGACGCCGTGTCTGGGTGAATGTTCAGTGTACTGGGGAATGTAGATACACATCATATTGTACGTCATGTGACACTGGGATAGGAATGTGCCGTACGTATAATGAGATCCCATATACAAGATAGGGGGATCTGGCAGCATGCAGCATGTCAGGATGTTGTCAGTGGTTGCTATGGGCGATAGTGTGAGAGTAAGGAGGAGGTGACCAATCAGATTGCAGATTCCTACATACAATATTAAAGTAAATCAGAACACACATGAAGGTGTTGTGAGCAATCAGATTGCAGTGGCTAGCTGCCCCGGGTGATGCCCATATAACAATAATAGGAGTATCCTATCAAGGCACACACGAGGGTGTAGTTAGCAGCGACCAATCAGATTGCAGGAGCTGGTTGCTATAGGTGAAGGTAAGTCAGGTTGGTTGCTATGGGCAATGTCTATGCAGTATAAAGTAACATGCTCTCTTACCCTGGGGATTTGCAGACATTCCTTCCTCTAGGACTCAGCTCCTGGCCACTTGCAGCCTCCACACAGAAAAGTAGAAGAAGCAGCAGAAAGAGCAGCGGGGTCCCCGGGGTCACTCGGCCCCTGTACGTCCCCTCCATCCCCCAGAACTTCTCAGCTCTCCTCATCCCCATCCGACCCAGAGCAGCCGATTGCTCAATCCGCATCCCAGACACAGCAGAGGCGGGGGAGAGGAGGAGGAACATCCCGCAAACACTGCACACAAAGCGGCTCCAAACTTCTCTGCACCCGGGGAGGGGAGATGGGGGTCACATCCCTGGCCGAGCTCTGTCACTGCCCGGCAGCCCGGACTGATTGTTCCAGCAGGAGTGGCAGGAGGAAATTCCACATCTGCTACCCTCATCCTCCAGGAGGTGGGGCACACAGGACCTGTCCCACCCCATCCAGCCCGGGCACTAAACTTTCCTCCTAACATTCACCACAACATTCACCCGGGATCCCCCTGCTCACACCGATCTATACAGATATTGGTGAATGTGGGGAGGAATGTCCCCAGTATAACGGTGAATAAACTATCCCCCCATATTGCTGGACATGGGGAACAATGCCCCCCTGATATTAGTGCTCATTGGAAAGAATATCCCCAATACAGTGAGGGTTATAGGAAAAATATGGCCCTTTTGTTTTAATGATTTTGGCTATTGATGGATATAGGGCAGAATACCCCCCTATTGATGGATATGAGGAAGAATGCTCTCTTTTCTATTGGTGGTTATGGAGAATAACTCCCCCCCTCCCCCCTTTACCTTTTTTACTTTGTGATTTTGGGGAAGCATGCCACCTATATTGGCAATTTTAAGGAAGAATGCCCCCGATATTGTTCGGTTTATAGAAGTTTGCTCCCTTATATTGGTGGTTGTGGGGAAGAATGCCCCCCCCCCCTCCCATAATATTAGTAATTACAGTGAAGAATGCCCACCATATTTTTGTTATGGGAAAATGCCCCTTGATGCAGCCACCATCGGATGAGAGGTCAATCAGCCACACATCAAGAAACTTCTAGACTAAACACCCTTGGTGGAACCCTGGTGAAGAATGCCTGCACTGGAATAAACTATCTTGAAAAAAATAAACTTCCCTCAAAAGTTTTTGAAACTTCTTTTTTTTACATATATAGAAAAGCATTTTTTAGTAAAGCTGGCCACATATTGGTTGATTTGTACATGACTGAATAATGAATATCTCCCTGATAGATTATCTGGATTACAGTGTGCACTATCAATCAGATTTCTGTGATTCAATATCGCTCCTCCCCCTGCGAGATCACTAAATTATCCCCTGGATCATCACAAAAAGATTAGAACATATTCTTGACCAAACTTTATACCAGGTGACCGATCTCCCAAACACCTATACTAGTGGACTAAACTCATCTACATCCTGGAATAATCCTTTCCTTTAGGGATGAGCGAGAATGCCTCTGACATTCTTGCGAAAAATTCCCCAAACTTCCGATGGGTGCGCGAAATTTCAACGAACTGATTCCGTGAATTCCATTGAAGTGCAGGTTCCCACGACCCCTGGGTTGATAAGTACAGCCCGGGGAGCGTGGGAACCTGCAGTCACAGCTGATTGGAGTGTGACTGCAGGTGAACTCCAGATGAACTCCCAATGGAGTTTCTCCATTGAGAGGTCATCCGAGTTTAGTTCCCCCAGACTGTACTTATCCTGCGGGCACAGCTGATTGGAGGCATGCGAGAGGCAGCTGTGACTGCAGGCAAACTTCAGATGAACTCTCAATGGGGTTTCTCCATTGAGAGTTCATCTGAGTTCAGTTCCCACGGTCACCGGGCTGATAAGTACAGCTCGGGGAGCGTGGGAACTTGCGGTCACAGCTGATTGAAGGCACGCGAGTGCTTCCAATCAGCAGTGACTGCAGGCGAACTCTCATTAAAATTTCTCCATTGAGATTTCATTTGAGTTTGGCGAGAACACGACCTCATGGCGAATCACAAGGCCATTCTCACTTACATGTTCTGTAAGCTAGAAAGGACCGATTCGCTGCGAGATCAAAATAAAAAATTTTGCTTGCTCATCCCTACTCTCCTTATCCTTAATTTGCTCCATACTTATATATCTACTACCTAAACTTGCCAAGCTACCCTCAACCTGCTGTGTCTCACAACTCGTCTTGACTACCATCTTTATATCCAACAGCAAATAATCTACTATCATTACAAGTCTCGGTAAAGTCCCCTGAAGCCAATATGGTGAAACGCCTCAGAAATATGAATCACTTATTGATCATATATTGTTATTGATTATATGTGAAGTTTAGACTGTATACACTCTGTGATTAGTAGTATCTCGTATTAGGTATGCAAATTATAATATAAGTGTTTTTCATTTACATTTGTTGCCTCAAAGAGCCTTTTTTTCTGCTTCCTTTCATACCCGATTTCCTGCACAAAGGTCTTAGTAAAGTCCACCAATGTTTACAGAGAAGGAAAGCAAAATCACAGGTAATTTAGGAGGAGGTGCCATCCATAGCCAAAGGAAACCACTTGCTGGGTTGTTAAATGAACAAGTTATTGGAAAACGCTATTTACGTGGACAGTGAAAAATCCCCAAGAATTCATAACTGGAATGCACAAATCGTCAAGAGATAGAAAAGCCTGCCTTGGCAAAGTGCTCTAAGATTAAACTTTAAACTTTCTATTTTCCAAAGTGAACAATTAGAAAGGAACATTGCTCCGAAAGCCAAGCAATTGTACTTAGATATGCATAACTAACTCTGGTTTATTTCAGCACATTCCTGTTTACAATAATATAAAAATCCCACATATATATATACACAAAGACTAGTTCACTGCCTCATACAATCAGGACATAGAAAAAAAAAATCATCAATCATCATCAACCTCAGCAGGTTATAACATTTTTTAACTCTAACCTCTGGTATAAACAATAAACAATACACAATACACAATACACAATACACGTACACCCCATGTTTTAATAGCTTGTAGAACCAACTTTACCATCAATAACTTGAAGTGATCATTTTCAGTCTCTCACATCATTGTGGAATCTCTGCCCATTCGTTTTTACAATATTGTTTCAGTTTATTAAGGTTTGAGGGCCTTCATTAATGCAGTTGTCTCCTATGGACCACCAACACATTTTCATTGGGTTAGAGTCTGGACTTTGATTAGGCAATAGCAACACTTTAGTTTCTTTTATTTCAAGCGTTTTGTTGTGTGACTGGCATCATTGTCCTTTTTCACGACCCAATTTCAGCCAAGCTTTGGCTGTCACACAAGTGGCCTTACCTTTGTCTACCTTTGGGATACTTTGCTGTACAGAGGTCCACTCAATGACTGCAAGGTGCCCAGATCGTAATGCCCAAATTACCACCCCTCCATGACCTCATGGTTAATCATGTGTTTGGTTTTCTTCATATGTGGTCCTGTGCAGGACGGAAGGATATTGTTCTAGAAGTCTTGAGGTTTGTTTTTATGCAACTTTGCAAACCTAAGCCATGCCTAAAAATGCAACATTGACAACTGAAGAAGAGCCTTTCTCACAGCAACCCTTCATAATAAGCCATACTTGTTCAGCCTTTTTTTTTTTGTACCCCCAACATTGACAACTGAAGTCTGTAGAGCTCAGATGTAGTTCTGTTTTTTTGCAATTTCTCTAAGCATTGCATAGTCTGACCTTGGGGTCAAAATGATCTTTCCCACTTTAAATTGACTGACTTCAAATTGTGTGGAATAGCCTTGTAACCATTTCCAAATTAAGGGACAGTAAAACTGCTTTTTTATGATCATTGCTGATGTCTTTCCTCCTTGGCATTGTGTTAACCCACACCTGAATACACCAGATCAGCAAACTTCTAAAACTACTGCTTTTACAGAGGTGGGTATATTGATGTTCAGTTATCAGATGCATTTGATTAGCAGTACCCTTTTAATTTCTATAGAGGTAGCGCTACTTTCTTTCCATTTGTTTTAATGGATTTAATGGTGCTCTGTTGAATACTCAAAGTTTGACTTATTTTTTATAGCTGAATCATGATCTATACTTTCCCACAACTTTGTCTCTGACCTGTTTATATTGCTCCTTGGTTTTCATAATGCTTGTTTAATGGTTCTGCAAAGGTCTTTCACAACAGGTCATTTCCAGACACCATGTGACAGATCATGAGACAGTTTGATTGCTCACAGGTGGGCCCTAATCAACTAACTATGTGACTATTCAAGTTAATTGGACCAGAGCTTGTTAGGGGTCTTTAACATCATAGAGGATGAATACAGATGCACTCACAACTTTTGTGCCCTGTCTCGACCTCTTGTTTTTTTCATATATTTGGTATATGTTGAAGAGATCTGGGAGTTGGATGGTTGGAGTAATTTAGCAAAAGACAACTGGCAAGACTGATACTACTAAATCTACAATAAATGCTTTGTCCATTTCAGGGCAAAAAGGAATACATACCCAATCAACAATCAAATATTTAAATACCGCTATAACCAAATTATTATTATTAATATTATTATTTTTATTATTAATATTAATATTATACAGGATTTATATAGCGCAAGTGGTGGGAAAGATGGATAAGTCTGGCTGCAATGTGTTACCCTTACAAGTCATCAAACAGTATGTTCTTTCACCCTTTGTAGAACTACAAAGGTACTTGTCCTAATAAATGTGCATCCACAGTGTAATGGGCCCAGTCCGGAATTGCCACATTAGCCATGGCTACTTTCCTTTCAACCAGTGGGCCAGATGGGGAACTGCATGTCTCATTCCAAAAAGCATCACCTGATATGATATGTAGTTTTCCATTTTGTTTGCTGCTTAAAAACAGATCGGTGATTGTTGATATGGCAGTGTTTTTTAGAACAAATCCAGAATACTTTACAAAGGACAGTTTCTTTCTTGTTTACTTTATGTATCTAGCATTGTACCAATATATTTATCTGCTTTATTATAGTCACACAACAATGTGTTTTGAAGTTCAACATCAGACAGGGGACTAATGTTTGGCTGAATAGTTTTTTTAATCTTGTAGTAGTGCCACCAAGCAAGAATAATGGATTATTTTAAAGAAGGTGGTTTGACGCCTCTACTGATTTTTTTCAGCTTTGGATATCCCTAAAAAACTAAATAAATGTGGATACCTTGGTAAGACATAGTAAACAGTGGAACCAAAATGTAACAAAAAATATATATTGACTACAAGGTCCCAATGAGGGTTAAGAATCATTTCTGTACCAATAATGCAGTCTATCCTTTCAATACAAAATGAATATTTTGGCCATCAGAAAAAAAGCTATCTTTTACATAACAGAAAAGTCTTGGATGAGAATAAAAGTGCTGATTACTTTACTGTTTAATGCAATGTTATCAAGTTATTACACTGCCAGATTTCATGTTTTGGGACGACAGTGCTTAATTCAATTAATTTTACATTGATAAAAGCCAGGCAGATCTTTATCAAGGTTCCAGTTTCCTCATGAAGGCCAATGCAACCGCTTTCTTTGAACATAGAATCCCTCTGGGTCTTGAAAAGGAGTTGTAGAAAATGTAAAGATAATTGAAACTTAAATGCAAAGACTGGCTATATTCATTTTAATTAGCAATCTGTACTAGACTTTCTGCTGTATTTTAAAGCAAAGAAGTCAGAAGAAAAATGATATTTTCTATAGTACCCAATCAAATTTTAGCCTAGGTTTTTAACCTTTTGTTTTTTTTAATTGAGTTATTTTAACATTTTTAACACTATAATGTTTAAAATGGACATGGGGCACATGTGAACCTATTTTTCCTTTAAATAATAACAACTTCTCATCTTAGCCTAATTGGTCTTTAGTTACCAATTAGACTAGTTCATACCTTCTAAAGCTACTAATTAAGACTGCTGAAATTCTGTTGTTTTAAATATTAGTGTAATAAAATTCCTGGCAAATCTGCTATGGCAGAGGGGTGCATGATACAGCAGCCAGAATCCCCCTTGAGTAATGGTTGGTATCATAACTGTTTACTTGCTTGACATTGTAGGAAAATTGTAGGTTTCTTTCTAAATCACCATGGTGTATTAACCAATGAAACTTTGAAATGGACACTGGCAATAGTTATTATGACTTTTAGGAACTAAATTCCTTTTATGATAGCTGTGTTTGTAAAATAAATGTTCGGATTAGCCATGAGTTGTATATTTAGATAAGCTATAAAATGCCAATTTGTCTAAATCGCCATAATTACCAAGGTCTAGTGCAGTGAGACTTAAATGATTTCTTTTGTCATTGCAAACTGTCAGTTATTAGACAATGTTTGTATATGAGATGCATGAATGTATTACAAATGACAATTTGCTTCGGAGAAGTGTTTACAGCATTTTAGTTATGAGAAGTGCTTACCCAAGGGATTTCAGAATATTGGGACAATGTTGATGGAACATTAAACTAGATAAAAATGTTCCTTAATGGTATAGAAAATGGATAACAAACAAATAAACATTCTTGTGTGGAGTATACACAAGCTTGGACTGCTTATGTGATTTTGCTATGTTGTAGGAGAATAGGGCATTTCAATTCTTGAAAAACCCCTTTAAAGTATAGACTATATCACTTTGTCACAAGCCAAGGGTTCAATGTTGTGACCAATATCCTGTTATCCAAACAAAAGATAAAAAGACTCTGAGCTTCCCCTCTGCTTTAATAATGGGGAGTGCAAATAAAAAGGTTTGGTACACATGACCAGATATGTCGTCAATTTTGTGCTCAACTGAACAACCTGATTGTTTTTCAAAAATGTAATTGATAGAATTGAAGACCAACAGCACTGCACACGTGTACAATATTCTAATTGTTTTTTGACAGAAGGTGATTGGAATCTCAGTGGATTTTCATGTGGAATTTATCTACACAACTGATCACTTTGTAACTGATTAAGGAGAGAACAAATTGTTTAATGCAATTGCTGGACAGGAAATTTTACATCATAATTACTTCAGAACCAAATATTTTGTTAGATATGAGATCCATAATCTTCCTGTGTGTACCAGACCCTAACTGACTGTAACAAATGAAGTATAGAGCTATTTATACTTTGGGCTACCTTTAATATGGTCATAAAATCTCCAGGTATAGTTAGGTCCATAAATATTTGGACAGCGACACCTTTTTTCTAATTTTGTTTCTGTACATTACCACAATTAATTTTAAATGAAATAACGTATGTCTCTGAACACCTCAGAATTCATTCAGCTGCTTCTGTCCTGTGTCACATCATGGATAAACACTAGTGTCCCAGTGCCACTGGCAGCCATGCACACCACCACACTGCCATGTTTTACAGATGATGTGGTATGCTTTGGATCATGAGCTGTTCCACGCCTTCTACATACTTTTTTCTTGCCATCATTCTGGTAAAGGTTGATCTTGGTTTCATCTGTTCAAAGAATGTTTTAACAACTGTGCTGGCTTTTTTAGATGTTTTTGAGCAATGTCCAATCTAGCCTTTCTATTCTTGAGGCTTATGAGTGGCTTGCACCTTGCAGTGCACCCTCTGTATTTACTTTCATGCAGTCTTCTCTTTATAGTAGACTTGGATATCAATATGCTTACTTCCTGGAGAGTGTTGTTCACTTGGTTGGCTGTTGTGAAGGGGTTTCTCTTCACCATTCAATCACCATGCAATCATCCACCACTGTTGTCTTTCGTGGACGTTCAGGTCTTTTGGGTTGCTGAGTTCACCAGTGCTTTGTTTCTTTCTCATGATGTACCAAACTGCAGATTTTGCCACTCCTAATATTGTAGCAATTTCTCAGATGGGTTTTTTCTGTTTTTGCAATCTTTTTGTTCAACCCACCGAATTAAAGCTGAAAGTCTGCAGTTCAACTGCATCTTTGTTGTTTCATTTAAGATTATTGTGGTAAAGTACAGAACCAAAAGTTGTCTCTGTCCAAATATTTATGGACCTAACTGTATATCTGTTCCTGGGTAATTATATATCTGTCATGATTATAAGTCATCACAAGTCTTCTCTCCATTGTGCCAAGACATTACACATTGTGAGATGTGGGGTACAGAAAGCCCATGAGAACAGGGAGCGGGCAGTGGATGTAGGTAGAATTAGACTTCATGTTGACACCAGCGATTTGGCTTCTGAACATGCTGTGTTTCCTGCAGATCAGTTTGAAAAACAATAAAATGCTCATTGGCATTATGATTTTCAGGATGCTATAGAAATAATAAAAACTTTTATTCGTATCAAGGTAAAGGATAGTGAGGCACTGTGAATCAAAAATATGAATGAGCAAATCAATAACTGCTATATAACGACTGCTATATAGCTATATAACTAAAATTAAAGGTACCACACTTGTAGTTATCAACAGTCATAAATCACATCAAAAATTGACAATACATTTCATATGTTCCTTACAATGTGAGGAATTGGGTGAGGAGGGGATGTTATAAGGTCACAGTTGGGGTATGTACGTTGTGTTGCTAAGTTTGTAATTTGTGTGTAATTATTTCTTAGAAATGTTGTAACTTTAGATATCTGTTTTTATTTGTATAAAAAGCTTTTCCTATTAAGTCCATCTGCAATATGACAACAGGCAAATTCAAAACACTTTATTCTTCTCCCACCCATACAAAATAAAAAAATGTTCTAAAGCCCTTTTTTATTTAGAGCGTATGCAAAGCCAAAAGTTTTTTTTGTTGTTTTGGTTTAAATAGGTAAGGTTCGACAACAAAATCATGTTAGGATCCTGCCACTGGCCTCAATGGTAAGTGCCCAGGCCAACAGGTGAACTGAGCACTTGGACTCTGCAGCCCAGAAGGAATAGGGGTTGGGCTATTTTGCCCATTTATTTTTGGGGGGCTGAAGGATAAAGAGGACAAAAGAAAGACCAGAGGTCATCTGTGGCACAAGAATGGACATGTTGATGATATCTGTACAGCTACTAACGGCTTCAGGTTAAATACATTTTCAGGTTCATGTGCTGGGCTCATTTACACATGTGCTCATGTTTCCAGTTGTGCCAGTGTAATTAGGAAACTTCTGTTCACACAGTTTAAAATACTAAGGGCCTAGTGGGAAATGAAAGTATAAATCAGGTGCTACTCTTAGCAGTACCACTTGGAATATCACATGGGACAGGAGTCCAGATCCTGATAGCCAGGAAGTTTTCCAACTTGGAAGTACAGAAAGTTTGATTTTTCCTGCCAGACTGCCATCCTGGCTGGTTCACAGACCAACACGCCACAGGCAAAGTCCAGATTCTAGAACATGATTACAATATGGAACACTAGTTAAAATCCCAGAACGTGTCAGATGACTTCAGTTTTTTCTTTGTATAGACTCACTGTAAAGTTTCCAGTCTGCTTAACTATCAGCCATTTTGCGAATGTAACTTGAGCATCTGAAAACTATTACACAGTATTTTAATTTCATTCCATGCAGAAATGTCAGTAAAACTGTATATTACAGCAAGTTTTACACATGATATTCTCATTGTGGACTTATGAGTAGAGCAAACTTTAATAGAAGTGCTACTCTCAAGCTGTCAAGTTTTTGTGTTACACAAAATATTACATGTCTGGAATTGTAATAACAGGATCTTTGAGCCACCAGCATTCATATGACTAAGTAAAATGTTCCAGTAAAATATTAAGTGAATGAAGCAGCTGCTGAGTTATACATTTATACATTATACAAGGAATACTGTTTACAGATGCTGGGGACTGTATGAAAATAAATAATTGCTGCTCACAGGCCATAAGGGAAAGATCTGATCACCTTACTGAAGGTTCACTAGAAAGCATGAAAAGTATTTATGCATCCCTATGATGTTGCCTTGGATTCATGAGTGCCACATGGTAAGGTTATAATGTTGAAACTAAGAATGCCTTAAAAGCTCATATTCCCTGCAGACTTTTTGCTCCAAGCATGATCAGAGCCAAGCAGGGGACCCCCTGCTGCCTCTTTTTTACAACATGACAGGCAGTTCATTGGCAAGCAGCAATATTGTCACAGACCACAAAGAGTGTGGGAACATTCGGGAGCCCTAAGGGTTAAGTCTGTTGAATACCCTGTAAAATACAGGAATGTATTCCAGATCACATGAAGGGCTGAGTCAAGGGACCAGGAAGCCAAAATCACAAGATCTCTGACCGCAGAGTCCATTCCTTTAAACCATGGAAATGTCTTTTTGCAAAGCACCAGTGTTCTGAACATATGTAGAGTGTAGTCCCAGAAGGGTAATAATTACATCCTTGCTTTGTTTATATAAATTGTTTTGCTTAACTCTTTCATCGCCCAGAGGTGTCTGCATGCAGTTGATTGATGCTCTGGTCACTGTGGGTCACTGTTTCCAGTGATGGCGGTAATTTACACTGCATAATATATTCTAAATGACAACTTGTAAATACTAATTCATAGAAGTGAAATGTAAACTGATAATTAGTCACAGTAAGTAAGTGTAACGAACTGTACCTAAAGTCTTAAACAGCCTTATTTTTGTAAAAAATCTCTTTTTTTTGCATTTCAGCACCACTGTCTCCAGTCTCTTTTGAAACACTTCCTGTCTACATGCACATGCTCCACCATGGACTGTAAATCATTGCTTTTGACTAGCTTAACTGTGGAATTTGGCTGCACAGTGCATGTCAAGGGTGCCTGTAACAAGGTGACAACACAAGAACACAACTCAGAGACAGTTGTCATTTCATAACAGGAAGTGCTTGAACAAAGACACAAATGGCAGGGTCACCAGCCAGGCTGTAGATCACATTTACAAGTAAATTCTCATTATTATATAACTGCCTATATTATATATTAATGAATGGATTTATATTAAAAGTATTGTATTAAAAGAAATAGTCTCGAGTATAAACCTTGGGCATAAAAATGTAGCTGTCATTGGTAACATTCAAAATAGTAATCAATACAAATGCCATTTAAAAGAATAATAATGAATATATATACAATGTGTTATTAAAATACCATCAAAAAGGAGAAAAATTAAAATAAAATTAAATAGGCTCAGTCTGCATATTCTTTTTCCCCCTTTTTACAGGTTAAATTATTTTAACAGAGAAATAGTTTTAACCATTCTGTTCCTAAATGATCTTTTGTGGTTGTTGGTTTTGTGTTGGTGTTGTACAGTGTTACAGCTTGTCTTTAACAGCTCTGATCTGTTCTACCAGAGACAGATACAGTTCCAGAACCTGCCACTAGGTGTCACTTGAGTATAAACCAAGTCTTTTTTCTAATGACATTTTGAGGGCAAAAAAGAAAGTCTCAAGTTTATACTTGAGTATATGTGGAATATTTAGCACTTACAAACTGTCAAGAACACTAAGTAAAACAGAATTTTTTCAAACTCCTTTGTGCTCAACATGATTTCTCATAAACCATGTGACATTTGGTGATAGGGGAGGTGAATATTTACTAAATTCTTTTCAGATAACAGGTTTATGTGGCATTTTATATTCCTGACAGAGTTACTTTAGGTAAACATTTTATGCCAATTAAAAATATAAAACTAGCTTATAAAATTGTGAATGTAAACTAATAAAATAAAACCAACCTATATCCAATATAGTTTTCATATTAATCAAACCTGTTATGTGGGCAATATGAGGGCTGCTGTTGTTGATATCCTACTTGTTTCAGGACTTTCCAAATTACCAATCCAGTAAATGTCAGAAATTCTTATTTATATGCTTGTTACAGATCAGAGATTGTAAACTACTGAAGTAAAAAGGTCAGCATGACAGCCATGCAGCTAGCAGAAGGACATGTCAGCAAATGAAGCCGCCATGCATTCCTTTGGTTCCTTTAGGTACAAAGTGATGTGTTTATGCTGAGATCACACTCTTTTAATATTTGATTGACAGCAGGCAGTGACTCAGCCTTGTTAGCATCAGATATTGCTTTCCAAAGTCAGGAAGTATGCTACATAGGTGGACAACAAGAACCTGCAACAACATGGCTGAAGGAAAGGGATCATCTGACACTTGGTTTGCCCAGAGCAGAATCTGTGGAGTTGGTGGTGAGTCTCTGAAGCCAAGTATCTAGCACGGGTTTTGTACTGGAGAGCAGATAATTCTGCCCAAAGCTGAGAGTCCATATAATGGTTATTATACAACAAGTTCTAACATGAAAAATATTGAAGGTCCTCTGTATCAGGAGGAGATGGTTAACTGTAGAGTATCTATATTCATGTGGTATGTACCTGATGAGTACTGAATTGTTAAGGGAGGCTTCTCTTGTACCTTCAGCACGAACACCACCAGTAAGTGATGGTCAGAAGCAATGGGCACTAAGGGACATAAGTACCAAGATCCCAACCCAGAAGCAGAGTCCTGCAGTAAGAGTATTTCCAGGACATGGAATCCAGCAATCCAATAGATGTTATTCAGTGTTTCAGGAATCAAGCTACCAGGGTCAGCAGCAGACAATTGGGTGGATAAAACACCATATGGGACACAGTAAGAGATACAGGCTGTCTAGCTAGAGATGGGCAGAAGCAGCACAGAGTCAAAGTAGTTGCTTCAGAGAGAAGTGCTTGTCTAACAGACAATACTTTAGGCATTTATCTTTTTGTCACAATCTTATTATGAAGAACACAAGCTAATTTATATTACAGGTAGTCTTTGATTTAAGGATATCCGACATACGGACAACTCCTAGATACAAACGGGGCTTCCGTGCTCGCTCGTGTGCAGGACGGAGGCTTGGAGGGGGCGGTTTGTATGACTTGCAGAAGAAATCTTTTGCTAAACACAGCTGAAGTTTTGGATGATCTTAAGGACTGAGCTCTTCTGCAAGCTCTTGTAACTCTTTAATGACCAAGACAAACTCTGCAGTTGTTTTTGCATATTAAAGCACAGCTTGCTCCAGGAGTTAATGAATGTCTATGCTCCATGGGGGGCTTTTTTTTTGCTTTGTTTGTGATTAACTCACAGTGAGGATTTTATACAGTAACTGACACCACTGACAAGCATCTGTTCAAATTGCATTTATTAAAATAATGTACCTGTTCTGACTTACATACAAATTCAACTTAAGGACAAACCTTTAGTTCCTATTTTGTATGCAACCTGGGGACTATCTGTATATGGTATATTGGTTTATAGTCTTTTAGGCATGAGAACCATCCTACATTTCACAACAAGCACCCAGAGCTTCCCAAATATCACCTAACCTAAAACCCAAAATAAATTTTTAAAGCTCCAATTCCTTTTCCTCCATGGCCTTAATATGGAATTAAAAAATGTACTTTTCATTTGTCTTCTGGCCAGTCCTAGTGATATAGCAGGGTGCTACCACTTCTCTTGCAGCATCATTGGTGGGGCCTCAATGATGTAGAGCAGTGGTCACCAACCAGTGGTCCATGGACCAGAGAAAATTTTGGTAGTCCGCAGGTCTGGCCGGTGCGCCCCTGAGCGAGGTCAGAAGAAGGACCCCACTGGGCAGGGGCGCACCGGCCAGAACCACAGACCATGTCCCCTGGATCGCAGGCTCAGGGTTCTGGGCGGGTTGTGGCTCAGACTTGCGATTGGAGAGTGGGTGAGTTCTGATATCATGACGTCACTATGGGGAAGTTTCTTTCCCTTTGAGTGACACCCAGCTCCCTGCACATGCCCAGTCTGGAGCCAGTAAATTTAGTGATCCGTGGGTCCGAAAAGGTTGGCGACCACTGATGTAGAGTACAAATGTCATGACAAGTTGTTGGTACTGGAGTGAGCAGAATCCAGGTGATCAGTCATTCAGACAGCCTGCAGGCTCTATGCAGAGGTTGGGATTCAGAAAGCCAAGAAAGCAGGACCAAGCATCATTCAGAGTATGGCATGAACCTAGGCTGCTGATAACCTTTTAAAGGAGTCTGGACTAATCTGAAGGTCAATTGCTGTCCACACCTTTTGATGTTTACAGCTCACCTGAATGGATCAATAAGGCACGAATGCTAATGCTCTGGAGCAGCCAGATAAATATTAGTACCAAAGGAAGCTTGGAGAACAACAATGTAAATGTAAAACTCAATGGCAAGAGGACATCAAAGAGTCCCCACCACCCACCAAAAGCCACAGGTGGGACAGAAACCTGTATATGACCATTGAGTGACTGGCCAAGTGAACTCATTCTGTCTTTTCTGGTCTGCACACTAAATTGGGTAAGAAACCAAAAGTCAGGTAACTAGCATTCTAAAAAGCTCAGATGGAGACCCCTATGATAAGACTCGGTGCACCTTAACCACCTTTAACCTAGAATTCCCTAGGCTTTATTTTCACCTGTGGGAGATAACCAGATTCTTGACCTTTCATTGCTACACTCACCTCACCACTGTATCTATAGAAGGAGTCATGGTTGTTACACAGGCTGAATATCAAACATATCTGTCACTGTTCTTCATACATACATTGCAGTTGTTGCTTTAATAATTTATACGAGAAAGATAAGAAAGGTTTTTCTGTCTGTTTAAATAACAGTAAATGACAAGAACACTGGGATTCTGGCAAGATAAAAGTGGACCTACCACTGAGAGATAATGTAAGCTGCCATTACTGAAATCATTCTAAAGAATGCTAATTACCTGGATGAATGTAGAACTCACAAGGAGATAACAAAGCAATCTTAAATCTCTTTATAATGTTTGAAAATACATTTTTATTGACTCACAGGGGTCTTTTTAAAAATGTTTTCAACCAAGATTTTTTAATCAAATTTCACATTGAATACATTTGGAAAATGTGTCAATCATCATTTCTCATGTTTTATACATTTTTTATGCACTATAAAAGCGTGTACATTTTTTGGTAAAAGTTTGGTAACTCTTTGATTAAAACATTTATCCAGACTGTTGCAGAAGAACAGTTGCTACCTTGAACATTGCAAGGGAAAAGTTTTAACTGAACAACATCAGTTGTTCTAAAGCCCCAGACCATGGAAAATATGTGTACAAAGACCAGATAGTGAAGTCATTGAACTGATTCTTTTTCAGGCCATATACTTAACATATGAAAAGATATCCTTCAATCAATAAAAGTTCAATAAAAGAAGTATGGTGTTATGGTTAACCTTAATGTCTACCTGATCTGATATAATAAATCAGAATAAAATATTCACATATAATAACACAGTTCTCAGAGATCACCTGGGGAATAAATTGGGAAATTTTGCATGTATGAATAGGAAGTATAACCATGACCTACAAAGTTGTTCAGTGGAGACATCTATACAAAAGGCAAAAGACAGCACCCCCTGGTGGTAAAGAACGCCATCATTTCATTACATAGTTATAGTTTAAGTTTTCATTAATCTACCCTACCCCCCACTTGTTTTCTGGTCCAAGCAGTGTTGGTGTTGCAAGTGCACTGATATGGCTGCAATCACCTTAAGCATGATGGAATATACTCAATATAACCACATGAGGAACCAGTTACCCACTAAAAAGCCAGCCTTGACCCACGAAAACTTGTCTTGAAATTGTAAGTTAGAGCAAGGAAATAAATTATCACAGACAGTACTTTACTCTGTTGTTGTTGCAATTGCACTTTTATGGTTACAAGCACCTTATTATGCCTATAGAATGTTGCTCATGTACTGACATTAGTATTAGAATCAGAGAGTGCTACACTGGGATCCCTAACTCGGTTTTTGGAGAAAAGATATTGGCTCCTCTAACTTTGCTGACCTGGAAATGAGTGCATGGTAACTTATTCTAATCATCACTTTTGTTCTGTCATCAGTAAAATTAGATTTGAGAAGTGCTTACTGTCTACTGTCTCCTTGCAAGATTCTTCGCCACAACTTCCTAGTAGGTTGTGTGAAAGTAGATGTAAACTCTAATAAAAGACAATTGTATTGTTAAAGCATTAAACATGCATTTTCACTTTGATCTTTTGTTTATTGATCTCCTGCAACCATTTTCTGTACAGGGGGATGAACTCCACTAATGGCTGGATGCTATTTCTTAAGCTGGGCTGCTGATGATGACAAAAGTTGAAATGGGTACTTGCAGTCTCCACTGGAAAACTGTGTAACAGATGGCAATTCTGCAAGAAAAATGTATGTGCAAACACCTGATAAAGCCTAGTAGTGACAGCCGGTTACCACTCCTAGGTGCCCGGGGGCAGTACCACTAGTCTTCACCCAGCCCAAATGTTTTACATAAAATTATTCATTGTAATTGAATGGAATCTTTCACAAACTTTTTAACATTGGGAAACCCTTGAAATAACTTTTAGATCTTCAGGGAACCCCTGCTATAATTACTATATCCACAGCTCACTGTAACAATACCTGGGAATAGGGGGTACTGGCTGTACTTGGCACAACCACATGCGCCATGCCATTGTATCCTTTTAGGAATCATACAATTTTGCAGTTTATCCTTATATCTGTTTATCACAACATTGTCCTAAACCCAACCTTAACAGTATGATATCTGAGAGTAATAAGGGGGTCAGGCTGGCAAATTGGATGCTGTATGTCTATCCCCAAACACTGCCTCTGTATATCAGCAATTTTGAGAATAAACCAAATGATTAATTCATGTGCAAATCTAGCAGTAAATTCCCTTAGCAGCTGATTGCCTCTATAATGAAATACTAAAGTAAAGAATATTTCATATGTTTGTTTTCAGCGAAGACTCTGCATAGCTGTCAGGAAGAATACAAGCCATACAATGATTTTGAACAGTGAGGAAGCCATGGAATTATTCATTATCGGCTCCCTAATGATTGTGTACATGCCAAGTAATTAGTACAGTCTGTTTTTTTCTATACTCAGAGTTTGAACAGCCATCACCTGGCTATGGATGGATTGTGGGCTCCGGTTTATGAGGATGATCAATAGAAATATCCAATTCTGTCCCTCTGGTGGGACTATGTTGTCCAGTGTGCTTGTCAACGGATGACAGATGTGTCTGTAGATGGTAAGGGATTTCGAAGATCAGGATAAAAGGTCAGCCTTGTGAATTGAACCAAACTGTGAAAACATTGCATGAATGACACAGCTGATGTATTTGTGTTGTCTTAAGCTGAACTTTTCTATCTTTGTTCCCTTAAAAGCTGTAAAGAGAAGCTCTACATTTAATATCAAAGATAACCATATGGTCTTTCATGGGCTGTCAGTTTTGATTTAACGATCCGCCTAAGATGGTTGAACACTGTCATGAATACCAGTAAGAAATTAAAGTAAATGGTTTATGGCACATCTGAGGACATTGATATTCAGGCGTGAGACATATTATTCAAGTGTAGTTGTTACATCTACCTTACGTTTTCGGAAGAAGCATCAAGCAAGGGGTGATTGCAGAAAGTAGTGCTAAGTCCCAATTATACTTTCAATAATACTTTAAACAGGCTTGGAAGAATGATTGAGTTACCATGTCTTTACAATGAAGGTATCCCCATGTGATGTGTGTGTTTGTATAGACCAGGGGTCTGCAACCTGCGGCTCCGGAGCCGCATGTGGCTCTTTAGCCTCCTTGTTGTGGCTCCCTTCGGCTGCCGCGGGGAGATCTCTGATGGGGGATCCCTTTCCTCCCAAGACACTGCGGAGAAGGGGGATTCCCTATCCGGTGTTCTAATGAAAAAAATCTACCAGTGAAATAAATCTACCACGGGGCGTGTACAAATGGGTGTGTACAATGACATCCCCCTCCTTTGAACCCCAATTCCTCTGGAATGGGGAGATGTACAAAACCAAAAATGTAGGTGCAAGTGGGGGACACCTGTGACTCACACCCCCTAAAATTTTTTTGGTAGGCTATCATCAGAACATAAAGAACTCTGCCCATCAAAAAATCTACCGTTACACATTGCTGGAAGCACCTGAACCCCAATTTCTCTGGAACAGGAAGGGGGTACAAAATTAGAGGTGCAAGTGGGGGACACCTGTGGCTAACACCTCCTAAAAACTCCACCCATCAAAAAACCCTGCCCTGTTACACATTGTTGGAGGCTTCTAGCACCTAAACCCCAATTTATCTGGAAACGGGGGTACAGGTGAAAAAAATTTGAGGTGCAAGTACAGGACACCTGTGGCTAACACCTCCTAAAAAATCATAAAAACTCTGCCTATCAAAAAAATCCACCCTGTTACACATTGCTGGAAGCATCTAGCATCTGAACCCCAATTTCTCTGGAACGGGGGGGAGGCGGTACAGGTGACCAAAATAGAGGTGCAAGTGGGGGACACTTATGGCTAACACCACCTACAATTGAATCGCTAAGGCATCGTCAGAAAATAAAGAACTCTGCCCATCAAAATAATCTACCCTGTTACACATTGCTGGAGGCTTCTAGCACCTGAACTCCAATTACTCAAGATTGGGGGGTACAGGTGAACAAAATTAAAGCTGCAAATGAGGGACACCTGTGGCTAACACCCCTTAAAATTTCATCGCTAAGGCATCGTCAGAACATAAAGAACTCTGCCCATCAAAAAAATCTACCCCGTTACGTTAGAAGCCTCCAGCTTCTAATGTAACAGGATGATACGTTAGAAGCTGGAGGCTTCTAGGGGCATAGTTCAGTGTTTAATTTACTTCAAAGTAGGCCTACACATGCACACTTGTTGTAACAGGTAAAATTAAAAAAATATTAAAACTTTTAAAAGTTTATAAACTGTGTTATGTTTTGCGGCTCCAGACTATTTTTCTTTAGTGGAAGAGGAGGCAAAATGGCTCTTTTGATAGTAAAGGTTGCTGACCCCTGGTATAGACAGAACTAATGGTATGATACAGTATGATAAATCATTTCATAGGAAGGTGGGGAACAACTCCAAACAGATATTTTAGATATTGGATTGACACTCGTGGGTTGAATGTATTTGCAAGGCCAAATTAATGTATTTCTGAAGCCTACTCTTTTCAAGACCAAGTTCCAACACGTTGACTTTATAAACACTTAAAAATTCAATATCTTGTTGTCGACCAAAGAGATATCACCTGCCTCACATATTTATGTTGAAGAACATCATTTGAAGAGTCAAACGTGTTTTTGAAATTTGGTAAAGTAAACCTAAAATCTGGGTCAGAGGATAAAAACCTACCACCAGAATCCATAACGGGCAGGGTACTACGTTGATCACTACTTTGATTATTGCTTTAATAATTACCATACTGCTTACAAGATGCAGTGACATCATATTTAGACAAACTAAATGGAAAACAAAAACAAGAAAGTTTTTCATGGTGCTTTTCAGCAGAAACATCCAGGATGGTGGACCCAGTGGACTCCACACATTCAGACAGTGGGGAGTCAGGAGGTAAGTTATCATTGTTTTGAAAAAGTTTGGGCACTGACGTACGTTAGCAGAAGCTGTGTCCTCTTTCCTAGGGCTCATATCTCATAGATTATTACCTCCAACAACAACAACAACTACTGCTGTGAAACCTACCTTGAATTCCCAAGCTCCCTGGGTTGAAAAAGTAGGTGATTTAGAAAACAGCTTATGCAGAAACAACCTGAGGGTCATGAGTCTACCAAAATCGATGAGCCTAAAGAATTGACATCAGTTTTGTCCGGTGATCATTCAAGGTATTTGGAGTTTTTAGATGGACAACACATTCTGCTTCCTTATGGTTCCCAGCAGAATCTGATTGCAGATACTAAAAATGCTGCCCCTCAGTTCCCATAATAATATTGCAGGCCCTTGACCAGATTCTGCCTCCTCACAGAGGTAGAATAGTGTAGAACAGAGTATGGTGCAGAGAACAAGGTATTATACACTATTTGTTTACTGGAAGCCTGTTGTGGTTGGAAAGTACATTTAATTGTGCATATGGTTCCAAATCACAGAAAAAAGTTTCTTCCAGGACTTTCTTTACATGCCATTGGACCATTCAGTGGTGTCTCTCTTGTAGGACTGTTCACCCTCTTTTCTTTGATCCCCAGAATCACCCCTTCCAAATGATGTTCATCCACTGAAAAGAGACTTTACCCATTACTTTCACCACCGGGAAGCATTTTTAGGTCTAAATATGTGTCTTTCCATACTAAGCTTAGTTTGAAGTGGACATTAAACAGATCTCAGACCATTACCTGGTCATCTTGAGCCTGGTGGGAAGAACAACACACATCCACTTTATGTTTGTAATAACCAGCATGCCGGTGATCCAATTCTGTTTTCAGAGGCAGGAAAGGATGTTCTGAGGGGCAAAATGTTTGCTTATACTATCTCATGAAAAACAGGCACACTGTCAAAATACATGAATGCATGCCATAGTATTCAACAAGCTCATGTTTCCTAATAAATTATATGTCTGATTCAGTTGGGTCAGAATGTCGCCTGGCTAAATATTTTTGTGATAATTGATGCCAGCATAGCTGGGTTTTATCATATTTGAGAATAAATCATCATGGCTCTTCGCTAACTTGGCCGAAGGAAGGGTACACCTAACCATATTATTCATCCTAGGGATGAACATATCCATGCACTTACTGACCTAATGCTAATAAATAATACCTTTAGACAATTCTATAGCAGATTTTATTCTGTATCTGTGAAAGTCCCTGAAAGTGGAGCAAATTTTCATGAAGTCATCTCTCTACCATCCTCTATGGAGAAGGATCTAAATTTTCTAAATGGAATTAAATGCCCAGAGGAAGTCATGCAGTTCATCTAACAATTCAAAGCAAAATCACCGGGTTCAGATGGTTTTACCACAGATATTTATAAAATGTTATTCTCTGACCTGCATCCTTCTCTTGTATTTTTATTTATTCATATTTTAGATAACTGAGACTGTCTGCTTACAGGTTTTGAGGCTTGATGCTCCCAAAAAAAGATAAACCTTCCTAATAAATCAGGATGTGAAGTTTCTTGCTCCTGCTCTTCTCCTTCTAAAGTTATTCTTAATTTCTTAATCTGGTTTTGTTAAGGGATGGTCAGCAACATCCAATGTTATGAAGACTACATTGGTATAGGAATATGCTCGCTTACTGGGTTCTTCCCCACAGGGGTGTAGTAGGGTGGGCAGAGGTGCCATGCCCTCACTTTTTTCAGGAATGGGCACACGTGCCCATTCTTTTTTTGCAAAGTTCTTTGGTGGCTGTGGACCATGTGGGCGGGTTGTCTCTTAGACCTGCGATGGAAGAGTGGCCAAATTCTGGTATCCTGAGGTCACTCTGGGGGAAGTTTCTTCCCCTTTGAGTGACACATAGGCAGGTGTGTAGTGGAGACGGGCCGCGGATAGTACCATGTCCCCTCTTTTTTTTACGACCACACCCCTGCTTCCCCTTTGCTCTTGGCTTTTCTGCCTGAAAAACCCTTTGATAACATTTGCTAGAAATAGTCGTGGCTCAGATTCTTATTTTTGGTTCTCCCTTCAGACTATAAGGAACCAGACAGGGTTGCTCAATGTTGACCCAGCTCTTCAATTTTTCCATTGAACCCGTTTGGTGGATGCTACAACATTATTTTTTATTTTAATTCATTAGCTAACCCTTTTGCCACCCTATTTATACAAACTAATGTTTACTGACAAACTACAATCTTCCAGGAACATTGATTCATACACTAAACACCTTTTTCTGAACCCGGCTTTGGTATTTAATTCTATTGAGGAATTGACTAGAGAGAAACTAACTGATATTATGAGAATGTTTCAACATTCAGGATTGTTTATTACGAAGAAGCTAAAGGATACAGAGTTTCTAGTTTCTGATTTTATATCTCTTTCATTAGAGTATCAATTTGTATTATGCTACAATCCCATGTTTACTGTCACGGTTTGTAATATTGGTGGCATATGCCATCACAAAGGCGCTCAGTGGTTAGGTACTTTTATTTCTTTGTCTGTTTACATTTTATGAATGTCTTTGTAACAGCAATAGTTTTGATACATGAGTATGGTTTTGTAATATGTTGTTTATCTGTGTTTTATAAATCTTTCAAATTTTTTGTAAAAATGTGCTAAAAAATGAATTAAAGGGCAATCAGATTTTGTATAGCAGTATAATTTGCCACACTATATAAATCCTATATTGATTATCCAAAACTCAATTCACTTGAATAGAATAACTGATTGAAAAAAAAAATAAATTTCAATATAAACATCGACCCTTTATAGATATCCTGAATTGGTGAAGCTCTATTAATTTGAATGAAAAAACGGATTACCATTTTTGGAAGTGGAAAATGCAGCCCAATCATTTCCATAGCACCCACATAAGCTACTTTTCAAAAGTACATTCAAATCTCACATCTCTGTTGTGGGCCATTGTGATCTAGGGCAATTATGCCAAATCATACTTAATTAATGTGACAGTTGAAGCTGAACCACCAGTGAACAATAGCAAAATAAACTGAAGATTATTCATAAAAGCAATCATGTCAGGAGTTCTTTACTTTTATGAACGGATGAGCACTAAATTTTAAATGGTTCTTGACAGGATTTACTTTTTATGCATGTCTCTTTATTAGCATTCTAAATGCATTTATTAAAAAGGTGTAGTAAGTCTGTACTGAGGTATACATGAACATAAATGGAGCCTTGTCCACTGGTACTTCTGCAAACTCATGTAGTGGGATCTCTGGAATGTGACTACAGACTTCTTTTAGTGTCTTCCTCCCTCCTGTGGCAAAAAACTGGCCTACATGCATACATCTTATGTGTTATTAATGGAAAGAATAAAGTGAAATTCTTTATTAAAACTATTTCTGAAATGTTATAGGGGAATCTCAGGTTTAAAGTGATTGGCTGCGAGTCCTGATCATAACACTATAGTAAACCTTGTGGTGTATAAAACACCTTTATGGTCACCACTTTTCCTCTACTGTAGGAAGCAGCACTTTTTAACGGGTAGTACCTTGAACTTTCATTTTTCTATAGGTAATGGATACTAATTGTAAGCAGATAACCGGTTCACTGACTTTGGCTTTAAATCATAAAATTAAAGTAAATTAATACCCTTTACAGACGTCAGATTTTGCTTCTAGTGACAGGAGAAGAAACGAGTGCTGTATACACAACGCTGTTCTATGAAAAGAAAGTGGGGAGGATGAGCATGCAGCACTCTGCTGTACTTTCCTTTATAGAAAATCACAGTGGTCTTGCTTGCTTAGTTGTTCATTGATCAGCCAGCACAGATTTATTAAAGACATTGGGTGAGGGGTGGTATACATTTTCTAGGTTTTTGCCCGAGACCATCATGACTGTTCGTCTTGGGTGACAGTCATCTAGCAAGGGTATATAGCTAAATAACCTTTAGTTTAGGTCTAAGTTTAGGTAACAATTGTTATTTTTGAAATACAATTCTCACCTTTTTTTTATCCCTTAGCCACAGTGGGTCAGATTTGACAAAGTTCTCCAAGGCTGGGGAGGATACATTTTCATTAGTGAAGCTTGGTAACCCAGCAAACCTGGAATGGATCTGGTCCAGGATTGAAAACATTTGCTAACAAAATAGCAAATTACTTTAAGTAATCCATTCCAGGTCTGTGGATCACCCAGGTTTTCTTCAATGAAAGTGTATCCTCTCCAGCCTTGAAGAACTTTAATAAATCAGGACCATTGTTTCCACTTCCTGTCTATATAAATGTGCTTTAGTGATGGCTGCGTGCCATTTCTTAAGCCGGGTTACTAATGATGCCAACAGTGAACAATGCCTATGTAATGTGTGTTTGAACATCCACTTGTTGTCTCCATTAGAAGTCTCGGTGACAATGCAAAAATATAATTGAAAGGCAGGTAGGCAGTGAGAAACAAACACTTTTTTAGGCATTTCAAGTTTTAATTCAGGTTTAATTAAGTTTATGTTAGTATTAAAGAAGCAAACCCAATAGAATAGCAATCATAGTGATTGTCACTTTATAAACGTGACAATAGTAGTAAAACAACCAGTGATTAGACGCAAATGCCACTTTAATGAATGGGGTGAATAGAACAGTACCATCATTTCTCTACTCATAATGGAACATTTTTAAAACCTGTCTTAAAAGAATATTTGGGCCCACTACAAACTATTTCTATATAGTTTTAGTTTTGACCTGAATTCCTTTTTTTCTAATCTGTAATACTAATTGTGAAATATTGCAGTAAAGTAATTCTAGTATAATAAGTATGCTTTATGTATTTGTTTTTTATTATTATTGCAATAATTAACAGCATCTTCTGTATATGAGAACAGTTTTTATTGAGAATGGGTTGCCTGAATACACTGATATAATTTGATTATATCAATTTCTCTGCACACTCATACCATCCTACAATATGTTAGGCTTTGGGGCTGAGATACATTTCTACTTCATATCCTATAATAAATAGATTTCTATAAAGAGAACTGGAAGCATGACCTTACTGAAATATTGTCTGCAGTTAAAGCTCTCTCAACCTGTGCTAAAAGTAATTTTGAGCTTGTGAACTGTTAAGGCAATGAAAACGAAATCTTATTGAAGATAAAAGAGAATTGGTTTTTACTGTTAAAGGCTTAATATCTGTTTACAAGACAAGGAATTCTACTTGGATTTCACCTTTACCTTCATATTATAGTATGCCAGGGCAGCATTTGTCTTTAATGTTGTTCTGTTTATAGACTTGGCAATCATTTTTAATCAACAACCACCCGGCCACATAAAGCACCTAACAAGAATAGAGCTTTCATACTTATGTTAGGTGGTGTAGAACAAGAATCCTCCTTGTAATGTCTCTACTGACGGCTAGAAATATCATTCTCTGCATTTCTTTGCAAGAAATTACAGTTTATTGGTTATGAAGGAAGTTAGCCTGTATGCAATCCCCTCTACTCTGCTAGTTCTGTTTTAAGGATTAAAAAAACATAATTTTAAGTCTTCAAAAAAGCCTGATGGATAAAAAACAGATATCAGTACTGATACAGATTGACAGATATCAGTAGTAATTGGCCCAGGTTCAGTCTGGTAAACTTGGGCGTAGAGGAGAATGCCATTGAGGTCTTTAGAGGGCAGAATCTGTTAAATTTTGCCCACGTTAAAGGGGTAGTAGGCAAACCAATGTTAAAAAAAATGCTGGTCACTGTCAAGGAGGAAATATACAAATACAAAAAATATAGCTGGGAGAGGGTTATCACACTGCATCAATGGCACCATTAAAACACATCAAACCTTTTAAACGCATGCTTAGGGAATGCCTTTAGGCATTGAAAGTACACATTTATTTAAGCACATTCTTGGGGAACCACCACTATAAGTAGTATATCCACAGTTCCCTGTAGAGTGGCATGGTGGTCCATAGGAAGAATACCTCTTACAATGATGGCCAGTGGGCAGAATGTCACCCTTACAGATAACCAAAAGATCTTTTGTGTTAGTGGTAACTGACCCAAGAGGTTCAAACTGCTCATTGCTCAAGGAACCCCTAGCAACCTCTGAATGTGAAAATGTGGCCTATGTGTTTTTGAAATGGAAGGAAAGCAAAGTTGAAGCATGCTGCCTTTCCTTACCACACAGCCTAAAACTTGCTCAAAGCAAGTAGAGACCAGGACTAAAGTTGTATAATATAAATGTAAAATAACAGCAACATCAACAGCATACACTGGCAGCACATAAATATACAACATATGATATAGCAGTGTAAAACCGGCATGCAGGAGGACAGTTTTAAAAAGCAAGACTGGAGCTAAATTACTGGAGACTAGAATTGCACAGCACAGACTAGAATTTGCTAAAAAAAACTCAGATATAGATAAGGATATGGTTTTAAAAAGACCAGAAGCAGGATAGTTTTATTTAGGGATAGTAGGACTTATCCATGGGAGGGATTGGGGTGTGCTTTAGGTTAGTGGTATAATGTGGTGTAGTTTAGGAGCACACTTTTCTTGCTGGGAAAGAAAAGCTATGTAAAAGGCAGCAAAGGGCTTGTCTTATCCCAAATACCACTTATTAGACCTTTTTACAATGTTGGACATTGTTTAACGACCATGGAGTGCATTAGATTTTTTTAAAAAAAGTGTATATTATTTGCAAAATAAATTACTAGTCAAAAAATGTTTATGTAGGGTAACAAATACATAACCTTTGTATATCTACATACCTGTGACACTGGATGCATACTGCATAGTTAGTTAGACACAAGATCTGCCTAAATTAACCAGAGTTGAATCCAACACAATTGGCCACTAGGCTGGCTTTATTTTCTGTGGCCCTCTAACACTTTTTTTTTAGTTTTTCAACTGAACTACATTGCTCTGCAGCACATGTGTTGTCACGAGGTGATACACATTGTGATTCCTAAATCTCCATAACTTATCTATATTATCCACATTGAACTCTGGTAAATCATTCCCATTCAAATGCAACACTAAACTGAACCTTAGCACATATATATTTTTCTTTGCACAGCACAATGCACAAGATATCATGCATTGTCTTGTGCTGCTTTGCAGACCATGTGCATTTTGAAGGTGCATGTGCATTTTGGTCAATAGGAAAAAACATAAATGCAGCTATTTGTGGAAAGGAAAGGAAGAGGTTATTGTATTGGGGCATACTTCGAAGACATTAAATCTCTTAAAGCAAAGCTGCTTTTTCACAAAGTTTCACAACTGTTATGTAAAGATTTGTGACATGAGAGGTTGCACTATATGGTTTATTCTCTACACATATGCAGTGTTAAATGATATAGCAAGGATCATATGAAGCACAAATACAAATGACAGCCCTGTAAGCATGCATCATAAAATAATCAGGGAGACCTGCCAGATTCGCTTTGATATTAACATATCAGTCTGTCTGGGCTTATGTGTACATGCCATATTTTAAAATATCCTAAAAAATGCAGTGAAAATCCAACATTAATGTAACTGTGTGTTCTGTCTTTCTTACCAAACTCTTCCCTAATGAGTTTTACAAATCTATTCCCACTATGCTAGTATGATCTTTTATGTGAGTGGCAGTTATTAATAATGGACTGTTGCTCTTTTATTGAATGCAGTCCCTTGTGGGTATTATAGCAGCTGTGTAACTCCTAATAAAACAGATGCTGAAGTAGAATAGTAAAGAATGGGATGAAAACACCTAAAGAAAAAGTGTCTACAAGACTGTCAGGTTTTAATGTCTTCATATGCCAGCTATATTAACTTTAGAACCAACATAAATTACAAGTACCAGATCATACATAATCCCTTTTTGTATCTTATTTTAATGAAGCTTCTGTTTAATAAAAAAAACTTAATATAATGATACCTTCATAGATAAAAAAAAGTAATATAATTTCCAAGGCAGGATTTTAATATTTTATTTATTAAAGATAAACGCATTACATTTTATACAAAATAAACTCTTTACTATAGAATCCCATTTAATTATAAATCATTAGCACAATTAGAGCAACAGATTTCAGTGTTCTATTTAAGCAGCACAAATGTAAAATTCATAATAAATCTGTTTGACAGTCATTTGGGAAAAAATAGGGCAACAGAAAACTCAAAGCTTTCATTACATTAGTTTATGTTCTATACATGAAGTAGAGTGTGTTCCTATAACCAAATAAGAATATATGATAAGTAATAACATGACCAAGACATTTAAAGTTTCAGTGTTTTATATAGATTACAAGGGGATCACCGATATCCATAGAAGATACAGCCCACACAGATACTTTACATGTACAGATGACACAGTAATCACAGAAGGCAGACCTATTTGTTATAATGTGGTGTAATGCAAAATAACAGTAGATATAGGAAAGAGTTTTCTTTGCTATAACTGCAATAAGAGGGCCACTATTGCATTCTCCTTTTGGAAATACTATGACCGTTATGTACAGGCTAACCTGGGGTCAGAACTCCTTATCTTTATCCTTAATCTGGGCCAATGGCTTAAAGTACTTATACCACAGTCAGAATGACAGCCAGGAAACCATGTTTTTTTTTTTTTTTTTTTTTTTAAAGAACAGTCATGAACAACTCTTCTTTACTGCAGAGGTACTTCTGTCCTTCTGTCTGTACATATTGCAGGTACTTTGGCTATGGGCTTTATTCTGTACTTCGAATTGGAGAATGCATATTCTATATATCACTGTCAGATAGCAGATGGATAGACAAGATTTGGGACAATTAACTTCATTTGGATCAAAGGAATACATCTTTATACTGTAACATTTAGCAAATATAACAATACCCAGTTAGTCTGAACAATAAAATCTGACTCCTCTGTACCACAACCAGCAAGTATTACATTTTAAGAGAGGTAACATTGGAGTGCATGCACTGCATTAAATAAGTACATTAAAAAAGACACACAGCCTAACATTATAAATTATTTGTAACAGTGTAGCATACGTAGTCAGCAGTAAAACACTTTGCATATATGTGCTTTCTATTTTATGCATAATAAGCAACCTTTATTGAAGTCCCATTAGATTAGGAAAGCAGGTATGCTTGGGAATGGATGGGTGCAGAATTTGTATACATTTAGAGTGGTGGGTAAATACTGTCCAGTGTCCACACGACCACTGCCCACATCTTCACCTGCCAACAAACAAGAAATATACTGCACTCACCTACAATACCTGTGGGCTGTGGAGGTCTCTGAAACTTGGCCCTGATTTATTAAAGCTCTGCAAGGCTGGAGAGAATACACTTTCATCAGTGAAGCTGGGTTAAACAGAAAACCTCATTAGCCGTTGTTTAGCAAATGTTTTCCATTCTTGACTAGATCCATTGCAGGTTTGCTGGATCACCCAGCTAATAAATCAGGGCCAATGTGTATAGTTACTCATAAATACAAACCCTTCCACATTATATAGATAGCAGTGATTATTTTTAAAATCCCAAATCTGCATTTGACCTTAAAACCTAGAGGTAGAATTTTGCAGCAGAACAGACATGTAAAGTCTTTTTCCTTTTTCTAAGTGCATTGCTTAGTGCATGGCATGTATAGCCAGGCTCTTCGCACTGGGGCCATATGAACTGCACACAAATCAAGGGTTAAAAAGGAGCAACAAGTTACCCTAAAACATTTGGCAGTGGTAAAGAGTATTCTGGACCCATCATTATTAGAAGACAGCAAAGATGCTGCCATAATCTGCAGTGCATGTGATTATGGCAAAAGCTCACCCCCACCAATGAAGTTTACTTCTGTTTTCTGTGAATAGGCAGGATATTATATTATATTTATTCTGTTCACCATCCTTTTAGCAGTGTTGTAGGCCTGTTAAAAAATCTCCTTCATGAAAAGCTCCAGACAGGCCGATAATATCAGTGTTCCAAAAATCACTGCCTGGAAAAGTCCTTTGAACTGCAGTATACTACTGACTGAACAAAAGAGTTTTAAATGAATGGACACAAGGCTTAGTTAGCGAAGGTCACTGGAATTGAATGGGAAAAGACTGGAAGTTTACAGATATATATTTCCATCTCTGAACAATTTATAGCAGCCAATAGCAGCTGTTGATATAAAATGCTAATTAGGCAAAACATATGTTCACAATACTGCCCAACAAAATCTTAACACTGCACATAATCGTGTGTGAAAAGAATAACAGGAACTGTTAAAAGATGTTCAAAAAGTACAAAGCTATCGTAAAGAAACAGATTTAGGGAAATGCTGCTATACGTACACACACTGTAATCTACAGTAACAGCTCAATATCAGGCTTTTACGCTTCTTTATGATAAAGAAGATTTAGGATCCAAAGCATTTCCATGGAATGTATCATATATATGCACAACACATCATGTTATTATTCAAACACCAAAGAATATATTAAACACTGCACAATATTACACTGCTCTTTGCAACAAATGCAGGGTCTGTAAGGATTATATATTGTAGTTGGAAGTCCACACAATGCAAGAAAAGAAAAAGGTAAAGAAAAACTACACTGCAAAGCCTGAATTCACAAGGGGCATCAAGTGGCCACCCCAACCTCATTGGCTGCTCCATGTAAAATGACTTTTTAATTCATAATCTTTAACCAGCTATAAGTTTTTCTACTGTGTTATCACAAAAGTGCAAGTAGCTCTCAGGTAATAACTTTCCTAATTATTAGAGATTTCAATCCTGCCTGGTTGATAATGACCAATCAGAGACTATAACAAAGCTCAATTCTACCACCGAGACCCCCCTTAGGGATAAATGTGTTTGTTTCACACACATGTAACCAGTGTCAAATTTATGTTTTCTTATGGAGTTCATATTAACTTATTCTTAGAACTAGTGCATTGTGATGTATTGGGCGTGGTTGCAAGACTCCATAACAATTACAAATGTTTTCCAGTTATTATTCAACTCTATCAAGCCATCAGATCACTGTAGTTTAAAACCTTGCATCTCTGACGAAAATAAACTTTAAAGTATAGAAAATTCAACCACAATATAATCTGTAATAACATTTGTCTTTTTAAAGAGAGAATTGATTTTTTTTTCTGTAATGTCATGGCAAATAACAATTGCTTTAAAGCTTAAAGACTGGATTTGGTTTAAAACATAACTGCATTGCTTTGGCTTTTGGTTCCATTTAAAAAGCATAAAATATTGCCTATAGTTTTCTTTTTAAAAGCATGATTGGCTATTGGCAAAACTAGTATAAATATTATGCATGCGACTGTCATCCTTGTCAGTTTTCACCACGGAGCTCCACGCTGCCATCTCTCCATCTAGAATCTGGGGGAGTAGAAGAGGTTGCCTGTGAGTAGACGTCTTTTAAACTCCATCCACAGGAGCTCACGCTCTCTCATTGCTCCTTTCATGATGCCACGGTTTTCCTGGGCTCTTCTAGATAGGTATGGCAGAACTTCATTGACAGGTCCATAGGGAACATATTTATAAACAGGGTAGCCTGCTTGGCCTGTCAAAGTAACACACCGACACAACAAAAAAATTAGATGTACCTTTGTATGAATATAGACAGCTGCCAAGAAATCCAGGAACATTGCTAATTTCGGCTATGACTCAAGTGCCACCTAAGGGGCACTAAGAATAAGTTACATGTTGGTTTACAATATCCCTTTAACAGAAATGGATAAGAATATGAATGTTTCAAGAAATTTCCACATCTAGAGGTGTATAAAATAAGTTTAGTGGGAACTGAGCACAAATGACATTCTCTGAAAAACTAAATAAAGCATTACAAAAAAAATACCTGGAATTAGGTTTATGGATATAATATTTTGGATTACATAATAAAAAGAGGATAGTATTGGGTTGGGGTTGGAAAAACAGTTGTTTGAAATTACAAATAGTGGCATGCACCAAAATTTTGCCTAGCACCTAGTTAGGAAAAAAGATTTGGTTTAAAGACTTCATTACAAACTTTAACGGTCAAACATTCTCCTTTACTAGATCCATGACAATTGTTATTATTATTACAACCCTTGCCTAATGGCTAGCCTAGATTCAAACATCAAAAATAATTCAAATGTAGCCAAATTTGCGTCTGCTGAGAAAATTAATGGTTACACGAAAAGACACATACATACTATTGAATTTTTGTGGACACCAGTACTTCGATTTTTTTATTTTGGCTATAGTTATAAAAACATATTGTAAATAAATACAATTTATTATTTATATCCAGCCAGTGGGTTAAGCTTGGGCACCTTATTTTGCTTTTCAGTACCTAATTAGCTGTAAAAGAAGGGTAATCATTAGAGCTGAACAGCCAATGCTTAAATTTACTAGTCTGATTTCTGGGATTTCCTGCATTAGAGACTACAGCAACAGACAGCGTGTCTGAAAAACAACTACAGCAGTGCTCTGGGAATCTTTTGTCATGTATGATAGACACAAATATAAAAACATTTTAAAGCGGAAGTAAACCCAAAAAATAAAATGACACTTACAGTCAGGGAAATAAGTATTTGATCCCCTGCTGATTTTGTACGTTTGCCCTCTGACAAAAAAATGACCAGCCTATAATTGTAATGGTAGGTTTATTGTAGCTGTGAGAGACAAAACAACCACAAAAGAACCCTCAAAAACCCAGTGCTTAAAAGTCAGAGCATGATGTGCATCGTAATGAGTGAAATAAGTATTTGATCCCCTATCAACCAGCAAGATTTCAGGCTCCCAGGTGTCTTCACTGTATGCAGGTAACGAGCCGAAACTAGGAGCACCCTCTGTAAGGGAGTGCTCTTAATCCAAGCTTGTTACAGTACCTGTATAAGACACCTGTCCACAGAAGCAATCAATCAGATTCCAAACTAGCCACCATGGCCAAGACCAAAGAGCTGTCTAAGGATGTCAGGGACAAGATTGTAGACCTACACAAGGCTAGACTGGGCTACAAGACTATCGCCAAGCAGCTTGGTGAGAAGGTGACAACAGTTGTCACGATAATTCGCAAATGGAAGAAACACATAACTGTCAATCTCCCTCGGTCTGGGGCTCCATGCAAGATCTACACTCGTGGAGTTGCAATGATCATGAGAATGGTGATGAAGCAGCCCAGAACTACACGGGGGAACTTGTCAATGATCTCAGGGCAGCTGGGACCATAGTCACCAAGAAAACAATTGGTAACACACTGCGCCATTAAGGCCTAAAATCTTGCAGAGCCCGCAAGGTCCCCTGCTCAAGACAGCACACGTACATGCCCGTCTGCAGTTTGCCAGTAAACATATGAATGATCCAGAGGAGAACTGGGTGAAAGTGTTGTGGTCAGATGAGACCAAAATTGAGCTTTACCAACTCAACTCACCATGTTTGGAGGAGGAGGAGGAATGCTGCCTATGACCCCAAGAACACCATCCCCACGGTCAAACATGGAGGTGGACACATTATGCTTTGGGAGCGTTTTTATGTTAAGGAGACAGGACACCTTCACCCCATCAAAGGGACAATGGAGGGGGGACATATACTGTCAAATCTTGGGTGAGCACCTCCTTCCCTTAGCCAGGGCATTGAAAATGTGTCATGGATGGGTATTCCAGCATGACAATGACCCATAACACAGAGACAAGGCAACAAAGGAGTGGCTCAAGAAGAAGCACATAAAGGTCCTGGAGTGGTCCAGCCAGTCTCCAGACTGGTTGATAGGGGATCAAATACTTATTTTACTCATTACAATGCACATCATGCTCTGACTTTGAGCACTGGGTCTTTGAGGGTTCTTTTGTTGTTACTCTGTCTTTCACACCCACAATAAACCTACCATTACAATTATAGACTGGTCATTTCTTTGTCAGAGGGCAAACATACAAAATCAGCACGGGATCAAATACTTCTTTCCCTCACTGTACCTTTAAACCCGCAGATCAGTCTGTCTGTCGGGAGATTTCCTCTATCGGGTCCCGCATCACCCCCGTATCTGTCTTCAGCCTGGTGCAGAGGAAGTGCAAGGCGGCGCCATTTTCTCCTCTCTTCTTAATGGTTCTTTCTTCATTATCCGATCTCGCGCTGTGCTGGCCCGGGATCGGGTGACGTAGATTGGGGAAAAAAAAACTTGCCAATTTCTTGCGCCTTTTCCTTATTGATGAAAGGGCTCCTTCTGCGCCTACCCGAACATCTCAGGCATGCACAGAAGGTGCCCTTTCATCAATAGGGCTCAAGAGCCTTCCAGGATGCGTGATGTAGGTATCCCAGAATGCTCTGCGCTCCTATTCATTCTTGATCGTCTTGGTGATCGAGAATTAAGGGGACAGTGCGGCATTTTTATTTTTATTTTTTTAAAAAGGTGTTGCATTTAAAAAAAAAAAAACAGTAAAACTAAATTTTTACTTTTTTTTTTAAAGGGTTGTATAACCCCTTATGTAAAGTGAAAATTCTGAGTTTAGGTACGTGTTAAAAAGTAAAAAACTGTAAGCTAAACAATTAACTCGAAGATAAATTGACCTAAAACCTTTTTAGTTTTCTATTAACATCAGTGAAACAGAATGAAACATTTTATATACTTTAAGAGGGTAATGTGTTATAATAAACTATAAATTAACACTTACCAAGAGGAAAGCTTATTTGGTCACACATGCCAAGCAGTTGTCCAAAGTATACTTTTTTTTCTTCAGGATAAATGCCCAATTCATTCATTCTATAATGAATAAAAAAACTTGTTTTTAGCACATACAACCATATGCATAGAACTTTAGTTTCGATATTAGCAGGTTTAGACTGTAAAGAATAGCAGTGAGTGGTCATATTCGATTATTTAGTGCAGAATACCCCAAAGGAATGTACAATCTTTATGTAGGAAAACTAGAAAAATATAAGTCCACAAAAAATACCAAAAACAGTTTTTAAAGCGGTCTATGTACTATGGCTAAGCTACACATACACAGGAGGACCACTGTCTGAAGTTATTTTAGATTCTCAAAAGTAGACAAATGAATGTGGATTTTAGAATCTAGCAAATCTAATTTAAAATTATTATTAGGTTTTTATGCAGCTGAATTGAATAATCAATGCATTACAAATACAAAAAGAATGTTTTATCCAGAATTACCTAACATATCAGAAAGCTAAAAAAGTTAAAGTCCAAAATGACTAAATACATGAATGAATTGTGAAGTGAATTAGTCATTATCTATATAGTTCAATCATCACCAGCAGGATACATTTGTCACAAGATAATACCAACTTCTGTTAAAGATGGGGTCACCAGTGTCAGGTCAGGCACCTGAGTTTCAAGTCAATGGCAAGCACCACAGGAATTGAATACCACATAGCCTAACCAATGTGTTTCCTAATCAGAGACTACACTCTTGCTTTAACTCTGTGCTGTAGATTGTGCAAAAAGATTTTTAAAAACTAAAGTAATGCTGACTTTATTGCAGCATTGGGTACACCAGGCTCATTAAACCAACCATGTTATTACGTATTCAGCAAAGTATAATGAAATTTAGAAAGCACAGGGTGTAGAGTATGCAAAGGGAAATAATTCTAAAGTAGCTGTGTTGTACCTGATACATCAGGGCTGACACATTAACAAGAAATGTGGCTACAACATTTGTCCAACATTGTTTGAGTAATGAGTCTGTAAGCAGTTTCCGTCACAGTATGAAGATAATATTAGCATAAGATAGATGCACTACCTTTTTACATGTATTTTACAGTGCACCTAAACAGATTTATAGACCAAGCATCATGAAGGATTACCAAGAAGAAAAATATAAAGAGAATTTAAAAATCTTCATGTAGACTCAAAGTAATTTCAGAGAATGGAATACAGCAATCTGTAAATCTTTGTATCTCTGTAACATCATGCATTTTAATGACTTATTTTTCTATATGAAACAGAAAATAAAAACAAAATGTCCTCATTTTAATAATATATTTACCAGACATCAACACTTTATTCTGCAGGTCTCCAATGCTGTGAAAGGAACCCTTGTGTGCATGACTTTCACTGTCCTAATAGGTAAAGGGCTACCACTGAAATAGATTTATTGTGTAATAGAAAGACATGATGTGTCTATGGACCAACGGGTCTTTGTGTTTTATATTACAACTATGGAACTCCGTGTTTATATAGAATCACATAGGGCATTTCCTTTCATACGTCGATCCAGAATTACATTTGTGTTCTAGTCTAGCAATGCATATGTGTGGTAAACTTAATGCAAACCTGCTTTGATTTTTTTAATCAGAGAAGAACAATTGGGAGAAAATGCCTTGTGTCCTAAAATTAAGCCTTCTTTTACATACTGCATAGCCCATTTTGTCCTCTAGTATGTTTAGCAATGCTGCTCCACACTGTGACCTGTATTTTCTTGCCGATATATAAATTAACATAGCAGATAACCCCATGATAGGAGACGACATGGTCTAAGCAGGTCATGTGATTGGCAATATTTACAGATTTTTCTTCTTTAACCCTTCATTGTAATAATGTTCTGAGTGGTTGTGGTTAAAATATCTCCTGGAGCATGGACTTCTGTGAAGGTTTTTCACATGGTGGCTCTGAGGTTAGCACTCTGGCCTTTGCAGTGCTCGGTCCCAGGTTTGAATATTAGCCAGGCCACTATTTGCATGGAGTTTACATGTTCTCCCGTGTTTGTGTTGGTTTCCTCTGGGTACTTGGGTTTCCTCCCACATACCCAAAACAAGCAGTGAGGTTAATTGCTCCCCCCTTCCCAATTGGCCCTAGACTGTATTCTAGACAGCTGACTATAGTTGGGACATTAGATTGTGAGCCCCTTTGAAGGAAAGTTAGTGACATGACTATAGACTTTGTAAAGCGCTGTGTATTATGTTGACACAATATAAATACTAGTTAATAATAATAATAATTTTATCTGAATTTTATCTTCAAAACATTGTGTCAAACTGGCATACTAAAAAGTGACAAAAATAAAGTAAAGTGCAATCTAAATTGATATTATTATTTTATTATTATTATTATTATTATTATTATTTGCGTGGGTTGGACGCTTGGGAGGAAATGACTGTGGAGAAATAATTTTGCTTGGTGACATATATTCAGGAAAATAAATTCTGGATGAAATTGATCAGAATGGTTGGCAATTTTGGTCTACTGATTTTTCCTTGCACATGGATAAGTACACTATTTATTGCTGTTAAGGGTTAGCAAGTGCTAGCATGATATGTATTTAACAGGATAAATGTATGTGTGTCAGTGAAAAGAAATGTTTTACAGTTATATTTTTATTGTTCATGGAGCAGGACATTGCGACTACAACTACTTTTCAATTACTAGCAAATTACTAGGCTTTATAAAATTCATAAGCCTCTGCTCTAGGGCTTTTTTTGAATGAAATTCTGCAGGTAGTGAATTATATAATTCTATATTGAATAGTAAGAGAAATCTTACCTTTTCATAGTAAATTTCACTGTGTCTTCATTGTGAGAGGCTACCATCACATTTGCTTTACGATTGTGCCGGATCTCTTCTAAGACATAATCAAGGCATCTGCTCAACAAAGAAAGCATAATGAGTATGTAGAATGGCACCGGTGATTTACAGAGGAATCATACAATGGACAAGATGATGTGGGCATCTATCCACGATTATTATAACAGCCTTCGAGGAAAAAAGAAATTTCTATTACTTGTAGCACAATATCCTTTGTGCATTGGTATTTTTTATGGAAAGTCACTTTCAATAGCTAGATCCATTTTGGGAAGCTTTAAACATATTTATCAAATGTCATCCCAATGAATAATTTATTCATTTAAAATCAACTCTTCATACCTTTGTTGCTTGATACAGAATCATTAGGTGAACAGTACACTGTATGACTTCCTAGATCTTTTTTGCTCTGGTGCACAAATAAATCCAGAATAAAATACAAAATATAATGTAAACACAAACTTAGTGTAGGCACAGTTGGGTAGGCTAGCACTGTGCTACAGTGATTTACATATACCCGAAAATGACAAGACCAAGAACAACAATTACCCATGCCACGTCTGCATATTACCTATACACTGTTTGTATAGTTTCCAACTATATTAAGCAACCCCTGTTTCCCACCAATGGGCCATGAGGTATATTTGAAGAGTATGTTCCTATACCAGAACACTGTCATGGCAAGACGTTCCTCTACTCCCTCATAGTAGGGCAAGACACTATCTGCAGGGGATTCCTCTGGGCACTCTGGTTTCCCCCAACATCCCATAAGCATGAAGTGAGGCTAATTAGCTTCCCTCAAAAAAATGGCCTTAGACTGTGGTAATGACGTAATATTAGGGCAGTAATATAATATTTTGAGCCCATTTGCAGGACATGAGTAGGTGATATGACTTTGTAAAGTTCAGCATAATATGTGGGTACCATATTAAGTTCAGCATAATATGTTGGTGCCATATAAATACAAGTTATTAATATTAATAGGAAGCTTTACAGACTCAAACTCATTAAAGTTTTTTGAGTCACCTGCATAAAATAACTTTCTAAAGCCAACACAATACTACTTTCTCAAGCAGACAGCGATTATGTTCTTCACATAGACATAGCAACCCAACCAAGCTGTCCGACCTTTCAGTGTGTTAAAGAGAAACTTCCTCACAGAGCACTGATGTACCTTTGCTGGCAGCTATGTCACTACAGGTAACAGTACTGCCATAACTGCCTACATTACTAGTAACCCTATTTTCCAGTACAAGATTTCAGCTTCAGCTTCCTAAATCCAGAACTGTTAACTTGCAAGTTTGGTGATGAAACAACCTTAGATGTTGGAATGTAATGCGAGTGAAGAATTAAAGGCTTTTTGCTTGTGAAATACACAACTTATAATAGTGCAGCTTTACTACACAAAATGCAGAAATATATAAAAAATATGTAAACTCCGATGCACACTACACAATAGATAAACTACAATGCACATCATTGGACTGGGCAAAAACAACCAAAAGTACATGCACATTCAGCAACACCATTCATAAGGTTTATTAAATCTAAATAGTAGGGACATGGTTCTTGTGGCCTTTTAAAATGGAGAATTTAGATTTATGATTACAAGGAATAAAAGACTTTCTTGACATTCCTAATCATTTTCCTATTTTATGTACTGCTCTATACATTTTATTGTAATACAACAAGAAAACATATAAAATCAGAACAGTACCTAAAATGGGAAAATGATCAAGAACACGAACACGTCTATTGAATGAATCTGGTAGCCCTTGTTGAACAGAGAACAGAAAGACCTAAAAGATGAAGGTCTGCCAGTTTGCTGCTTTTCCCTTCTTGGCTAGCGAAGACATACAGTTTGCTGTGCTGAAACTAATCCAGAATTCATTATTACCAAGCTGTAATAAGCTATTCTCTCTTCTGTCTGTACGTGTTGTAAAGCATATGTCCTAAACTTCCAAACAGAATGTAAAGCACGCCCTTGTTCATGATAAGAGTACTAGAAGTGCTTGCAGAGTGTAAAATAATTAGTACAAATGGCAAATACTGCAGATTACAGCTTTCTAACAAGCCTATTAGTGTTTTATGGTCCGACGGTGTTAAACTGTACCTCTAGTTTAAACAAAAGAGAGCTATAATCCATATTCTATATTAGAATAAAACCAACACTGCATAATTTCATGCAAAACATCTTAGATAATTTTCATTTGCATAACTCACATTTAAATAGCTTACATTATAGAGAGGATCAATTGTACAAGAGACAGGCAGGACTTCCTAAAGGAAACCTTTACTGTGAAAGATCCATACGGGGCTGCCATTACTAAGGTACCTTTCTAAAAATACTAGTTATCGGGCTGCAGTTTAAAATGCTTTAGTAGTAGTTTGGGAGTCACTAACTCAAAATATTCTCTGTTCCTTGATTGCATACTTTTCAGGGGTCACAAATTTAAGAGATCAGTAATATTACATACTACTTTTTTTTAGCTTTTTTATGTCTAAGTTTTGCAAAAATGTACGCAGATTCATGCTTTACTCAGAATACAACAAATCTATTGCTCTATTGCTTTAATTATTATTCATTTCCGAAAAGGGAGGGCTAGGCTTCATTATAACCAACTGGTAAAATCTTGGTGTTGTAATAGGAAAAACCATTAACCTAAGCTAATACCTCACCAAATTTAAATTATATTCCTGGGGGCTGTTCTTTACATAAACAATGTATAGAGTAAAAAAACACCACAGGGATACCATAAAAACATTTTCCTTTTTTCTTTTAAAGCTGCCACAGTCCAAACAATTGAAAATAACATGAGTTTGTAATATTCTTTATATTTGAAGGCCATCAGCATGATGAAAAAGTGACCTGCAAATATACCAAAGCCAGTCACATGACAGCAACTCAATGCATTTAGGCATGTTGACATGGTCAAGACGACTTGCTGAAGTTTAAACCAAGCATCAGACCCGGAAAGAAAGGTGCTTTAAGAAACTTTAAATGTGGCATGATTATTGTTGCATGACAGGCTGGTCTCAGAAAATGATGATCCACTGGGATTTTCACATCCAACCATCTTTAGGATTTTCAAAGAATGCCCAAAAATGGGAAAATATGAGTGTACACGTGTATACACACACAAAACGCATTTAGAAAAAAGGGAAAAAGAGATGTAAAAGGACAGTGACCATTACCCAACACTTTGCCCCCGCTAAGATAATACAAACTGAATGCCATGTTCTTTTTTTGTGAAAGTCTGTAAAAAACATACACTTTAAGAGGGCTATATAGAAAATATGTCATGTAGGATTCCCGCAATAATTGGCAGACAATCATCTACCTGAATTTTAAGAAATTTGCCCATCATTTCCAGATGACTTGCCCTAAATAGTTTCACCCAATAGGAGATTCATCCAACAGTAGCTGCATTCAATATAATAACTTGAAAACCACATAACTGAGAAAACAACAGCGGCTAAATACAAATACCAAAAGAGCTTTGGTCATTCGGGCACTGTTTTAAAGATGATTTGCGTAATGCGGTGGCAAATGGGTAAATCTTGTTTGTTACTGAAATCTCTCTATTATGTTGTATGTGACTGCTGATGGGTAAATATGGTCAAATGTGATCAGCAAATCAGCTGTAAAAACAAGAAGCACACTTTGCAAAATACAGATATCAGGCAAATCATAGCAAATCATTTATAAATAGATCCTTAAGCAACTTTCTTTAGTTGGCCTCTAGACTATGCTGCCAGAAATTACTGGCAAAATTTGTGGTAAGCAAACAAGGGAGAAAGTCTTTAAAGACTGGGATAATATCCCTCTGTATTTTACTAGATTGTTGTAATCCTTGCTAAAATTTGGTGTAAATGAGTTGAAATGAAATAGAAGAGTCTCTTTTATCCTGGTATAAATGAGTCCCTATGAATGTCATTTCCCCCAATATTAACATACTGTACCATCAAATAAAGACAAAACATTGTATTATAAGTGACCTTTTGACTTGGAAAGTTAACAACTATTAAAGTTTTTCTACATCCCTTCTTTTAGTTCAGAATATTTCATTCACTTCAAGGGATAAACCAAGCCAATGAGAAAATGTTATGCCACATAAAAGTACTGCAAAAATTGGATGCTGTATTATGCTAATAAGTAATTTACTCATCACACTTCTATTCAAATGTGTTCTCATACAGCTGGCTGATTAACTGAGCAGTGTGCAACTGGACGGATTCTTGGCAGTTTGATACAGTTTTTTTTTATTTATCTGGCAAAGATTTTGGCTGAATCTGTGTAAAGCAAAGTATATGCTTGACATTTAGAGTCTGTTGTTGCCTTAAGCTATTCTGGAAAGGAAAAGGGATGAATTTAATAAAGTAATAAAAAAAATGGGATATAAAAAAGGGGTAAAAGTAATGTAAAAAATAATTGGTGTGGCGACTCATTTAGTAAAGATATAATAGCTTCTATTTAAGTGCAAAACAAAAATGTCATTACATTATAAAAAATTACAACTAATATTATCCTTGTTGGCAGAATGTAGATGTTAATTGCAAAAACTATACATACGAAATATATTAGGCAACTTTATCAAAATGGCAAGAACTGATATCAGGCAATGTTAAAATGGCTTGGAAATTTGTTTAATAGGCTACCACCCAAAACAATTACCTATCCAGCTTCCACTGTACCTTAGACATGTATTGCTGGGCATCCAATGGGCCCCATGTTCTATTTATTGGAATCTGCTTCTACTGCTGATATTTAGTAACCTATTTCCAAACAGTAAGCCCACAGTTCTGTTGGTCAAGTTTTCGTCTTATTAGGGATAGACACCCAACATGACCATGTAACTGGGGCAAAAAACACACACAACTAAAAAAAAAAAAAAAAAAAGACTTTATATTCCCTAGACCCGACATTCATGTAATCTTCACACTGCTGCAGAGCTTTACTGGCAGAAGAATCTTCAGACTTTCCCAGTGTGCTAGGTGCTTACCTCCCCTGCTTTACACTACAATTGCTCCCACCAGCCCCACGTCACTACAAGAGAGCAAGGATTTTCTGTGCCAGACCAAATAAGTATAAAGTGTCTTCCTTACCAGGTAATATAAGTTTACGTCTTTTTATATCAGCTGTAGGATTGTTTAAAAGGTGTGATTTGAACTGGTGTTATAAGAACAGTTGTAACAGAAAGGTGAAAATGGGATTAAGCAGACCTCAACTATTTGAATTTCAAGTATGATTACTTGAAATCCTGTAAAACCATATTTTTCTCCATCGTCCACCGTCATATCATCTCAAGCTTCCAAACTACACAGCCTCTTTTCAGCAACTGACTCCCTCCTAAACCCCACACCTGCTCCCCTACAATTCTGTCCAAGACATAACTACCTACTTTAAAAATAAAATCGTTAGAAGCAGATATGATTTTTTGATCTGCTTTTGACACGGTTGATCACCCCTTCTAATTCAAACCACGAACCAACCATTGGTATCAATGACACTGCTCTATCTTGGTTTGCTTCCTTTCTGTCTGACTGCTTCTTTCAAGTCTTTTAATGGTAATTCCTCCTTTCCCACTCTCCTCCCTGTTGGTGTTGCCTCTAACCACACTCTTCCCTCCAACAACCTACTACTGACTTCTTCACTCATATCCTCGTCACATGCACAACTCCAAAGAATTTTCTAGGGCTTACCAAACTCTCTGGTACTCTCTTCTCCTTCCATGAAGCTTGCTCCTTTATTTTGCACTTTTAAAAGAACACTGAAAACCCATCTTTTCAAACATGTCTACCCGTCTTCTTCTGTCTCTTAAACACTACTTACTCACCATTACATATCCCTAATCCTATTGTGTGTTACATACTTCACCTCTTAGATTGTAAGCTCTTCTAGGCAGGGTCCTCCCAACCCGTATTATTGTTTGTATCGGTCTGTCATTTGAAACTCCTATTATATGTACAGCTTTGGGTAAAACGTTGATGCTATATAAATACTGTTTAATTATAATAATAATCATATTATTAATATTAATAGCTTATTGTTCATTAACAGTTTAAATAACTTACATATGGGTTTTACTTTTTTTGCACTACAGATGTATGCAACTGTTATTTGAAACATTTACTTTATTTTTTGTCCACTGTAAATTATATTTTACAGTAGTATCATAATTATTACCAGTAACATTTTACCTACAACCTTAAAATTATTATTCTGCACACATACCTATGATACATCTCGTTGGTTTTCTCATAAGTGGGATTGATTGGGTCTTCATAGCCAACCTCGGCTGCACGACTTCTTTCTTGCTGCATATAGGCCCCTCTGACAAGTTTAGCTCCAAAATGCCAACCTTCTCGCCGCGACAACTCTACATCAGCTGTCACGTTGTCATAAGCTTCCTAAAAGCAAGGGGTAAAAATTCATTTTTAAGTCATACCTTTACAGGCAATTTGAAAATATATATTTATGCACAGGGACCTCAGGATTAGGACTTTTTATTGCAGTATGTACTCTAAATCACTATGTACATTAAGGTTTACTGATTTATTACAGTAAAGGGGGTTAAATGCAAAGTTCAGTAACCAATCATGCATCTGTGAAAAGAGAATGTTTGTATGGACTACTGCACTTTATTTTTATGTTTTTTTTTTTTACACAGACTGAATTCAATAGTATATGTATAAAATATTGTTTTCCTGAATTTTAACAAGGAATTGTTGTTAGCTAAGCATATTCATAACCCCTCAGCTTCACAGAGTGCACTTTAATGAGGTTGTTCTTGATAAGCCTGTGTTAGCTTAGCTCCCATCTGTTCCCTATTTAAAGCCAGATCTCTGCACCTCTGTCCTCCTCAGTTGTCACTCTTACAGACCTCTACACTAAACCTTGCATATGATAAAACATATACTTGTTATTCTGAAAAGCCAGTGTAAGAAAAAAACACTAGTGGGTTTTATTTTTGTGCATATTGTTTTTTTTTCACAGCCTGCACAACTATGGGTGTATATTTTGTCCACCTAGTTTGTGTTCCAAGGTATCCCTCCTACTCATCTCGGAATGTTGGGAGATACGGGTTAAAATGGGTCAAAGATAGCTGGAAAAATTAAGCAATTCTAATGAGGGATCAACAAAACCTTTAAGAGCCCCTTTTCTGCACCTCCTTTATTTAGCTTGAAAAGTTATTAGAATTATCTAGGGGGCTTTTGAATGTAAACCATTCTATGATTAAATTAATTTCCTGCAGCTTAGGTAAACTGTTCTGCAAAACAAGGTGGATAAGTTTCCTTTTACACATTTTTAATGTAGTGGCTCAGAAATACATTCTTTCAACTTAATTAGTACTTTATGAAGGTGAAATAATCTAAAACACAAACAATACTTTATGAATTTCTCAGATCTCAGATGATTGTCAGGAGAATTCATATTGTTCCAAGTGTACTTAATCAGGTACCAAGCACTATCAAGTTATTAGTTTGCATGACGAGATGTTTAGGAAGGTTGTGGGAAATGTGTGGGGTGATTTCAAGGGGAAACCCCAAATTAACATCGAAATTATCTATTGAAAACAGGACATGCCTTAAATCCGTGGTCGCCAACCTTTTTGACCATTAAACTCACGGGCTCCAGACTGCCCATGCATGGGGCATGTCAATCAAAGGGGAAGAAACTGCCTGAAACTGCCTGAGTGACGTCATGATGCCAGAACCCATCCTCTCTCCCATCACATGTCTGAGCTTGCGATGGGAGAGTGGGTGGGTTGTGTCCAGAGACACAACCTGCCAACCGCCCTGAGCCTACAATCCGTACGGAAGACCTGTTCCACCGCTTTGGCCTTTTCCTGATTCCGCTGGGGGCGCAATGGCCAGAGCAGCGGATCACCAAAATGTTCTCGCTGGCCACCCGTTGTGACCGCTTCTTTACATTACATGCTATACAAGGTAAAAATAAATACTACAACATGTTTTAAAACCCATGGGTAAGATATTGCAACAATATGGTTTTCTTTTAGGGTTATGGCATTAATCCAGCGTTTGCATACTAAACAGTCATTTTCAATTTTTTAGGCTGCCAATGTAAACCACAGACATAGCTGTAATTAGTGACAGCCAGTGTAGGCTGCAATGGATACTTGTTATGTGTTACATTAGCAAGCTTTTCAACTAACATTACAAAAACATGTTCAGAAAAAAACAAATCAAGTGAAAGGCCTTAAGTTAATGCAGATATTTCTTTTGATCAGACAGCTGAATGTATTCTGGAATTTGCATCAAAGTAATCCTAGCGTATGCCAGCTCGTAAATTCCACCATATCTTTATTCTGCGCTGTTGTGCGTGCAGCAGTAATCATTATTGCTCTGGAGCCTCTCACCTTTAAGTAGCACTGGTACGTGTTGAAGATAATGGGATTGTCCTTGTTAAATTTACGCTGCATTTCCAATGTCAGACGGCTGATTGCAGGTTGGAAATAGGTCTGTTCTGCATCAACCATCAAGCGAACACCTGTTTCCAAAGCTTTCTAAAATACAAATTACAGGGTACAATAAAAGGCACTGCATGCGTTATTGGAATAATAGAAGGGAAACTGGGCTAAAAGATCACAAATGAGAAAAGCACAACATACAATGCTCTAAACCAAAATGACCCGTGTCAAAAGACTTTCTTCTATTGCTGCTCTGAGGGTAGACCTGACCCCACTTTACATATATTGTTCCGTTATCAAGTCAAATATTTAAAAATGCATCTAAAAGTCATCTCTATGTCACAATACAAACCTACGCACAAATACAATACACAAAAAAAAAAATCTTTAAATCAACACGGACTTAAGGAAAACTGTAGATCATATTGTTATATTTAAATAATCGATACAAGGAATAAGCACATAACAAAATACAATCTTTAGAGTGGGTAACAAAATTACCTACACATAAAGTACCAAATTGTAACTGATCGTGCTTGGATCTGGTAAGCTTGTATTGTTTCTGAACAGGTATATGTTCTTTATCCAGGGTTGGTGTAGGGGAGCTGCCAGTGACAGTGTTTTTACAGAGGTTCACCAGTGGCCCATTAAAGATATTGTGATGGGTCTGAATAATCTGCAGCTATGCTTCTGTCCAGCATATTGAAATATTGTTATTGGAAGTACTTCTACACTACAGGTTACCCCACAACATCAGAGGTAACCTCCCAGTTACCCCAATGGACACTAGTACCAGCATCTTTTGTTATGCCTTGCATATTAGGCTGTGTTTCAGTATTCCTGTTACAGAATACCATTCCATTTTACGAGAAATAAAAGAAACAGACCTTTTATAATTTGCAAGCTAAAGTCTTTCTTCTCCATGAAGGTGAAAATTAAGTACCTGCTCTAAATCAATTTGGTTTTAAGAAGCAATAAAAGCCTCTTTTAAAGCGGCTGATAACTTATGGCACAAACAAGTGGCTGATATTGTTTTTCATCAAACTTCAAAAGAACGTGTTTGTTTGCACTTCATTATGAAAGATTACATTTCAGCACTGATGCATTTATTTAAATTAGTGCTTATTAAGGGAATTCAAAGACTTCCTGATATAGATGGCATTTCTTAGGGCTGTTCCTACCCTTTTAGATGTGTGAAATATTGTAGCATTGATTTACGGTACAATCCTAGCCATGAACTATGCAGCTCATCACAGTCCTGCTGGGCTTAAATATTAATGAGTCTTGTAGAGTCTTCTAATGCTGGTTACTGGCCATTTTTTTTCTTTTACCAGTTTCACATCTATACACACAAACATATAAAGGAAAAACTATTACATAAAATAGGCAACCTTAAAATGTACTAAAATATTAGAGATACGTGTTACGAGATTTACTGTTTTTGAATAGTTTATGTGACTTTTTTGGTCCTTTAAAAAAGTAAATTATGTATGTCAGTAGGCTCAGAAAGGGAAACTAACAGAATGAATTGCCTAAAGGCATTTTGTAAGCCTATGATATTAATTAGCTGTGGTCAATGTTGCTCCATAATGTTTTTACAAATAATGTTATTTTTGGTATAGGTCAAAAAATTCAAATAATGAAATGTTTCAAACATTACCATAATGCAAGGGCAAAAAGACAAGAAAATGCTATATTTTGTGCCTGCACTTATGGCTGTCAAATAAAGGAGTTTATTTAGCAGAGTAAATTATCACTCTTAAAAGAAGAATTCTCTTTCTGCAAAGTTAATTTTCACCAAGCATCAGTATCAATATTCAGCAGTATCCTTTGCTGCAAGATAATTCACTTCGCTAAACAAACAGCTTAAACTTTGTAAATCATCCCCAATTCATCAACACTTGACTTATACCTGGTTTTGGAAACAGATCTTCAACAAATTAGAAAACATATTTAAAGAGGACATACTATAATAGAAATATGTGAGCGGCCTATGCAGAATATAAATGTCAGCGGCCCTTGGCTAACCCTTTACATGGTTGACTCTACATAATGACATAAGCCCAGTTCCTGTCACTTTGCAGCCAATCTGGGAGTTAGACAAGGACAGTGGTCATTTTCTGGCTATGACAACATCACTATACCTGTCATTTACTTTAAAAGTTCTCTGAAAATATTTGCCAAAGCCTCCACAGGTGCAGCTGTGGGTGCAGAGGGTAAAAGAAATTAAAATTATATAGAGCTCACTTCTGCAATTAGGGGAACTGAATTTCTCCAACACATGGTATTACTGGAAGCAATTCCTATCCTCTCCAGATAATGGAAGCCCCCTGGACCCACCAAAGATTCTGCAGAGACCCTGTTTACTATTAAACAGTATTGCCCCAGGGCTACTTTGTAAAATACTGGAGAATGGATCCCCCCCCCCTTCACTGTCTCTACCATTCTCCCCCTTCCCAGTATCCCTGTCCTTGTTGGTTTAGGTGTGTGGTATGGTATTGTAATGTAGCATTCCTGTTTGTATATATAAAAGCATTATATCAGAGCTGGAGCAGATTATCCTTTTGTAGGCACTTCAAGCGCCATATCTTTTTTGATGCCTACAAGGCACCAGGCTTGGTGAATCAATCTGAGGAATATAGTAGAGGGATAAGTACGAGGTCTGACCCGGTTCAGTTTTATTAGCTTTCTGTACTCTTTTTTTTTTTACTGTACAAGTTCTCATAGATAAAGATTGTTTTATAAAATAAATAAATGAATAATTTCAATGATTGCTCATTGTTTATTTGTCTTTAGTCCCTGGAACCGATCACAAATGATTGTTTCCAGTGACAAAAACAATCAGGCTGCATAAACACGTTCAATTTTTGCTGCTGGAGACAATCATTTGTGATGTTTCACTATCTAATGTAAACATAATTGTCCCAAGTTCCTCTCTAATTAGTCTGGGAATGAAGGTGACCGTGCTAAAAAATGAAGGATAAAAAGAAAAAAAAGTGGAAAGTTGTGGCTCTCATACTTCTATCAAATGAGTAGCTTTGTACAGCTGCATAATACCTCTCCTATTGCAGTCTGTCTTGAGTTTGTGTTGCAACAACTTATAGCTTAGCACCGACTAGTTAACCTTTTGAAGCTGGTATCATAGCACAACAGTGATATGTAGTTTAACTGATCAGTATTTTACCCAACTACAACAATTCTAAACCATCTCTAAATCAGGGAGATGTGTATGTCACAGATATCTACTAAAGAAGTGATGGTCTGTCCCTAAGACAATTTTTCAGAATGGTGTCTGCAGTGAAGGCTGGAATAGGAAAGTCTGATTCTGAGCATTACAGTCAGTTAGTTGTAAGACACTACAAAGAATAAGGGTACAAAATAAGTAAGCAATGCAGTTAGAGAATTCTTTAATTTACAATATAACAACTTTCTAAAACCAGCTTTTCTAAGAGCACAAAAGAAGAGTGAAGATGTGTCATTTATTCTTTTAAAAGAGGATTTAGGCAAGAAGTAGTGCGAGTCTCAGTACTTCACTCTGAACAATGACAGTGGGTGTAAGCTGTGCAAGTAGCTTTAATATGCCCTCTAATTCTAGGTTTCTATAGCTACATGTATCACAGAATTATTCATTCAGCAACCTGTTTGTTCTCTTATCAGAATGCTTTAATACTTCTCAAGCACTTAACCTAGACTTATTGTAACACTGTCAAGACATCTCCACTTCCGTCTCCTCGGATTATGGACTCTCCTGCATTCATGTTTATTATTGTTAGGCACCATGTTTTATCGGAGTCCTTTAGCTTCTTTGTAATATAATATTCCTTGTAACCTGTGCTGTATAATATATGCAGTGTGCCAAGTAAACCAGACAGAATTATGTTTCTGACCTTTGCAAGAACGTCCATTCTCTGCAACATCCTCTTCATTTGTAAATCCTCTTCCTCTGTAAACCTGGACAGGAGAGGTTCCAACTGTCCGCTCTTATTAGAAAATAAAAATAGAGTGAGATATACAGGGACATTAACACATAGATTTCCATTACATATTTTGTAAGCATACAACCAGGCTAAAGTCAGCAAGTCAATTCAAAACTAAATTATTACAATATCTTGTAGGCAGATTCATAAGACTTCTCAAAGTACAGTGACTCAATACAACCCCCACCCCATTTTTAAACCTCATATTTATAATCATGCAGGTGATGAGGATGATGACCAAAAGAGCTTTTCTAGCAGCGGAGACAAGATAAATGCTACAATTTGATTTACTTGTAGGTATGTAGCACCGTCATTTTACACAGGGCTTTACTAAGGCTACGTACACTCGTCAGTGGACGAGAATCTGATATATACACAGTGGCTGTGACATCGTTCATGGATTTGCCAGGATGGATCCATGAATGGCAGAAGGCGAATGACCGCAGTGAAAGTGAAGAGGAGAGAGCGCAGTGGGGTGCCACTCGCTCGTTCTCCCTCCTCCCCTCTCCAAAGAACAGAAAGGCGCTTTATGTACAGCACTTGTTCAATCATTTTTCGGTCTTTGTTGATGGAAACAATTGTGAAAATTCCTTTCCAAAGACAAAAATCAAACGTGTGTACGCAGCCTAATTCCATACCCATACCACTAACTGTGCCTCAAAGGGGCTCACAATCTAAAGTCCCTACCATGGGTATATGTCATTAACACAGGCCAAGGCTGATTTTGGAGGGAAGCCAATCAACCTAACTGCACGTTTTTGGAATGTGGAAGGAAATCGGTGTGTACCCGGAAGAAACCCACACAAACACGGGGGGAACTACAAACTCCATGTAGGTAATGTACTGGCCTAGATTAAAACTTGGGACCTTTGAGAACTTTACTATAGTGAGAGAGTCACTTTAAATATCTATACAGCTTCATAAGTGCAATGCTGCATGTCTGTATGGAGCTATAGCGTTTCTTTAAATTGAATTTAAAAATGTCCTCTTACATTCCAAACCATAAATGTTTTATTTTTAAAACTTAAAAAAAAAATGTATTGTCTGCAGAAACCTCTAACCATAAGCACGTCAGTGGGGAAATGGTTTGTCAGTTCGATTTATTCATCCACTGCAAATTTATTCAGGTGTGAATAAAAATCTGCCTAATTTATGCAAATACATCCCTACGGACGAGATACAAATCAACACAAAAATGAGTTTATTTTCCCTTACAACTTAACTACTCTGCCTTATTGCATATAAAAAATGGACAGGCTCATAAATATGTTTATTTATAGCTCATTTTCCTGTTGATAGGAAAAGGTTAGTAGTTTTGAAAGCATTATAGAGTAAAAAAAAAACAAAACAAATGCAATCAAAAGGATTTTTTTAAGGGAATAGGAAACAGCATACCCAATCTATTAAAAGTGTCAAAGAGCATTAAAACATTATCAATTTATACTTCTATTAGGAGAAGGATAATAGGAGCGGCAAGCTATAAAAGTGCACAGATATGTAATAAAAGAGGAAATCCTGCTGTAACTAGCTGGAAGGAGCAAATTCAAATCTTCCTGCACCAATATACTGGCATAAAACCTCTATAATAATCCTAATAAAAGGTCAATGTCACTATTCATGACCCAATAGTCATCATTAAGGTCAGGAATTCATGAGGAGTTAAAAGCATGCAGGTTGCTGCAGCACACAGCAGACACAATTGTCTTTGGCTTGAAAAAAGCCTCCTGCAGCTCCTCAAATGGCCAGATGGTGGCACAATTTCTCAACATATTGCAATACATTGGGTTAAAGTTGCTCAATTCTTTAGCATGCTGATAAAAAACCAAAGCCTGGAATTTCACACATCGTGCAGGTGGCAAATCCCATAGGATTTCCCCCCCTCATATTTTTCTCTAATACATTTTGTTAGAAATATGCCCAAAAAACGTATAGCTCTGAAGCTACAGGGCAGCAGGAGCACAGAAGAAAGGAGAAACACAAGAAAGAATTCTAGTGGAAAAGAATAGGCTCTCTTTGGTGAATGAAGCTCCAATAACTGAAAATTGGAATTAAAAGTAAGGCTAATCCTGAGCGGAGAACAGTACAGAGGATTAAATGTAAAGATCCTTACTAGGATAGAAAAACAAACCGATTAATACTTGTCACCCTATATAATTATTAAGTCTGTGCTTCCATGTGATAAATAACCATATCTGCATGGAGATATTTTAAGAATGATCAGAAGTGATCAGTAACAAGTGTTACATTTCTCAGCTGCTATCATGTTCTCACAATGCTTTCCTAGAGCTATTACACAGATACAGACACATGTATGAAAAGATTTTTATTCTTACATATTGTAGTTTATACACATTTCCAACAACAAACCCGTAAGCTAATATTATTCCCATCATGTATTTGTATAGCACCAGGCTCTTATGAAGTGCGTTACAAAGCCCAAAGTTCTGTCACTAACTGTCACTACAAGGAGATCACAATGTAATGTCTGTAATATAGGAAATATGTTTAGGCGGAAGCCAATAATCCATGGTATGATTTTGGGATAGAACATTTTAAAGTACAACAAATGCTTACTGTTTTATAACATATAACTAATCGGAACTTGGCTTTTTAATTGCCCGTCTAAAAGAGGATTATATTTGTATGCATCTTCAATATGGTATAATATGCAAATGCACTGTTGATGGGGAGCACACACACATTGATCTTACTTCATTTCAGCTGATAGTTACATGGTCAGTTCGGCTGAAAAATAGACTTAACTCCATCTAGTTTAACCACTAGGGAAATAAACATACCCCAGATAAAACCTATTAGACATAGTTGATCCAGAGGAAAAAACAAAACAAAAAAAAACTGGTTCAATTTGCTCCAACCGGAAAAAAAAAATCCTTCCTGATCCCATAAAGCAATCAAATGTTCCTGGATCAACAGTCTCTGTTACCTTTACTTTCAAACATCAATACCCGGGTAAGTGATTTGCTTCTGGGAAGTCGTTTGTCTACTTCTCATTCTGTAATGCTCGTAGCCAGATAGATATACTCACCCAATAGCTTAAGTTTTATTCCCAACCCAGAGGAAGTATGCAGATTGGAGGACTGTAAAAACTATTCCACTAAACTATTACCTTTTAATTACCTATATTTATAGGCATAGAGAAGGCACCTCAAACCCTAAGGCATAATATCAGGATAATAATATATTATAAGGATATATCGGGGGTTTTTTTCGGCATGTTGTTAATATGTGGGAAGAGAAGAATTCACCAATGGTTCAATGGCATACTAATGCAGGGGGGACATTTTAAGAACTGAAACCAACACTGCACAACCCAGGATTTTGGAAAAGTTTGTTCAGTATTTTAGCATTGTAGAGAGAGAGGGACAATAGCCATTAAATTGGCAACTAAGGAGTTAAGTCATTGTAGGAAGTTTTTGACTCATAATCTACCATTCTTTCTTCAGATAGATGGCAGTCCAAAAAAGCCATATTCAACAAATGTTAACAGTGTTGCAAACTGTTTACAATTTAATAAAGGGGGGAGCAGTAACACAATAATGCTCTTCTGGACCAAGTGCATGGGCTGGCCTTTATATGCACCAATAGCTCCTCGCCATGGCATCTCCTGAGGTTTGTGATTTTGGCACCAAGATAGAAGGCCAAAGGATTGAATGGAGAAGGGAAGATGGGCCTCAGATTCTGTAAATGGCTATTGAAGCCAGTGTGCTGCTGAAGATTACAAAAGAAAGAGACAGATTTTGTTTGGCAGCTATGTCCACAGTATTACCTATCCACCTATTACCTATTTTTTTGCAACCTACACACAATTCAACGTCTAGCATACCGGACAATTTTCAGCTGCGCACAACCTATACAATACATCATGATAACTGACAACACAGCAAGCACAGAATAGAAGCTGTTCTTGTCCGATAATTGAAGTGGAGCCTCTGAATTCTCCTTCGTTTTGTTGACCTAAGGTGAAAAGTAAGGGACTGGCACTTCATCCTTTCACTTATTCTTATCACACAGTATTTATATAGCGCCATCATATTATGCAGCGCTGTACAAAGTCTTGAGTCATGCTACTAGCTATCCCTTAAAGGGGCTCACAATTTAATGTCCCTATCATAGTCATATGGCATTAATAAGGTCAATTTTTGGGGTAGCCAATTAACCTAACTGCATGTTTTAGGGACTTTTTTGATACTTCCATGTGTCTGTATAAGCACTTATTTTATGAAAAGCTAGTTTCCAGATATGGTATTAGGTTAAATTCTATCACTAATTTAGATCTTACGGGAGTTCTGTAAGCACCATCTGCAGTATTGGAAATATCCAGGGTTACCTAAAGACTTGATTCTGCAAAAACAAAATCTTTTGTTCTTTGGCTACTTTCCCCATTGGTGCATATGTATACACAACATTTAAAATACATTAATAAAAAACAAAATACCTGCAGGTTTGGCACCAAGAGAAGTTTGGAGATCTTGGTCCTGCTGTCAATCAAACTGTTCCAGTCCAGCAAATCCACGGTTCTAAACAATGACAGATCAGTCAGTTTACACAGTAAAGCAACAGACTAGAGAAAGTATGAGCAGTGAAGTTATGCTTGTCTAAATATTTATTGCATATCAAAATAATCACCATGCTGTCAGGCTGAAAGACATGCATGTGTAGAGAGCTTGTAATCTTAGAAATAATAAATCTGAAGTTTAATCTACTAATATACTGCCTTCTCTGGTTCCTCTGTCCCCTCAATAAAATGCTAAAAATTATTAAAACCTTGCCATTTTAATTTCATAGCTCAGTTTAGTTGCAGCGATATATTCATCATGTTTCTACAATAAATGCAGATCATGGCTGGTGGTAGTGTAACAAGGTGCTGTATATAACTTCTTTAAAACAGAAAGCTGTGATGCCGATTTCCCATGATAAAACAATCAAAATCCATTGAATGGAAGAGGTAGGCTAGTGAAAGCTCAGCTGGGGATGTAAAGGCTAGATGAACTTTGACAACCTCGAGCCAGGAAATAAGATAGGCTGTACCTGATTAACTGCAGATTCTAATGCAAATTGAGAGAAGCTAAAAGTACTCAGCAATGTTGGTACAGGGGAGGAGGCTCTACAATTGTACAGTAAATATAGTTTCCAAAAAAATGTATTTCTCTGCTTAGGCGGAAGTCATAGTGGGCAGATCCACTGAGTACTACACATTATGCAGTATAAACCATATTGTCTATATTTAGTTTGCATTAAACTGTCTGGTATGTATAGAACATGTGCATTGATAGCAGTGTGATGTATGGGGTTTCTTTTCTCAAAGAAGGAAAAAAAAAAAATGTTCAGTGTTTCTTATAATATTAAGGAGATGTAAGCAGCATCTGTTCCAGAGTCAGATTTTGCTGAGTAGAGGGGTCGGGTGTCTACAAGCAACTTTCCACTGCACAGTTAACATGTTAAAGGATAACTACACTGATAAAATACAGATATTTACTGTCCCCCTGCCTTGCAATAAAATGCTTTATAAGTATATTGCATTTCATACATACAATTAAGGGAAAATGAATATACTCAAGAAAAGCCTCAATGGATTTTCTCATTAGGGGGCTTCATATTCATACCAACTTTCTACTCTGGAAATGCTAGATGACTAGCTGTTATGCCTTATTTAACCTGGAACAGGAATGCAGATAATGAGTTTAGTTTGCACATTTCAGTTCAGTGAGGTATTGAAGCCACTGAGTCAAAATAACAACCAGGTAAGTAGTATTTTAAAGTGGCCTCCAGCAATGCCAGTGTCCATATTTTATGGCATTGGAAGGAAGGACATGTTTATTACTTAAAGCAACAGAACCAGAAAATGTAACTTTTTGACTGAACAATATCATTTTATACATGTAATTTCAAGTATGTCTTTGCTAGCGATCCAGAATGTAAGCTTTTATAAGAATACATTGATGCAGTGTGCCCGTTAATAATAGTTGTACTGCTGAATGGACATTTATGGCTACATTATGGAGCATTTTATCTGACACTTGATTCTGAACGATATCTACTCAACTACCCCTTTTATGATTACAAGAGACAAGAATTGTCTAATATGGCTTGTACAGCTCATAAATGTTTAATGCCGATATTAAATGGCAAGTGGAAAAACAATTCATAGTTTTACTGAAGCTATTTGACAATTTTTTTCTTCCTATTATATATACACATGGAAAAAAAAAACACAGCCACGTTTTGTGGTAATGAGAACCTGTCTTTCTACATGGAGCAGAAAGGAGTAAAAAACAGTGTCAGAATACAACTCCTATGTCCATGGTCGGATACCGGCTGCCAAGGGTAGTTACTCATTTGATAGGAAAAAATACCTGCTGACATTGTTTTGTTGCCTCTACTGCCTAAAATTGCATCACGAAGCAGCAGTGTATTGTGTTCCGATTTGCTCATAGTGCTGCACCTCATTCTACCACTCGGTAGAAACCCATAAAAATAGAAACAGAATTATGGTGGTTCTAGTTCCAAACATAGTGATGTACCTGCAACTTTAACTTTAGAATATATGAGATCCGAAAGTTACTTTTTTACTTAAAAAAAAAAAAAAAATACATGGCTCAATTTAACCTAAAATATTTCAGACTGCTTACCAGTCCTGCTTACTGCTTACCAGCTGATCTGTAAAGCTAAACTGTAAAGCTACAACTAAGAAACCATTATTTCTTCATCTCTGCTTCCACACACATTCTAAAAAAAACTAGTAATACCTAGTAAAGGACCCACCCTCATTTAATGCCATTTTTCATTTTCCTAGGGCACCAGTGAACTAAAGTGATTTTAGTTTTGGGTTGATCTGGGAGGGGGACAATATAGACACCCCCTACAGGGAAATCTGCTTGATATAACTCCACCAAAAGATGTTATGCCTCCTGTTCCATTATTAAGTATATTTTAATTGTTTTTTTTGGTTTCCATTTCAATTAACACACATTGATAAGCAATTATTACATTATACATTTTGTCACAGGTAGGTGTAAAGTACACAAACAACAAGGTTATAATTAGGACAGAGAGGAGACAAAAAAAAAAAAAAAAGTAAAGCGGAGGGTTTTAGAACACAATGGATAGGTTAGGGTGTTAGAACCAGGTGCAAGGGGGAGGGGGGTCAAGAACTTTTTGTTGACTGAATTAGGCGCTGGAACCATTGTAAAGCCTTCACAACCACCCTTAACGCTAAATTGAACCACCAATTTATTTTAATGGCTAGACTGCCTGAACATACGTATTGCCTAAACAAGCTCCCCAGCCTAAATGTCAGGCATCTGTGACAATGCAGGTTCGCTTTTGTGGAAGCCAGGATTTTCTGCTTGACAGGTGCACTGACCAAGTCCACCATATAAAACAGGTCCTTGTCTTAAATAAAAAGTGGAAGAATGAGTCCAGATATTTTAGGTTTGTCTCATATCTTTAAAATTTTTAGCTGCAAATGACTCATCTGACCTTCCACCAATAGACTTTGTAGCAAAGAGTATCAATCCAAATTCTCTGAAAGACAATTTTGCTTTTAAACATGTCTGTTTCCTTTGCTAGAACCATGATTTTCTAGTATGAGCAAAGCTTGCTTTCCTTTGGCTGAACGTTGAAGGAGCCTATATTCTGAATGCAAACTCCTAAGGACTCGGCCACACAAGCTGTCGAAACATCGAAGTGTTGAAAAAGGAAAATACAGTCTTCTTAAAAGGTCTCTTTATAAACAGATTATCACCTTTATTCCTTTGGATAAACCATCTTCTAAAAGGGACTGTAGTGAACCTAAGCAACCAACTAACAAATGCGTCCACCTTTGTATCCTCAGGCCGATATTTCTTATAATCAAAGGATTTAATTTTCCAAAATCTTGTCTGACACATACCACTGCCTTTCAGGTTGTTACCATTGATAGAAAAAAAAATCTTAAAAATGGTTTAATCCTCTAGAAATACTTCAGGTTTTTTTGTGTATTCTTTGAACATCATATATTCCTGATTAGGTTAAAGCACTTCTTTGTTCATGGCTGAACTAACTACTTCATTAAAAAAGATCAATATCCTGTGAAATAAATAAGCAATTTATTCCCTGTATTCAATTTTCCCTGTCTGAGGAATAATCTGACCTGTTTTGACTCAATTGATTCCTAAACAAAAAACTACCCCGAGGGAAGAGGAAACTGAACCCCCCCAGCTGACACTGGATGAGAAGGACCTGGGAGTAACTGATTTTTTATTTGAACTAAAAGCCTCCTCAATTTCATCTTTATTCCACCTCAGAATATCCTGCATCATTACTTTCTCTCTAGCTCTATAGTATTCTTAATACAAGTTTGTTATATCTTTTTAGTATATTACTATGTGTCACACCTAGTACAAACAGGATGATCCCTTTCAGAGGACCTTTTCCTCCATTAAACTTTTTCACTCCCATCCTGATATACAACTAAAAACACGATCAGCCATTTAACCTCCTTTCCAGGCCAAGGAGAAGTGAACATTCCGGTCCCTCATGCCAACTACCCAGACCACTCACAGGGTCCTGAGCCCTAAGAGACTGTCTGACCAACGCTACAACTGAAAGAAAAATGCTGACATATTTTGCAAGTGCCTCCTTTTTTATTTTGGTAGTATGGAAGGAGAAGATTCTTCTTTCTGCTTGACTGTAGGGGTGCAAAATAAATCTGTTCTATATTATCAAAAGCTGTTGCAGCAAACTTCAGCATCAAATAAGCCATACCAAGATACTGGCAGCCTTAAAGATTGATAAGGCTTATTTAATATGATAATGCTCTTTATACAAAAAGGCAACACATATCAACTATTAAAGGAAAAGCTCCCCTTTATTCTGCTAATTAATTACTAACCACCCTGCGGACATAATGCAATAAGTACACCATTAGCATAGGCACCCAGAAATGTGATAGGCCTTGATGATGGTGGTTTTGGGGCTTACCCCCATCTCAGTATGTGGATCTAACAAATCTTTGCTACATTATCTGGTGGCTTCATGTTAATTTTGTATTTTTTGTTGTGCCTGAATATTTGCCCTGTAGTGCTTCACATGCAGGCTATGTAGCACGATTGAGTGAACTACTCCTTTTTTTCATGGTATGCTGCTTTTGGCAGCATACTATGAGGTTAGGACCCAATTGGCCCCTGGGCAGTCTCTGGCCCGATCGCTCCCAAGCATTTTGTTTATTTAAAAATGAGCCTCTTTGTGGATGATGTTTAGGGAGCATGCCTTTAGATTTTTAGTGAACTACTTTGTTCTTGTTGGCTATAAAAAAACTTTTATCTTCCTCCCTTTTTTGAGCAATCACCAATCTGAGACCTTTTTTAAAAGTACCAAAATTTAAACATTTCAAACCTTAAAACTAAAATGTTTGATACACATTGAAGAAATGTTTCTGATCAAGTTCAGATTTGTGTCAAAAGTTTAAGCATGAGTGTATCTTGCATCAATGCCTGCATACACCGGTTCAGTATTCTCATTAGCAATGTCAACATTTTAAAGCAATTTTACCAAAGCACTATAGGTCTACTACATTTTGATTCTATATATTCAGTAGTAGCCCAGTGTATTAGAGTGTGCTCAGTCATTGTCTGGCAAGTAACAATGTATCAATTGCCCAGTTTAATACTGACCCTGGGGCTAAAATGTGAGGCTAATGTCTGGCAGCCAGCTGAATGTTCAGGTGCTGAAGAACTCATGAAGCCAACAACAAACCACTATGAAATCCAATGGTTGGGGAAAGGTGGCTCCAACAACAATTCCTCCACTCTTTTTCATGACATTTAAAAAACTTCTATTGCAAATTACTACAAATAAGTTTACTAGGTAAACTGCATCTGTGATCATTAAATACATATTATTGATGGGTTTTAAATTTTGCCCTGAACTTTAGTTTTAAGTTACGAGTTCAACTGGGATTAAGAGGCATGCTGATGCCCATGTGAGAGTTAGGTTTAGGGTTAATGTCTTGTATGAGGGTATAAGGCTGAGTTTTTCAGGTGGAATATATATTTGTTCTGTTTAATAGCATTTGTTATTGGGACTTTGTATGGTGTTGTTGATTTAGTTCCCTTCTTCTAAAAAATTACACCAAAATTACCAAGGCTAAAAACACTTATAAATTGGCACAGTGCTGGTAACAAGCTTCAGAAGGAATTTAATTTAGTTTTCAACATCCCCGTTTTCAACATCCATCTTTATTTTACCAGTCTAACTACACTGCCTGAGACAAGCAAAATGTAAGTCTCCGAGTTCTTGATGAAGTCTTTCTAGACACAACTATTTATATCATCTTTTGCAATCACTTTGCTTTCAAGAAGAATGACTGTTGTGCCTGTAGAGAACCACTAGAAAAATCCACTTTATTCGAACAACAATATTCTATTTGAAAGTTTTCTCAAGCACCTAATGTCTTATATTATAACATGACAACAAATCAAGAAAGGCACAGAACAGTACACAATTCAGCGCAGGTGCTGAGCAATTGTAAGTAATGTCCTGAGAAGGAAATCTATTCGCCACAAACTGACTAATTTAGCTATTTTTGAGATAGGTTCCTTATAATTACTTACCAATGACCCCTAACAGTATTACTGATCACGGTTCAACAAATTTAATGAACTATTTTCAAAAATCACTTTAATATAAATTTTGTTCCAGACTTGCAGAAACATTTTGAAGTCCTTTACAATAGAATTTAATCCAAGATATACTCTTATATAACACTTTCACTTATCCATTGTATTTTGCTAAATGAATAGAAATGTAATTATTTTTTCCAGGTATTGTTTATTAGGTTCTTGACCTCACATACACCAGCACAACAAGCTTGTCTGATCTGCTCAGGTTTACATTTTTCTTTTGTTAAAATGGTCTATCCATGTCAGCCACTTTTTCATAATCGAAGTCCGAGTCAGTGATTTTGTACAATTTGAGATAAGACAAAAAAAAGAAAGCAGGGGATTTATGGTCATGTAGATTTATGTACAATTCATATATAAATGAACAATATCCGTTTTGAATGTAATAAACAAGGGAAATCATAAAAAAATATTAATCTTGTCCTTGCCCCCTGACAATAAAAAGGGGGGTTATAAGGGTTTGCTTCTAGACAGAGATCAACTGCCAAAATAAATAGGGTCAGCATGTAATTAAGCAGTAAGGCTGGATCCCGATTCCCAGCTCATTTCGCCGGTAAAGGCTTCCTCAGGGGATTATTAGGGGAGCCACTAGCAGTACCTTTACCTCTGTTAGTACTAAGACAAATAAATATAATCCTTAGAGCAGAGAGTAGAAATATCCATGTATATGTTCATATACAAGTCAAAATGCATATATAAATGAAAACACAAAAAAACTCATCCTAAACAAACAAAATAGGTAGGTAATTCAATAGGGGAAATGTTGATAGATGTCCCCAATACCCTTGATTGTGTGGGGCCCAGAGATGAGTTGTTCCCTGAGCTCCAGGTTTCCCAGGGGAGGTTGGTACATGGCTTAAAACTGGCTATTGCTCATATTTCAGAGAAGAGCCTATAGGTATTTTAGGATAAAAGTAAAAAAAAAAAAAAAAAAAAAAAAAGTTTTTCAATATTTTTTGAGTAATCCCTGGGAAGTGGAGGACCTGAATATACATATATACAAACCTAAAACTATATATTTATTATATAAATATTCCTTAGATATGATCAGAAATTCTGTCCCATTCCTTGTTTTATAAAAAGAGACCTTTGTGTTGTATTCGAATGCAGCATGTTCCATTTTCACCCAGTAAATATCAATGGAGAACCTTCATGTAAGCTGGGTCCATTAAAAACTGTGGATTGTATCTTGTCATAACATTGGGCCAGCCCTCAGCAAGGCAGCCTTCATAGTTAGTGGTGTGAATCTATAACTACATATCTATAGATCTACATATCAATAAGTAACTACTTATAGATATGTAAATCCACAACTATAATTCTGAAAAGGTATTGCACAAATAAAATTTAAAAGACTACATCACCTCTTGGAGTGCCCTTTGAGGTTTTGTTTTCACACCATAACTACAATACATAACACATACATAATGATTTATAAATATATACAAAGATTTAACGCCATTATAACCCAACAATAGCCAGATAATTAGCATTTTCAGTCAGCAATGACAGCCTACACATTTCTCTTAGCACAGTTCTTTCAACAATTAAATGTCTTGGTCATTTCTACTCTAGCTGGAATATAACAAGAAAGATAGTGTATATAAAATACTTCCACATACAGCAGAATTTCTTATTAATGAATGCTGTAGGCATACTACAGTAGACATTCATACGAGTATATTAGGAATAGTTATCAGATATAGTTCTCTAGAGTTCATATTTATATATATAGATTTTGCTATCACAACACCCAAATCAATAAAACAACCAAAAGAGTTACAAAATGCATTCAACAACAAACTATTGTTCTAATAATGAACATCTAAAAATGACTGGAAAACAACAATGAATGAAATTACACAAATGGTGTGAATACAATGTTGGTAAAAAGCAAAACGTAAAACAAGTTTAAATATTAGATGGAAGTCTGACCTACATAACAGCAGTAATATCTTTAAACTTTAGGGCTTTTAACACATAGATGAAATGCAGTGAAAAGGTTTATGAATAATGAATGGAAATTAGGACACCAGGCTTTTGTATATTAAGCTTTTATATTTAAGATGTAAATGGTAAATTGGTAATTTAAACTTTTTTTTTTTTTTTTTTACAAAAGCCACTCAAATAGTACCTTACTTTCGGCTAAAATGTATCTTCTGTGAGCCTCAGAGGCCATCTAAACCTGGCAATATACTATATGCAATCAGTAGGCATCCAGGTGGATCTGCAGTACATCAGCAACAAATACAGAGAATGGGCAATGGGGTCTGTAAAAGACTCCTATTTGCTACTTTTTTTCTGTTAACGTGCACATGGCACTTACAGGGAGCAGTCTTCCTCCTATGTTCCATGCCACTATCCTATTTCTTTTGGCTCCCTGATGATGTTGGAGATAATGTCCGATGCACTTGGTACATGCATGAGATCCAGTGAAGTTCCTTCCAACAGGTTCTTTCAATGTAAAGAACTATGCACCAACCTCACTCATGCATGAAAACATGTAATGGTTCATTCATATTGTTGAAGGCCTCTGATGGTGCAGTGCCCAATCTCAGGCATGTGCAAAAGGAATGGTCTGCAACCTACTGGGACACGTGTTGTAAAGAACCCAAGAGACTGTGGATATCCCTAAGTCTTTAACACAATGCCAGTAAAGGCAGAGGGTGCCAGACACACATTAAAATAGTTTAAAAGGTTTTAAGGTAAAACTTTTTCAATTAGTTTATACGCAAAGCAATCCTTTTGTGTTATAGGGAAATTGGCTATAGCTGAAAAATGTACACATTTTTCAGCTAAAAGACAGGGACAGGGGTGTCAAGGGGGACAGGGACAGGGGTGTACTAAGACAGGGGTGTCAAACTCAAATACATAGTGGGTCAAAATTAAAAAAAAGACAGTCACAGGCCAAACTTGAAACTGAAATAGCACAACTACTACAATTCCCTGCCTCCATAAAACAAGGCCGCTGGTCTAAAGACGTGAGTAATGCCGCTACTACAATTCCTGGCATTACTTGAGTCTATAAAAAAGTCCAATGTGGGGCCACGCAAAGGCAGAGGGGCGGCTGGTCTATAGACGCGAGTGATGCCAGGAATTGTAGTAGCAGCGCTGTTTCAATGCAGCGGCGGGCCAGCTACAATTCATATTTAGGATTCTTTTGGGGGAGTTTGACACCCCTGTACTAAGGGATACTTGTTTTTGGAAAGAAAGAGTCATTCTACAGACAAATAAAATGAGGATTCACTATAAAAAGTAGCATTTTGGTTGATGGCGCATGCTGACATCATGAAAACTTTCTACAATTCAGCTTTGTGCAGTTTTAAACATGACTATTATCTAGCGGAGATTAAAAACAGCCCTGAAAACCCACAATATGTTTTAATATTAAATTGAAGCAGTGGGCTCACCATGCTATTCTAAGTTGGCTTTATGTTCTGGTAGACCAAGGTCCATACAGCAGAAACCCACAAATCAATTATCAATTCCAGTGAAACATACCCCGATAGTCCAAGATTTTCACCAGTGAACCAGCTGTGACTTTCATCTTTTGTAGCAATTCCTAGTTTAGCCAAACTTTCCTGAAAAGCAATACAATTCAGATTTAAATATACAAACTGCCTTTATTTTACACTGTATATATTAGACGTAAGTAACTCTGAAAGTAGATTTTGGGCTTAGTCAACTAAACTGCATAACTTAAAGCTAAATAAGGGCTCATCAGTAACTTACTCAGAACAGATCTAAATTCTGTCTGATCGTGTCATGCCATTTCCCCCATAAAAATGGTCTTTGTTGGCCATCGGATGTCTACTGGAGAACATTTGGCACTACAGGCACCTTTGTCCTGAATCTGTAGGCTTCAACTGCATCCTATATTTTAATAAAATATTTTCCCAGCTATCACGTAAGTGTGAGATTTAAGTTTTAGAATAAAATCAGCATTCAACTGTTAAATGCTGTTAAAACTCAGTTATCACAAGACTAAAGCTGTATTTTAGGAAGCAATAACCCATGATAATCTTACTGGCTCAGCACTGTGAATAGAACTGGACAGAATAGATCTCTTCCTATCTTCAACACATATCTACACATAGAAAAAGGAAATAAGAAGTAGCAGTCTATTTACCAGAAAGGTAAAACAATGTTAGTGTTTTCACTGTGTGCGAAGAAGCTTTAATTCAAGGTATATCTTTCCTTATACCTTTATAGCCACCTATTTTACTTTACTAGGACTGCAAGCACAGTGATACCAAACTGATCTGCATTAATAATAGTCCAAGAAACTCTATTAAACGTCTCGGCCCAATTTTCACCTTATTAAACATTTATATACAGTTCCTTCACCAAGGCCTCCTTGTTCCTATGTGTATCTGCAGTCTAAACTGATCTCTTATCTATAATTACATTGGAAGCCAAAGACACAGAAAGGCCTGTAAAGACTGAATCTACAGTTGACACAAATGATATGGCCTGCCTTTTCTGTAAAATACACACCTAGCATGAAATCCCACTAAATATATACCTACCTGTCACAAATCTATACCTATGAAACTTGAAACAATAAGAAGTTACTGGATACCCATGGCATAAACAACTGGGAGCACTAAATTTGCCGTGTTTTGCCACACCCTCTTTTTTACCACCTGGCTACAGCTTCCTACCACCCGGCTGAAAAAAATTTCTGGGGAGAACACTGATAATAATAATAATACTACACACAACTGTAATTTAAACTGTAAACTAATCTACATCTAATACCAAATCTTCATTGCCTGTGCTGCTTCCAGCAGTTATATGGGCAATGTATTTCAAATTGTGTTAAAATATGTATCAGTATGCCAAAACTTTGTGGTCACCATTTTTATTGCACACTTTTTTTTTTTTATTGTATCCTTTCCTTCATGTGATGTGAATTTCCTTCTTTTTTGTAAGCTCCTGCAATTTCTGCAAGACACATTGAGTTGAGGGGAAATATACCTGATGATTTTACCAACTGAATTTTAACATCTTCTGCATGCATCAAAGATCATTGAGGATGAAAAGTATTTGGCAGCTTCCATCATGTGATGAATATCTTCTGCAGTGATTGTTTCTGCTCCATTCAAGCCAGGCAGAGCATCTCAAGGAATGGATAACTCACTATTTCAACAATTGAAATCAGAATAATAAATAACCCTTTAAAATAAAATGTCAGAGTACTTTTACATTAAAAAAAAGTGTCAGTAAAAGATTACTTTTATTGTCTACATGTGCCCTTTCTTAGGAGATGTTCTGCTTTATCCAAGATTGATCTTGTAAGCTTTGATCTCAGATTTCCATTTCACATTCATCCCTTCCACACCTACTATCCATACTTCCATGGGTTGTTTAAAATAAATAGTGGTATTGCCATTTTGTGCTATAATCACACAGACAACTTATTAGGGTTTCTTTTTCCAAGCATATAGCTACATGTTGAGTTAGAATAAAAAAAAAGAGCAGAAGGTGAGTGAATACGTGTTCGACCTTTTCAAACATGTTTGGCACAAAGATTTAGCTACTTACAGATAAGAAATGAGTAAATAGAACATAAATATTAGCCAATGCTATTATATCAGGATGAAAGTAATAACTCTATTACAAGCAGGCATTAGGATTAAATACATTTAGAATTCAATAATTATATATTACATAACAAAAGTGGCATTAAAAAGATTTGATAAAGTTAATTCAATTAATAACTTTCATATGGTTAGTAAAAAGGATTTTTTCAAGTGAGCCTGTTATGTACTAAATACATATAGAAAATAACCAACATAGGCATACCAAAAACTGGGGTCTCCCTAATGCAGTGAGCTTGATTGCAGAAAAACCATCCTCAGAACTTCCACCTGCAATATAAACATTACAACAATACCTTCTTAGTTCTTTGTATTGACCTACAGTGGGGCTTGTACTTAAAGCCGATTTTAAAGTCTAGCTGGGAAGGGAGTAATAGAAGGGGTAACCATGAAACATTATCATTTTTCTGGAGGAAATGCTACTTTGGGATCCCTTCAGTGCAATATATACACAACTGATTGTACAAGCATTTAGAGATGTAATATCACCATATATCAAGGAAGAAGTATTCCAGCTCTTATTCTTAATTTATCAACCTCAGCAAGACTTAAACATTTAAATGCTACCACTTGGGAAGAAGTCTGCCCTAAAAAAGGTAACAAACATTCAATTAAAATTCTTGCTCTCCTGCCCAAACACATTTATAGTTGATTCATTATAAATATAGTTCACTAATTTTAAAAGTAATTAAGCCTTCCCTGTATATACGTTTGTTCATTTACCTATGGGCCTTGTGCATCCATTAGAATCTATGAAGTAAGCACTCCACATTGATTTGACCCCCCCCACAAAAAAAACTTACTATGAGCACTGAAGCCAATCTATATTCAGTAGTTTACTTAAAGCTACATTAGCTGCCCTGCTGGAATATATAAACAGAAAAAGAAGTGCTAACCTAAGTGCTTATTTAGAGTCTCCTCGACTATTAGTACAAACAGCCCAAGAAGCAGATCCACACACACACACACACACACACACACACACACACTACCCATGGATCCAAAAGGTACCTAACTTTCCCTAAAAAACAAACAAAGAAAACCGAAAATACTTGACTTGAATATAAACCTGATTTCAGCACTGCTGAATGCCTAGGCTCAGAAGCCTGGAGCAGCATTTTCTATAGTAAATTAGTAAGCATTAATTCATTCTTAACATTAACAAACCTTAACATTCTTTATTTATATATCTCAAAACTGTTGTCAAGACTCATGACTTCACAGACTTTGCTAGTTGCCTGGCTGCTGACCTGGAACAAGAATGCAACAGCTGGTTTCCTAAAAAGTTCAGTAATTGCGGCCAACGCATTGCATTTAATTAAATGTTACAAAAAAGCATCTTCACAACAGTCGGCACACTTAATATTTTTTCATGAAAAGAGCTTTATATTCTAAAGATTTGGAACTATTTAAGCCATCTACAAAAGGTCACAATGTTATGACTTTTCCTCAAAGGAATTAAAGTAAAATGTCCACAAGCTTTCATCTTCTATTCCTACATAATCTTACCTTCATGTCTTCAGCAGAATACAAGGGGAAAAAAGCATGCATTAATTGCTCAAAGAATAAATAGTAACACAATGCATCCAAACTCCTTGCAGAGATGTTATTTAGCTCCACACTGTGCACTTTCATTTCAGCTGGAAAACGCAAGACAGAACAAATAAATACCAGCTGGAATTCCAGATCAAGAAAGCCTGTCCATTCAGCCAAAGTACCGAAACAGCAGAAAATCCCATTTAAATAAATTAAAGGAATCATTCTCTATAAAAAGTATGTTGTTTTGTAGGACCATACCGCACCAAAAGTTACTATGTAAAATGTTAAATAAAATAACAAACCCTAAATTTTGCTAAACTGTGTGAAATTCAGAGACGCATCATTTTCAACAGTATTGTAACAGCTGTGCATGTATTCCTGATGCAGATTTAGAATTAGCAATGACTTGGTATTGAATTTGGATGATTGTTGTGGTGCCATGTGAATTAGGTAGAATCAGGTGGGCATTTTTCACCAGCAATAACAGTATTTACTCAAATTTATTATTAAAACCTTAGTATTCCCCTAAATTATACAAAAGATAAGTGCCACTAAATGAACACAACTAGTTTATGCTGATCCCACTAGACAAAAGGCACAAATTGTAGGGAGATGGCAGTGTAATTGTTACAGCCGTAATGGTACTCCAAGCCCACCCAAGCTCTGTACCTGTAAGCCCCTTCCCAAGAATTTATTACTGTCTGTGTTCCCAATGAACAGAGAAGGATGGTTGCTCACATCACCTGTTTAAAAAAGGAAGCACAAAGGCAAAGCAGGGGGTGTTTATTCCAGGAAGAAAACAGGCAGCAGGGAAGTGGGACTACTGGTGCTTTAGAGCCAAGCAAGGAACAAAGCAAGTTTCCACCTAGTAATCAATACAACACTATGCAAAAGGGAGAGAAAGTGGGAGTTATTGCTGATACCAACAATTCCTTCGGGGTTTATTGCTCAGAGCTAATGATGACTTTGAACAATGTTGGGGGTCAGCATTGCAGACAATTACACTTTCTGAAATTAATGATATAACGCCATTGCTGGAGAATATTATTGATGGCCCCGGCACTAATGGTAGACTCCTAAACTGATATCACATGCACCAATGCATTGAGTTATTCTTGCGGCCATTAACACCAACAACAGGGCCTTTTTTAACTCCACAATATTTTCAATGTATTCAGGACCTATTTTCTAAATGTAAAGGGAATGTAAAACACTACAAGCCATATATTGTGAAGCAACAACCACCCAGTGTGTAAATTCAAAAGTCCCCTCAAATTCTGTGTTTGCCTTTAAAATATTATATATAAATTTAGGATTTGAGCCTGGCTTTAGAGTGGAAAACTTAAAGTCAAGTGTTGCCAGGAGGCAGAAGATATTCTGGGCCAAAAAATACATTTTTACACCAACCTTTTCACCAAATATCTTATTACCTCAACACGAAGTCAAGAAGATGACAAAGGAAAAGGTGCCAGTACTGCCTGTGGACCTCTCTATAGCTAATCTTTCTTCATTATTCATTTACCATAATATTCTCTAACTGTTATATGTCTTTGTATGGAGGCAGTCATGTTGGTCGAGGCCCCATGTTGCTTGTCAGAGCCTCCAGCAAGCAGAACAGTAAGGAGCCTGATAGTGACACCAAATCTCAGTCTACATGCTATATATTTAAGTGAAAAAAACTACTGTCCTGGGAAACAGATCTAGGCAGAAGCAGTTATCTGGTGGATGCATTTTTGTCTTGGATTGAACTTGTTTCCCTAGGGCAAACTTTCCCAGCTCTAGCACTCACAAGAAGATGTACCTTAAGACTGTATATTTCTCTGGCTTAGGGAAAACAGTGCAAGCTGACACAAGGTTTCATACATTCTAGTAATACTAATGTATACACTACATAAAAATCTACAACATGGAAAATTCAGTAAGGTTTTGAAATCTGGGCTTTAACACACCTGATGCTTCGATACACTTTAAAAAGGTCTCCATGTGAGTGTCACACTTTGCTTCATCAGCATAAAAATATGTTCGGGCGCTTATGACACCTCCACGTCGGTCACCAAAGCCAGGCTGTACTTGGTATTTCTTTTCTCGCTGCACAGAACCTGAAAATAAACACCAATGCATTAAATACACAAATATAGAAACTGATACAAATGAGTATAGTACCAATACTTGAGTACAAGTACATTCTTCCTATGCAGGCAGGTTGGCTTGTTGAGATATCAGAATTCACAGGAAAACATACAGAGAATGTACCTTCAGCACAATGAAATATATTACTCAACATTCAGTACAAAAGGAAACACACCTGGACATATTGAAACAACAGGCACACACTATTCTGTTATACCAATTTTATTCAATTAAGGCTCCTTTATATAGAAGAAATATACAGAAACTCTGAGTAATATTCACAAGAATCCATTTTAGGCTAGACAATAACCAGCATATAAAATAATATATATACACACAAACACACATATGTGTGCTGGTTTTTGGCAATTTTTGTAGACGGACATGGAAGATTCCTTATATTGCTTCTAGTAGGTTTCATGCACAGGGTTATTGGTTGTGGTCATATTCTTTGGAAGTCAAAAGGAGTGACATAGGTTAATTTATTACTGTTCCTGTTCCCCCAGATGTGATTAAGAGAAACACATTCCTTCATGCCTTTGCAAAAGTACTCTGCAGTATCCCTCAGTGAACGGCGAGACAAGTCAGAAATGGGTGATTTATTAAAGCAGGACTTAAGGCTTCCCTAGGAATAGAAGTACGCAAACCTGAATTTTGACAACAATACCTTCATCAATCCTTGCACCACAGCCAGTGATATAATAAACTGCCAGTGTCTTTGGCACATACAAAAATGCAGGCTTCATTTTTCTATTCTATTATCCACATTACTTGAGCAATGGAGCATATCAGAGGAGGCAAAAATTGCCATGCATTGCTTGAAAGATTTATTACCAGGGAGTATCAGAAAATACTTGTTTTTGTTTAAATAGATTATGAAACTCCTAAGGGGTTTAGACGAGATGCAGGTCTTTCCAATAAAGGCGTACAATTCTGAGAAGCAAAGTCGATCAATAACTATCTCATTTTCCTACAGTGGCAGAAACACATAACATATAATAAATGGATTTTTAAGCAGCAATGTTATACATGTCGTTTTGGATAAACATTACAGTCTGCACTTATTAAAAGACAATTATAAACACCTTTTGTTTTGTGGAAGGACTGGATATAAAATAAGCAGAGGATTAAAGTTTCAAGTGGATATATCCAATGAACTTCAATTAAAGAAGTAACAGCTTATATGAGCTCCCCTAAGGCTTGCAGTAAACAGGCATTAGCACAATGTGTGCATTTTGCTCCCACTAGCTCCTAAAGTATAACATTTAATTAGAGAACATTGGGAATACAGCAACACTTTTTCTTCCAATAAATGTCTGTAAAGCAGATTTTAATAAAACTAAAATGGACTATGAATGTATGCTTTAAAGAACAACTCCAGAAAAAAAGTATAGCTGTGCTAAAGTTCATGGTTTTAGGTTATGATCTCCAGGGCCAGATTTCCAGCACTACAACACATAGGAGTCTGTAGGTACACAAACCTTTCCCTGTTACCCCTACAGTAACAAGATCTGCTAAGATAATGCCTTTTATAAGGAGAATAATAACAAACTACGATGTGGTGACGTACATAAACAGGTAACAGGAAAAATGTGCAGAAATAACCATACTGGGAGTATTCACCACTTGCCCTGGTGCGCTTTAAGGTAAGGCCCCATCATTCTAGCATTTGCTTTTTTACAGCTTTCATATGTGCAGTTTTTACTGGGTTTTCCCCAGTATTAAACAATTCTGACTGCATATTTTGAACAAGCCAAAACCCCTGATTATTGCTGCCTGTACTACTTCAAGAAGAACTGTAGACATTTTCAAGAGCCAGAAAGCATAGGAAGAAGTGTAGGGAAAAGAGAGCGGTCCACCTAATTGCTATGCCCGGTACTGTCACTTTGCCATATCTCACACTATATCAGTGTTTCTTAACCAGGGTTCCTCCAAAGGTTGCTAGGGGTTCCTTGAGCAATGAGTGGTCCGTCAAAAAGATCATTGGTATCAGTTAAACTATGTATGGATGGCAGCCTTCCCAATGGCCAACAACGTAAGAGGCATTCTTCCTTTTGATCACCACTTTAATGTAATTATAGAAGGGGTTCCCAAAAAACCTGAAAGTTATTCAAAGGGGCTCCCCCGTGTTAAAAAAAAGTTTGAGAAACCATGCACTATATCAGGGGTCGGCAAACTGCCATTTCAGGGGTGGGTGGGAGCACACTAGACAGAGCTCTGAGTCCCGCCCCAACAGCTCCGCCCACCACCAGGGAATGCCCCCTAAAGTGAACTCCCTCTCCTCCGTATGCCCCCTCCTTCCTAATGCCCCCTGGCAGATCCAGCCAGCAAACTGCGGCTCCGGAGCTGCAGGTTGCCAGCTGGCATTAGGCCAGATCGGCAAGAGGGCATTAGGCCAGAACGAACTACCGGCTAGGCTGTATCTGGCCCAAAGGCTAGAGTTTGCCGACCCCTGCACTATATATTCTCATTACTAAAAAATTGTATGTGCATATGTATTTAGAATAGCAGTATTTGTGAAAATCCTCACTTTTGGACCAGCTTTAAGAGTGTACCCAAACTCAGAATTGCTTATACTAACAAAAACTTATAGCAGAGCTCCTCTCACAAAGACAAATCACATAACTTTTTGTTTGTACATTTCAAAAGTCTACTATACAGGTAATGAGATTTTTGGAATTTGTAGAAAGCAAGATGTAAGCCCCCATGAAAGTTTGCCGCTTTGTTTAGCAAGGTGCGATAACATTGTGCACAAGTGAAACAATATTTACGTATGCAGAACAGGCATAAAATGAAGGAAAGTTTGAATCAGGTTTGCTTTAAAGTTAGGCTTTAAAAATCTCAAACAACCATTTTTTATTGCAAAAAGTATATAGTATTTCTTTTTTTGTGAAATACTGTTGAGAACAGGCTATAATCTAACAAAGAAATAATATAAGGTTTCATGGTCGGGCTATAGAGGACATTAAAATAGTGTAGGCAATTGTAATAGTCACCAACAAATCTAGTTCACAATGGCTTTGAAAGGATTCAGCAGAATGGAGACCTTGGAAATTATGATACAGCTATATATCATGGTTAGGTCTGGAGAGTTAATACTTAAGCGCTGCGACCAACCAGAAAAAAAAAGCTTCAAGAACACACAAATGTACCATATACTAGACAGATGAGCTTAAACTGCTATCTGAGGTCTGCTTCAGCAGAAAAAGAGTCCTTAGAGGGAAGAGACAGAGCCAAACATAATTTCTTCTACGACTTACTCAAGTCTGGTAAAAATCTAATGTTAAGGAAAATTACATAGATATGTGTTTGTTCAAGTATTTTATATGCTAGCTAAATGTATATATATGCAGAGGATAAATATAAAAAAAACTTAATTTGAAAAAAAAAGAGAACATAAATAAGTAGAAAATCGCAATAGTAAAAATTTGTGCCAAAATAATTTTTAGATTTCAAATATATAGACAATTTATATATAAATTGATTCAACTTTGCTTCATACAACTATGTTACCCTCTTAAGGTAGACCTACAAATCTGCAACCAGATAATACGTGCGCTCCTTAACTGTTTCTTATGAAATCTGTCTGAATGGAGGAAAGGCTTGTCAGACTGCTGCAGAAAGACTACTGCTTTCCCAGAAGTCCTTCCCTAGTGTTGAACCTTTGCTTCAACTGCTGCTTGGGCTAAGGAGGTGAAAAAAAAAAAAAAAAAAAATCACAGCAAGCTACTTTTTCACAATTTTTTGAAAAAACAAAAATGTAATGAGACAAATATATATTGTAATAATATTCATATAATGTAAATACTCAAATATCAACCAATTTGAACAAAAAAGAGGAACCTAATTTTACTTTCTGGGTTTCTGGCGACAAAGCTGAGCTTCACATGTGTAGCATCAGCTTTGGTTGCCAGAAAATCCCAGCATCTCTTGTGTATGCCGGGGATGAATGAAATAGTTGCATCATTCTGGCACACCAAAGCATAATGACCAAAGATTGTCTCGGGGGAAGAAAAGAAGGAAGATGGGGGCACCCTGTGATGGAACACAGATAGGCAAGTCATGCGGCTTTAGTTCTGTGTTAATAAATACATCCATAGCATGTTGTTTTTAAAACATTTATTTAAAAGGGTAAATAAAAAATTGAGTTGCATGGGCTCAATCTGTTTATCTTTTTCCCTCCCTTTTGCAGGTTAAGGTATTTTGTACTTTTGAGTTGGTTTTTATGGCTCACTTGCTCTTAAAGTATCCATTGTGCAATAATATTGGCCACCATTTGATGGCACTGTGTCCCCATGTAAAGTGTGAAATATGCTCATGTCTCAGTCAGTCAAAAGTTTGCTACACATTTTACATTGGGCCACACCACCATCTAGTGGTCTGATTCAAAATTAAACAGACTTTTCTTTTAAAGATATTTGGGGTGGGGGAATAATCTTGGTTTATACTTAACCATGTACGGTAACGATAGTATTAAATAATTCATATACTATCTATATGGTCACACTGTCTGTCCTTTTATTTTTCAGCTTATACTCAATTAGAATAACCCAGGTTTTTTGGAGGTTTACTCAATATGCCTAACCCTATATAAATATAGTACAAACTAAGAAACGTATCCCTCAGTTCCATTCTCTTTAAAAAGAGTTTTTTTAAAGAGAAAGAGTTTTGAAAAGAGTGTAAAACCTAAGATACTTATTTTATTAAAACAAAAAACATTAAGGCCACTGACAGGTAGGGTGAATAAAGTACATTACCTTGTTACAATGCCACCAGGCACAGGATTGCATATAGTTCTTTTGGTGGTTAGTATCTATCAAAAATTGGTCCAACAGAGGACAAACAACATGAGAACTGGTGACAGTGTCATGGGTACACAAGGAGCATTGTTGCAGCAACATTGCTCTGGGAGCCTAGATTCCTAAATAGCGCCATGTTGCCCTGGTCTTAAAGAAACTGGATGGTGCGGGCTCTGTGTTTGTGTGTCTCCAACGTCCCAAAAACAAATCAGCAGGCTAACAATGTCCTCCTAAATTGCCTTCTACTATGTAAGGCACTGGTCCCCTATCTTTTGGATTTCACAAACCACTTAATATACAGACATCGGACTGTACATGTGCGGGAAGCCGGGTGTCACTCAAAGGGGAAGAAACTTCCCACAGAGTGATGTACTGTTGCCAGAACCTGTCCACTCTCCCATCGCAGGTCTAAGCCTACCGCTCTAAACCCGCAATGCATATGGGAGACATAGTCCGTGGCTCTGGCCAGTGCCAAGGACCACCAAAATGTTCTGGTAGTCCGCGGACCACAGGTTGGGGACTGCTGCTGTACCCCCTCACTAAGTAAATCTCAGTACTCTTGTGGCCCAGCTGTCAGACAGGGGTTAAGGACCCCTGATGTAAGGGAAGGGACTATATAAAGCACTGTATAATATGTTGGTGTTTTATAAAATACAAGATAATAATATCATGTGAAAATAATTTATTTTTAAATAAAAAACTGCTGTATCCATATTTGTATTTTACTCATACTAGAATTTACCTTTAAACAGCAAATGTATTTATGTACCCTGTAAGGTGTTGAACCCTGTAGGAGCTTTCTCCTATTCAGTGGTTTCCAGTTTGACAGTTTACATTTTAGGTGTTGGTTCTTTCGCAGAGAAGCAGCTGGAACTGGTCAGGGTTGCTACTATTTTAAAATGTCATGCAGAACATGTGTAATTGGAGTTCAGTGTGCGAGTACATGCAAAGTTCCTGGTATAATTGAAACAGGACAGAACATCTTCTTCTGATCTGTGTTGTCGGCTGGAGCCAAAGTGATCACTACACAGGCTTTGTGACCCTACGCAGCAGAGCATGATCAACCCAAATCAATATTCCTCACACAATCTTCCTATACAACAACACTAGCACAATAGAAAAATAAGAGCCCTTACCGACATTTTCCTTTTCAGCTTCAGCAGTACACGATCTACAAGACAAAAAGAACAAAAGTTAAAAGCTTGATTTCACAGACTGCCATGTTTACGGAGTACATGGTGTATTTACAAAATTTAGCAAAAGAGATGCCTTTTTTCTTCTGCTTTGGATAAAAAAAAAAAATGTATTTGGTGTATTAGATTAGGGATTTCTTTGTGTGTGTACCAATTTGAGCTACTGATCTTTGTAAACAAAAGGATTTTTACAACATACTTACAACAAAATATATATATATGTTTCCAAGGGAACAATGATAGAAAACATGCCCGGTATTGTTAGTCAGGGGGAAGTAAAAAAAAAAAAAATAAAAATGCCTGGGGTAATGGGAGAAAGAAGGCCTAGTGTTGGTCAGGGAGGAAAATGTCAATTGTGTCTGGTAAGTAGATAGAAAAAAATTCTTAAGTTAGCAGAACAAAATAATAAAGTTATAGTGTTGCCTCTGTAGGCGTTGGGTAATCGTGTACAGCTGAGGGTGGAGATAGACAACTGTACTAAAGGAGAATAATTGTGTGGAGCAGCTGGTGAGGAAGGGTGCAGCTCTGCCTATGTGATCAAGAATTAATGGGAGTGCAGAGCCTCCCGGTATACCTTTGTCACGCATCCCGGACGGCTCTTGGCTGCTCCTTCTGCGCATACCCAAGCATCTCGGGCATGAGCAGAAGGAGCCCTTTCATCAATAGGAAAAAAAATTCCTATCTCACGCATGCGCCGTGATATAGTCAAGTTTTTTTTCCCAATCTATGTCTACATGAAGTAGAAAGAGGAACGCGGAAAAGAAGAAGAGACGAGGTCGGCGCCCCCTCTGCTGTGCCGAAGACAGATACCAGATGACGCGGGACCCTATGGAAGAAACCATCAGATAAATAGACTGATCTACGGGATTGAGGCAAGTGTGATCATTTTTTTGTTTTGAGTTTACTTCTGCTTTAACTTTACCCTACAGCAAGAGGCTGCCAGGAGTTCCTCAAACAGTGCTGGACTGACGTGCCCGATGATGCCTGAAGGCTGTAGTTTCCACACCAACGTCACTTGAACAAGCAGCATGGGGCCAATAAAAATTCTTAACCCTCAGGTGAATACCTAATGATGTCTGTATGATGTCTCCCAATATAAGGGAATATTTCTCCCACTGATCCCTAATCTAATAATCACAAATTTGTTTTTTTTTCAGGCCATTAATATTTGTGGTATTTTATGACAGCTGTTCCATTCTGGTGTCAAATATGCCAAGTACACCACGGGTTTTTATTTATTATTATGTCTACAACTAATCATGCTAAGAGTGACATGCAACAGATAAGAAGTTGGGCAGGTGTTTTCTTGGGATGTAACATTTATTTCAAATGAAATAGAAAGTTGAGAAAAGCTGCTGTGCACTGTAGCTCCAAATTTAGTTTGTGTCACTTTCTAGACATCAACCACATTAGCTCACTTCTCTCTAAACAAGTGTTATACATTTTTACTACATCATGATACATCACATAAAATTTCAAACAGTTACCCATTAGTATTAAACTCATGAAATCTTTGCATGGTATAAAATATTCTATAGGATAACATAATTTGGAAAAGAACAGAACTTTGTTCTTTGATCAGGAAAATAAAACATTTCCAAGTTAATTGTAGCTCATGTAGAAAAGTCATTATTAAATTTTTTTTTTTTAAATGGCAGAATTAGTTATATTTAACAAATGAAAAAGGTCTAATGTTTTGACAAACAGATGACATTTATAATTGTTAGCATTTTAGTAGGTCGGAATATAAAACCTAAGATTTCAGCATGATGGAAAGTCACAGTGTCAGATAACATTCTTAACGCAAATTCTTTCACTGACGTAAACTCAATCATGTGTTTAAAAAGAAGTTGAGCAACTGCCTCCCTTTTTCTAGCCAGTAGGAAGAGGGGGTGTGAGAGGGGTGTGAATGTGATGTTTTCGTTCCAGTATTATGTAATAGTCTAGCACAGAAGCTTTTTTTTTCTTTTCACAGACTGTAATGTTACAGAAGATCATGAACAGACAAAGCTAGCAAACCAAAATTCTGAGAACGCTCATCACTGCAGCTTACTAAAAATCATATATATAAAACTTATTCCTTCACCTACATCACATTTACTATACACTTGTCAACAAATAAACTAAAAATGTTCTACTAAAACCACAATATTCACTGTGATGTATGATTATAGGAGGGAGAATACAACACAGAATGTCAAGGTGACATTTTGGACATTGTAATTTCTGGATGTCCCAGAAGCAGTTTCTTATGGGAATCCAATACGTAAGTATGTTAAACAAAAAGCCTATAAACTATACAAATCCACATATCATGAAAATAAATAAATAAATTTTACTTACATTTGTTCGTTTTAGCTATTGGAGCAATAAAACTTATAAATATATATATTTGTCAGATTTAGTCTATTCGTCCTGCGTGTTTTTTTCTATGGACTGTTCATCAATATTTTGTAATTATCAGTTGTTATAGTGCACATACCCACTGGGCACTTTATTATGTACACCTGTTCAACTGCTTATTAACACATGTATCTGATCAGCCAATCACATGCCAACAATTCAATGCATTTAGGCATGTAGACATTGTCAATGAAGTTCAAACCAAGCATCAGATAAATTATTAACTGATTTTATTAACTTTGAATATGGAATGGTTGGTGGTTTCAGCTGGTCAGAGTATTTTAGAAAAGGCTGATCTTCTGGGATTTTCATGCACAACCTTCTTCAGCGTTAACAGAGAATGGTTATGAAAAAAAAAAAGGTAAGGCAGCAGTTCCCTCAGCAAAAATGCCTTGTTGATACCAGAGGCAAGAGGCAAATGGCCAAACTGGTTTGTGGTATTAGAAAAGTAACAGTAACTCAGATAACCAGCTATTACAGCCAAAGTATACAGAGGAGCATCTCCAAACACATAAAACATTGAGCCAGATAGGCCACAGCAGCAGAAGTCCACTCTAGTCGTCACTACTCTCTGCTAAGAACAGGAGCCCAAGGCTACAATTCACACAGCTTTTTCTAAACTGGACGAGCAAAGAAAGCAAAAATGTTCCCTGGCCTGATGAAGAGCTAGTAGGGTAAGAATTTAGGCTGTGTACGCATGTGCAATGGCTGTTGTTGTAAACCAGGGGTCCTCAAACTACGGCCCGCAGGACGAATACGGCCCGATGAGGTTGTCCATCCGGCCCGCCGGCTGCTGAGGCTTCTCCTGCCTGAGCTCTGGCTGCATGCCATCAGGACTCCAGGGAACCCGGTCACGTGACACCACTGTTGCCGGGGTAACGCTGGAGCTGTCGGGCTGAAGCCATCAGGCAGAGAAGGTATGAGCAGAGACTCATTGCTGCCTTCATACATCAGGCTGGTTCTCACTGCAGCACAAATGTACATGATCAATGTACATTTGTAAATAGTATAAACATACTATGCACATTGATCATGTACACATGTGCTGCAGTGTGATCCATGTATGAAGGCAGCAGTGAGTGACAGGTAGCAGACACTGACAAAGTTTTTTTAGCAGCCCTCTTTTAATTAATAAAAAGTGTGGGGTAGTGTTGGGTGTAGGGTAGGGTGTATAAAAAGAAGCAAATTAATGAATTGCTTGAGATTATTCATTTGCATGGAAAATGCAAGATAAATGTGAAAATTCAAATTTAACTGTGCAAATTCAAATTTATCTGTGCATTTTCCATGCAAAGAAATAATCTCAAGCAATTTTAAAACCAAAGTAAACGCCAATTTTTTTTTTAATGATCGGCAAGTGTGCTGTGCATATAGTATTGTTCTTTCATGTTTTTTTATACAATAAATACGTTTTGTGCAGTGTGCATAAGAATGTTCTCCTGTTTTTTTTCAAACTATAGTACGGCCCCCCGACATTCTGAGGGACCGTGAACCGGCCCCCTGTTTAAAAAGTTTGAGGACCCCTGTTGTAAACGAACGATCCATGAAAGATCGTTTGATAATTGTTAACAAAAAAAGTTCACACTTGTCAAAACGCTGATGAACGAGGAATCTCACTGTTCCGGCGGATCTAATTCCTAGTGTGTAGATTATTGGTGGAATGTTACAGTATGTACATAATTGTGCAGAATACGAGCGTTCAAAATATTCGGGAAAAACTGTGGATCGTTTGTTTTCAATTGATAATTATTGCACGTGTGTACCTAGCCTTAGAGTCAACAACATGAAACGTTGGATCCATCCAGCCTTGTATAAATAGTTCAGGCTGTTGGTGGTGTAATGGTGTGGGGGTGTTTTCTTGAAACCCTTTAGGCTCTTCGTACCAATTGAGTATCATTTAAAAGCCACAGCCTACATTAGTATTGTTGCTGACCATGTCCATCCCCTTATTAATGAAGTGTACCTATTTTCTCATGGCTGCTTACAGAAGGATAACACATCTTATCACAAAGCTCAAATAGGACAATAAGTTAAATTTTAGTTCAGTTCTACAGTCACCAAATCTCAACCTAAAAGGATGTAGAGGAATGGGAAATTTGTATCACGGATGCCTTAATGTCAACATGGACCAAAATCCCTTAGGTATGTACTGGATTACAGATTGGATTTACATATACTTTAATAGGACATTTCACAGACACTTAGAGCTCTATTTATAAAACAGAGAAGTCCCTTGTGGGAATCAATTACTGCTATTGAACCACATGAATCTGAAAGATACCCATAATGGAATGTCTGATTGCCTGTTTTATAAATAGAGCCCTTTAAGTAGTTAGTTCACACCTATATTGCAACAACAATTAATTGACTTTGAATTGGCTACTGAACCACATGAATCTGGAAGATACCCATGAGGGAATGTCTGATTCCCTGTTTTATAAATAGAACCCTTTAAGTAGTTAGTTCACACCTATATTGCAACAACAATTAATTGACTTTTTATGAACACTTTTTTTTTTCTTTTTTACAAAGTAAGTAGGCTAACCCAGCAGTAATTCCTTTTGACTTGCAGCACTATGATGCTCTGTATCCTTGCTTTATCAAGTGTGACAAGGACTTGTTAGAATGAATTCATAACATTGTTAAGAGATAAACATGGGAGAACATCTATGAGAAAGCTTGTCTTAAGAGACTGCATCTGTCATTGTGCTTTTTTTGGATTGTCAGTTCATTGTTTAAATATCCTCACAAAGCAGATGCTGCAACATTTAACCATTCCCTGGGAATAAGTTGGACAGCCATATAATTAAAAAAAGAACAGTATACACAAGTGTGTCACATCTGCTGCTAGGCTTTACGCAACACAGGAGTAGTCTATGTAATAGAGAGAAGTATTATACAGCAGAATGACAATAAAGACAAAGCACTGGAAAAATGAAGATATAAATTGTTATATAATAAAATCCACTGGTGTGTCATATATAAGGTTACAGATCGGAGAAGTTGCATGGTAAGCAATGATAAATCAGTATTTTTTTCTTTGTCACAATTTCACTATTAAAGACTGTCAGGTCCTTAGAGAGACCATGGGTTATGGTTATTTTGAGTCAAGTCTCCCTCAGCAGAATATAAGCAATTCCCAGACCAGCACTGCTGTCTAACACCTGTCTCCTGCAGCTTGTTAAACTGTCTGCTGTGCTCCACACCATAGAGTACAGACATAAAAACAATAGCTAAGATAGATAAGGGTTTCTGTCTGATCAAATCAGAAGAGAACACAGACTGGAATAACATCACCAGGAAGGATTTATGAAGCAGTCACTCCATCTGGTGTGTAGATTAAATGATACAGATAGGGGGATCACCTGTTCCATCTATTAATGGGTGGCTGTTAAAAGATGTTCAAAGCAGCGGGATACAATGTTGGAAGTGCCTGTGATCAGCCACAAAAATCAGTTACTTGGTAAAAAAATAAATTCTGCTTTCATGAAAAAAAAGAAAAGCAAACTACAGGAAGCAGAAATAAACACCAGAATGTATTAAATTACTGCCAACAAAGTTATAATAATAAAACAAGTGGACACTGCACATACAGTAGTTTTTTTATTTCTAACAAAATCCATGTAGCAACAGGTTTTGGCCCAGGGGAAGGCAAAAAAACAGTAAACCCTTTCAACTCCATAAATAGGTAGTTGTATTTAATCCTTGGATCAACATGTTCCCGTATCATCGTTTTAAAAAAAATGCCAAAAAGGGATTTTATTTTAGAGGGATGATTTAGGGAAAACCACCTACTATTCACAGTAGTTCTAAGTGCTGTTAAAACTAGACGTGCTGAGCTCTCGCTGCTGAAAACAAATACTAAAGAAGGGAAAAAATGGGTGCCATTGATTTTACCAGTCTCTGCCACCTTCAATCGAGTATCTGGTCAAAAGACACAACAATCCTGGGCACAAGAAAGACCCAAGGAAGGACTACTCTGCTTACTGGTCCTTAGAGTAGCACCATAAGTAACAAGGGGCCACTGACTTGGCACAATAGATTTATAAAAAAATAATAAAAAAAAAATAAAAAAACAGTAAACATTTTTCAACCCCTATTAGATAATACCATCAGGTATAATCTCCCACAATAACCTTTTTAGCAATACTAAGTCTCATAGCATGTCTTTAGAAAGGGCACAGTAAGCATCCATAAGTTTTTACAATTGTTTTTAGCCTTATGAACAAAGCTCAGTAGGACTGGTGCTGTGAGACGCTCATCCTGCAAACTTTTTTTTTTTTTTTTTTTTTTTTAAGACAGGAGAATATAAAGATTTAGCAGACAAATCATGCCACAAAAATATCATCTGTGCATTAATAATTCAGTATGCATGAAAATAAATTCCAGGAGAAAAAAAAAAAATCTAGCTGGGCACAAGCTGCTGGCAGATGTATCCAAGTCCTGCTGTATGCACAAAAGCACAGCGCACCTTTCTGTTTCAGCACTCCTGATATGAGATATGGTACGTGGGGAGACTAAAATGAATTAGGATTTACATGTTAGCTTCACTTTTCCTTTGCCATCCTAATCACGTTCTGCACAGCTTCCCATTTCTACAAAAATATGTGTGGATGCACATTTAATTTCCTTACTGGTCCTTTGATCACTGTCATATGGTGTGTACCTAGAACTTATAGCTATTTACTTGACAAATGGTCTTGTTCCTCGGCTTTGGAAAAGAAAAAACAAAAAGTTCAAACATGTAAAACTCAGCAGAATAAAAAAAGAAGGACCAACTCAAAAGTCTGTATATTCCCGGCAAGAAATTAGCCAAAGTTTCTATTATATGTGAGACTGAAGTCTTGTAAGTAGAATCGGGTGTTCTAAATTAAGTTTCATAAGGAAGTGGAAATACAGGTGGAACCCAAGGTTGTAGATAGATAGGGAGTCTGGAAGGAGATCTAAAAAGATGGCCAAATTATTTTAAACCATAAATTGTACTGTAAGGAAAATAATGTACAGGTATCATGGAATTTCAAATGACTGCTCATATGTCAGGACTGGAAGAAGTCAAAGAACAGGAATACCAAAATTGCTGCCAGGGGTTCAGTGTCACAAATCAGTAGTCAGAACCTATTTATTAGAGCAAACCAGTCTGGGTCTAACTGTACCTAGTCAACCCTGGTATTATGATGATCACTGCCTGTGATTAGTTATAACTTTCCATGCTAGTCTTTGCTTGCAAGCTGGTGGCTCTGCATAACCCATAATTCCAGCAATACTTTGCTCTAGACCAGTAATATAGAAAGGAGATCTTGCGAATGTACAGGAGTAACCTTTTCAGACCAGTTTCTTTTATGGCTGCAAGGAATATTGCTGCCATATTGGTCTGGTTTTATCAAAGCTCTCCAGGATAGACTATCATAGGGTGATCCAGGAAACCTGGAATTGATTTTTAAAAGCCAATTTGCTATTAGTTGGCAAATGCTTTCAATTGTGGACCAAACTCATTTCAGGTTTGTTGGAACACCTAGGTTCACCCATGATAGTCTAAATTCTCCAGTCCAGTAGCGCTTTGATGAATTAGGCTCATTGGGCCTGATTTATGAAAGCCCTCAAGGCTCGGGAGGATACACTTTCATCAGTGAAGCTGGGTGATCCAGCAAACCTAAAATTGATTTAATCAAAGTAATTCTTTGTTAGCAAATATTTTCATTCCTGGACCCGATTCCAGGTTTGCTGGATGCTTAGCTTCACTGATGAAAATGAAGGATCTTCAGTCTTGGAGAGCTTTAATAAATGAGGCCCATTGTGTCACAGTTATGTGCAACAGATACAAGCCAAAGACCTAGAGGATATGGGCGCATTACTAAGAGCAGCTTTGCTGTAACTGCTGCCTGCTAATTCTATGGAACCCAAATGAAACTTTAGGGGGTATATATTTTATCACAAGTTAATGAATTGTATTATTATTACATTGACTAGAAGGGAACCAAAACACAATTTATCTTCCTTTGTTCTTCTACAGATGATGAGATATACAGAGGCATTTCCAAACACATTTCACAAATGACATTCACAAATACTACTGCCAATACAAACCATAACCTTGAGTATTTATTTACCTAGGAACTGCCTGTACTAAGAATTTCTGAACCAGCAATGTACTCTGAATAAAGGCACTGCCTCCCTATAAGCCTATGATATTTCAGGGGCTGATCTGCTCCAACAGAATAATATCCAAGCTGTGATAGTAAGGTGGGAGGGAAAGCAGTTAAGAAACCCATTTCTGTTAAGCACTTAGGTCAAGTTGAATGCGATTTACATTTCCACTCCATTGCACCCACTACAGCTTTAAACATTAACACTTACCAAATCAAAATTCACATTCCCTTCTAAAAGCTGATGGTTACAGACGTGAAATAGATTTAAATCCAATTTGTACCTCACTGATGAAACAGGGCAGAGGTTAGAAAACCTTGCTACATGGGTAATAAAGGATTTCATTTGCAGCAATCCTTAAACTCCAATGGCATGAAGATTTCAATCTTCAGCTATTGTTACTGTAATGGTGTGGGACAGGGAGAGTGAGTATCATTGAAATTAGATTAAAAACTAGAAAAGAGACAGAATTTGAAACTATTAGACAAAAGAACAAAATGTATGAATATGTATACCAAGATATACATGAAAGGTGCCATGCTTCACTGCTTCTTCAGCCTTCACAGCTCAAGAAATAAGCTGGAGAGGTGCAAATTTTTACAGTTGCATGAAGATCTGTTTAAATAAAACTGAAAAAATGTATCAAGTGTGAAACTCAACTTCCATACAGATTACAAAAAAAAAATATTTTTAACAACCTGAGACTTGGCTGTGAATGTCAATGTACAGATAAGATTCACCTTCAAAAAATAATAATTTTTAAAAGCTGTGTGGGAAGAAATTGTAGGTGATGTTGCGCCTCGGTAAAAGGGGCTGGGGAGAACGTTGTAGTATATGTTTCTTAGATTTACCTATTTTTTTTTTTTTACAAAAGTCCTGAGACTACTTAACAGGGTATTTAAAAAGGAGAACCTTCATTTTCAAAGTCTATGTTTTAATGAACCAAGTACACCTATTAAAGTAGAATTGTAGGGTCAATGAGGGAGAAGTGTATAAATCGCACTGGTACAGCTGTAAATTAGAGAAGACGTGGGAACTACAGCAGAAGGTGTGCTGCTCTGTGGGTATATATGTAGAGTTTGATCGTAAGCAACCTGGGGATTACTTCGAGAACATCAGGAGAAGCAACTTTTATATGCAAGTCCAGTAAAAAAAAAAATAAATAAAGTTTTTATCCCCTTGGCCTTTTTTATTACACTACAATCTGGAATTAAAATACATTGTCTTTGGACTTTATCTAATACACTTAGCAATATGTGGGGGGACTCCTAAAACACATGAAAAAATATTCCTTGGTCATATTAAACCATTGTGGTGCAAGCCCAACACTTTAAGCCAAGACTCCACAACACATTCCCACACCAAGGTGGTGATAGCAGCATGCTGCAGAAAAGTTTTTTTTTTTTTTGGCAGGGACAGTAAAACCGGTTAGGAATAAAGGAAAGATAGATTGCACTAAATACTCAGAAAGTTGGAGAAAAACAAGCTCAGTGTGCAAAACATTTGAGACTGGGACAAAGGTTTAAGAAGTGGGAGTGGTTTAAGGGGAAATATTTAAATGGTCTAGTCCAGGGGTGTCAAACTCAAATACACAGTGGGCCAAAATTAGAAACTTAGACAAAGTCTAAGCACCATTCCACTGCAGGGTCACGCATAGGCAGAGAGGCTGCTGGTCTATAGACGCGAGTGATGCCGGGAATTGTATTTCATATCATATTTAGGATTCCTTTGGGGGCCAAAAAAAAAAAAGACGTTGCGGGTCAGATTTGGCCAGCGGGCCAGACTTTGTTGTTTATTAAAATGTTGTTTAATAATAAAGATTGCACTTCTGTTGTGTGGACCAACTTTTATACAAGACACTCTTCTGCTGTACACTAGCCAGATCAAATCTTAACGATTTTGCTACAAAAATCATAGGGCTCTATTTTTTAGAAAGCTCTGTTCATATCCATATACAAAATGTATTATTTACCTCTTTCAGTGCCAGCAACGCACAATGATGAACTAAAAAAAAAAAAATTTGAAGTCTCTCATCAGAAAACAAATATTTTAAGCAGGATCTATTACTTGGTTCCCCGTTGTGCCATGTTCTCCTTCCTAAAAAACTCCTGAATCATTATATATCATAAAGGGACATAGGGCTGGCAGGAGGTACCACTGAGTACAGCAAGTGACCCAGGACCCCTTTTTACATAAGTGTCAGATTTCTTATTTCAGAAGATTTATTTCATAGTGGAGTTTTTGTGACAGAGTTGCTTTAAAAGTAAAATACCACCTGTTACACATATCAAATCTTTCAGTTCCTAACCGAGGTATACCGTCAACTGCCTGATTAAAGTGTGTTATTGATGTTTATGAAACAGCCTTACCCTCAGGCAAAATTGGATAATTAATTAAATTCGTCCACGAAACATTTCATACCTATGGTAACTATCCGGTTCGGAGAATTAATTGTTCATCCAGTCTGACTATATTCCTGAGAAGTCTAATACACTACGAAATGCTTTTTTCAAATGATGTTCAAAAATAAGTCCAAACTATTTTGTATTAATATCATTGCAAGTGTTCTAAAAATTATGTTATGCTGTAGATGAAATGTATAGTGTTTTTAGTTTAGGTAAAGTTTACCAATAAGGTCACTTTCATATTTTTGCATGCTTGAACTTACACATTATTGGCGACATTAAAATAAATTATCAGAGTGTATTCATTTCTGAGCGTCGGAAAACTAAAACTTGAAAAAAGAGAAAATAAAAGAAGTAAAGTAAACATTTGCCACCACAAGCTCTTAAGCCAAGTACACACTTGCAATAATTATCGTTGAAAACAAACGACTAACGACCGTTCCTCCAATATTCGTTAACAAAAAAAGGTGCACAATGACGCGGACGAACAAGGATTGTCACTGGAAACAAACGACCGTCCCGGCAGATTGGATTGCGTGATGATCGTTCGCTATCTATTGTGTGTACGGTAGTTCAGTGATCGTGGATGGTTCTGCAGTGCTTTTTCTTTATCGTTAAAACAATCCTATCTAGCATGTGTACATTATTATCATATCGTTACAGCATGTACAAAACTGTGCACAATACGATCGTTCAAAATAATCGTGCATAATTATTAGAAAACGAACGACTGACAATTATTGCACGTGTGTACCTAGCTTTAGGCTGAGCTTTGTTGAATCTATGCGATAAACAATTATAGCAGTTCTCAAAGAAAGAGGGGGTACAATGCCATACTAGCAAAGTGTTCCTAATAAAGTGGCCCAGATTCTTAAATACTGCTTCTTAAGCAATTTTTATGCCACTCAGAATGTGTGAGCTTTCAGTATACATGCCAGTTCTCATTGGAGAAGAAAGGAATTTGTAAGAAGTAGATGTGCTGGTAATATTTCACTAATAGGCACTAAAATGTTTGGTCAAAGGCTAGTGAGCCAACCCAACTTTCCAAAACCACTTTAAAGGTTAAAAAAGCAATAAAAGGCAATATTTTTGAACAACTATAACCAAATCTTTTTAGTGAGTAAAGCATTTAGCAAGGATTTCAGCTTTAAAGACCTGAGTTTAAGCCTGCATTTTAATTCCCAAGTGGTGCGATTGCTTCAAACGTTTATTTCCAGTCCTTTATTAAAGTATGTGCAATATGATATTTTAATACACAAAGATGTGCATTCATCACAGGGAGACGGGATTGTCTGGCAGCATGGGTAAGGATGGATAAGGTTTTCTGCCTTGTAGACTGCTACTGATTAATCTTCATCTAGACATTATTTCCACAATCAGTATTAGAACATGCCAGAAAAAAATAAGTAATCTGAATTGGTAAAAAGAAGAACACGCAAACAATGCTTCCACAGAGTGAAAATATTTGTTTTGGCCTTCAAAATCTCCTGAATGAGAACAGTTTGTCCAGTTTTTTTAATCATAAAACTCCTTGATAGTCTTTTGTATTGCATAATACTAACCTGCACTGGAAATTTGTAGACTATGATGCTAGTTAATGCTCTATCCAGGTCAAACCATAAAGTATTTCATTGGGGCAATGGCATTAAAAGAATATTAAAGTGAAGAAAACCTCACCACTTCCTAAGTAGTTTCCTTTAAACTATTTGCCCACAAACCTTAAAGAAGAACTAAGTGCACTACGAAAACGCATTTTTTCAAAAGAATGGGGAAACAAATGTATCCTGGCTGCAACTGGACTGCATAAGAAACACAAATTTTGATAAAGATGAGGCATGCAGAATAAAGGTTTGACTACTTTAAATCACCTCTTCCTCTGCCAATGTTTGCTGAAATCATTGCAAAACCAGTAAACAAATAGTGTTGGTCGAATAGCTCAGTGTTCGTTTCGGCAGCTATTCGATCGAATAGCCAGATATTTTTGGGGTGATCGAATGCCGAATTTGAACACCATTAAAGTCTATGGGGGGCGGGTTATTATTCGGGACTGCGTAGAACTGCAAGAGCAATCAGGGGAGCTGAGCTGAGAACTCTGCTCTCCTGATTGCTCTTGCGTAACTTTAGAATGTTTTCTTGGATAGGGAATCTCTAAGAACACACACAGAACAGCGTAACGTGACCGCAAGTTCCCACATTCCCGGGCTATTCTTATCAGCCCGGTGACCGTGGGAACTGAACTGCAGATAAACTCTCAATGAAGATACTCCATTGAGAGTTCGCCTGCAGTCACAGCTGATTGGAAGCACTAGTGTACCTCCAATCAGCTGTGACCACAGGTTCCCACGCTCCCCGGGCTGTACTTAATTATAAGTACAGCCTGGTGACCGTGGGAACTGAATTCAGATGAGAGCGATTGGCTGAGGAAAGGTAAATCCTGAAGACAGCTCAAGCGTCATCAGGATTTTCCATTACCTAGCCAATCACAGAGCACTAGAGGTGAATGAATGGGGAGACTTGTCCTCATTTAACCTCTAGTGCCTGGGGATCCCACACTGACAGGAGGATTCCCATGGCTGTGCAGTCATTGTGGGATAACCTGTAAAAACAAATAAAAGTTAGTTACACAAATTACAGAAATTCAATAAATTACTTTTAACACTAAAGCATTTTTTTTTACACTTATTTTTACACACAAACTCGTGAAGTCGAATCCCGTGTTTTTCGGGTAGGGACTATCCGAATTCGAACAGCCATATTCGGGTCGAATATGAGGACAACCTGAATTCGAACACCAACACTATAAACAAAGCTATGCCACAGTCTGTAACCATAGACCCAATTATCGCAGTTTTGGACAAAAGAACAAAGTAAGGTGAAGTCAAATTCACCAGCCCCTAGGTCACAAACTGCCACTTTTCAGTCAAATAACAAATCACTAATACAAAAATCCTTAAATGGTGCACCATACAATACGGTTGGGTTGTTGAAAAGTGTGCAACAGTGCACTAATATGTGCTGCCAAATATGTTGTGTGCATAATTTTTGATCCATTGTGGTATAAAGGACAGAATATCCTAACGCAATGTATACTAATGCATGTGCATTTATTGCCATGCTAGGGTTATATTGACTATTATATGCTACTATCTTTCCTGCAAACTGTTTACAGATGAGGAAATCTGCATATTCCTAACTTTTATTTTTACAACAAAGTGGAAGGCGCCTTCTTTGGAACTCCACCTAACTGGCTACCAGCAGTAAATCTAAGATTCTAGATGCTTGAGTACTAAATCACATGTCTCCATACCAAGAAGAAGTGCTGCTAAGGAACATGGATAGCAGACTCTGGTAAATAAAAAAAAGTTTTTGTTTTTTTTCCTCATTTGTCCATGAATGGGTGAAAAGAAGGGAAGAAAGAGGTATAAAAATCATTTGCCCAAAGATGGGCTTTAAGGATATTTCCTATATTGTACACAGCTTTAGTAAAGCTGCGTACACACTTGGGAGGGAGTGCACGATGCATGAACGGTGCTGTACATACAGCACCGTTCATGCTCTATGGAGAGGGGAGGGGGAGAGCGACGGAGCGGCACCCTGCTGCGCGCTCTCCCCTTCCCTTTCATTAGGATCGGCTGTCGTCCATCGTCCGTGGATCAGGCAGGTCGGTCGTCCGGACGATGGACGACACCGACTGTACACACGGCAGATTTTCGCCCGATAATTGGCCGATGCCGATTATCGGGCGATAAAAATCTGACGTGTGTACGTAGCTTTAGGAGACCAAACCCCTCCCTGCCTGCTAAGATAAATAAAAAGTCACTACATAAATTAGTCATCAGCACATGACAGTGTTAAAAGACATCTGATGCATGATAAATTAACTCATTTCAGTTTTGTTGCATTTATAATAACATTTTACTACATTTACTACAATACTAAAACCAGTTTTAGAAACCCCTTATAAACAAAATGTAATAAACTTTAAGAGAACCAGATAAACAAATTAAAGCAAACACTGCCTTCCCATAGCATGGGGATGTTAGGTGCCTACAGTTCAGCTTAGCTTGGTTAAATGTTGCAGGTGCCTTAAACCGTGGGGTTTTACACAAATAACCACCTTTCTTTCCTGAGAGAATGGTTCTAATTGTCCCATCTCCTCTAAAGTACTATATGCATAGTAATTAGCCATACGGGTCAACAGTAGCAGATAATGTGGGGGATTAGCAGGCAACTGCAGTATGAAGCTTTGATGCACCTCCAGGTGCTTTGTATGTGCACACAGAACAACTTTAGTATCAAGACTCTGATATAATACCAGATAAATAATGAGAAGTCTTCTTATTATAATGGAAACCAATGAGAGAAGGGAAGAGTTTTTTTTCCTTTTTTTAGGGAGGCAACAAGTACGTTTGCGATGTAATTCAATCCAGGTGCTAGGATGCTTTGTGTCACTTTCCACGGTAGGCGAGTTTGTTAACTGAATAAATAGACTTGAATAGGAAATGCTTTTCAAATGCTTTGCAAGACATCTTTCTGCTTCCTAAACCTCTTCATTCCGGGTGCCGGTGCATGACAACTGCAAAGTTAGAAAACTGCTTCTATAACGTTTTTCAGGCATTTAATAAACAGCCTGCAAGCACCACCAGGTGCCAATCAGTTGAAATAGGGCATACAGGAAAAATTACCTTATGGCAAAACAACTGTCCATGTGATCACACCCTCTGTAGTACCAAATGCCAGAGTCTGAAAGAATACTCAACACTGACTTTGAACGTCATCTTCGCATTATGTAATATTTGCTAAACAGATCCTTAGATATGTCAATATCAACTTTTGACAAAACGTTTATCTAGTATTACGTTACTCAAGTTACTCTCTCTGTGCTCATTTTCCCAACTTTACTGAAACCTAGAGGAAGCAAACTTACTAGTTATTGAAGCTGTTCCACCACTTTTACTGGAAAATATGCATGGTTATGGGGCCACAGAAATGAGTGATCTTTCAATGAATATGACTGAGCAATCTCCAGTACTTGTTCTTTTTTGACCCCGTGGCAAAACAGACTTGTGATTTCTTCAGCTATATTTTTAAATATCTCTAGATAATTTAGATTAGACATTTGATTCTAAAAGTTCAAATACAGATTAATGGACAAAATCCAGAACTAGAAATGCTTTTAGTCTGAATTGCACATATCCTCATCACATTTTGTTCTGTATCACAGGGGTTCCCAACCCCCCATCCGCTGCCAACTAGTTGGGCCATCTGACAGGTGGTCTGCGGCTTTGGCCGGTGCACCCACTAGCGCGGTCAGGAGAGCTCAGACCTGGGATGAGAGAGTGGGAGGGTTCTGGCATCATGACGTCAATCGGGGGCGTTTATTCCCCTTTTAGTGCCACACAGCTCCCTGCGCATGCACAGTTTGAAGTACGTGTATTTAGTGGTCCGGGACATGCAAGAAGTTGGGGACCACTGCCTTATCAGATCCATCTGTCTTTGCTTTATTCAACTCAGACAAATCTGTACCCAGATTGCCGACAGACACCTATACCAGACATTTCTTCCAAACTATACTGGAAGCTGGGGAACAGCTTATTCAAGTGTTTCTCAATCTTTTTAACATGGGGGGGGGGGCCCTTAAAATAACTTTCAGGTCTTCAGGGAACCCCTCCTATAATTATTTTATCCACAGCTCACAGTACGCTGGTTGTCATTAGGAAGAATGCCTTTTACATTGTTGGCCAGTGTCTAGGCTGCAACCCTTTCAGATAGCCAAAAAGATCATTGGTGTCAGTGGTACCTGACCTGGGATACTCACTCAATCTCTTTCTTTTCTGCTTCTTCTTGAGTAAGGTCTTCTTCCACACTGTAGTCTAGGACAGAGCCAACTCCAAACGCACGATTCCGTCTTATTAGTGGTTTGATAGTTTCCTGATCTTCTCCAGCAACAAACTGTCCATAAAAGGTCATCTTCATCATCGTTTCAAAGAGCCTCTGGCCAAGTAGTTTTTTTGATAACTGGAGCAGCTTTAAAGAAAAACCAAAATAATATCAGAAGTTAAAACAAGTTAATTTTGTTACTTTTATTTCTACAGCGCCAAAATGGCAATTTCAGAATAAAAAATGGTATGGAGGCAAAATTGAACTGTTTACTGCTATACGCGGTAAAATGTTAAATTTGTATCAATGCAGCCCTTGGGGCAGACGAGTGGATGGCAAGAATCCAACTGGCAGGAGCAGCCGAAAAATGCCTCTCCCCATCTAAATGTAGAGGGGCTTTACAACTGCAAGTTGCTGACCATATCTTACAGGAGGAAAGAGCAGTGTAAGGAACCTATTTGCATCTTTCTCTTCTTTTAGACCAAACCAATTAGCAAGATGGGATAGGGAGGCACTACCAATAGATTCTTTAGATACCAATCATAATATCTATAATAATATATCCAAAATATAGTGAACAGGTATTGTTCCAATAGTGGAGTCAGTGACCTGGAACGAGCATGCAGGTGACAAAAGCAGTGTAAATCATTAGTCCTTATCAAGGTTGTTCTGGGTCAGTGACTCAGAATATTGCAACAAGATGTTCAGCAGGACTGCCAGTCAATTGCTCTATTCGGAAGGAGAGGTCAGCAATGACTGCCTCATCCCATGGCAGATCTTCCTGTCTGAGATTTTGGCATTTTTTTTCGTGGTTAAATAGTGTAGTTTTAGCAAACTGCTAAAACTACCAATCATATACCTAATATTTGTTATTTATTTGTAACTGGTTTCAGAAAAAATACATAAACAAAAAACATACACAATAATAAACGGTGTATTTAGCTTTGTAGGTGTAGAGAATGGACATTTTGGAAGTGTTAGCAGAAATGCTGACTGGTTGGAACACAACCTTCTTCTTTGATAGGACAATGCAAACCGCAGGGATCACGTGCAAAAAGCTGTGCCCACAGCCGGCTCTACCTAGTTTTTAATAGTTAGAAAAAGGAGTATGTATTCTTACAAGTCCAGACTAAGTGAATACAAGTCAATGTGTTCCAAATAGCACAGACCATTAAGACTCTGGTATAACCACCTGCTGCAATGCTTTTTAACAATACTAGAGAGCAGAACTGAACATTTAAAAAGAAATTATATAATAGTTACTTCATCATTTTGCTCAGCCAATCAAGATGGCCAAAAATTGAAGCAAGGAAAAGAAGAAGAAAGAAGATTTCAGCGCCCAAGACAGAACGGGTAGAGATAAGTGTATTTAAATAAGTTGTGATCAGGCAGATAAGGTTATTTTGTTGTAGAAGGAACATTGCTATTCTACAATAAAGGACCTAATAGTATTTAAAACAAAAAACAGTTCTGCGGCTGGCTAGTTGTCAAGGAAATACCTTTTTATGTCTTTTTACGAGACTAACAACCAGTTTTGTCCTGCTAAAAAGTAAAGCGCAGAGGTTGGCATATGTCACAACCAGAAACTTCAGAGAGCAGAATTATGTAACAAACTTATTATATGCCAACACAATCCTGTGCATAGCAACATATTCTGAGCAAAGTTAACAGGTGTTACAACGAGTGGCATGGCAGCTGTGTCAGCGCTGGTGGGGTACACTTTGGCAGGTAGTGGGCCATAACGTGAAATATTTTTGAATATAGGCATATTTGACATTATGGCAAAACCCTATTAATCTATGTCTTATCAGATCATGCTACCCATTGGGTTTAGGCTATCTTAGTTAGTGGATGTGTGCAGTGATGTCATGATACCCAACATGTGGGAATCCTTATCTTCTAAATGGTGTGTTATATGGACCCTTATGGCAAATATTACTACAAACTTGTGATTTCATACTATAAGATATGAGATCACAAGTTGAAAAACCTAAAAACAAACAGGAATCTTTTCTCATTTAGAGGATGTTATTTTGAGACCACTGGTCTCTAGAGTATGCAAGTTGGGGAATCCTGGTGCTCATATTTAGGACCCCAAGGGCCTGTGGTCTTGCATTATTGAGAAGAGATCCCCACTATACTCACCAACACACATTCTGGTGCAGGGCGCTGTCATCTTCTCACTTCTCTTCATAGTTGCGATCTTTGGCCTTATTAATTGGCTGGGCCAAGATGGCGTAACTCCCACACAAGTGCATAGAAGTTCATAAAGTTACAGTGACCACTAGGGTGGGCTCTGCGATTTTTTACAGCTCCATGGAGTGATTAGGCAGGTAAGAATGCTTTATGCACAAGGAGCATTTCCTGTTCCATTTTACAATAAAGCCCTGCCGGATCACATTTTTTAAAGTGGAACTTTAGATCCACTTTAGAAGATTAAAGATATGGGGTCACAAGTTCAAAAACATGAAAACAAACAGGGTTTACCTGCATTTTAGAGGTTAGGAAGTTAAAAGCCACATTGGTCTTTAAGGTCCATACAACACACAGTTTAGGAGATATGTGGAATGAAACACAGGGAGTTGTTAGGTAACAAGACATGACAAGCAGACACAGCTGTACTATTGATGATATCACTGCACACACCCACAAGGGTGGCACACCTTGACAAGCTTTAGCATAATCTAATAGGACATCAGCAGCAGATTTACTTCTAAACGTATCAGTCCTAATGTCAACCTGCACATTGTTAAAAAACTACCATTACAAAGGATTCTGTGCCCCATACTTTACTATGTCCACTGTTGTAGTATGGGGGTCTGCAGATCACACCCAGGAGAAATGTAAATAGGTCTTTCTTAATATTTCGAGGTGGCAACAAAGTTGCTTCAACTACCACCCTCCCATGTGCACATACTGTAATTATTTTTTATTAGATCTCCCAAGCTCTGCTTCTTTTGGCTAGTAGAAGAACAATACTGAAAGGTTCTAGGTGTGGGGGAGTATGCAGCTTACCATCCTTCATTCCGTGTGTCAGTTATATTTCTTGGTGACTGACAGCTCAACTGAACAGTGGGGCCAGGGATGGTCCTCTGTCTTGTATAAGCCCCAGGTTTGATCTTTTAGACCCAATCGGCCATGCAGAGTGATGAGGGAGGTAAAGGAAGTAAAGTCTGTAAAGTTGGGGAGATAAGTAGTTCCCCTGGGTGTATAAAATTACCAACTCTCAGAAAGTACCCGGAACCCTAGAGGGGACAATAAAGGAGGTTGCTGAATGTTAACTGGAAGAAGAAGGTACTACCCTTCTTTATGGGGTCTACTTTTTAAAACAAATATTGGTTTACTACACTTTTCCCCAGTATGGGTATATTTTAAGTTGAAGTTCCATAATAACAAAATGCAAGCAAGCAGGATTATTGCCTCTTGCAATAAAACATTTCACCTGCCTGGTCGCGATGTTCTTTATTAGTAAAATGAATGCACAGCGCAGTGTATGATGCCAGGACATGCCAGCCTGACTAATCTAGATGGCTGAAGATTTGACAAGGATGAAGGTGGAGGCGCTCAATATTTGCCTGTCCCTTTAGCAATAATCAATATGGCAGGTCATTTTTTTTTGTATAGCTCATTTCCACTTTAAAGGGTATATAAACCCTAACAATACACTTCTCTGATTTTATCCCATTTGGTCTGGTAAATACATTTAATACCACCCATCTATTGTTGCATAGATAGAGAGTGAAAGTGTTCTGTAGTCCTAACACTGTTGCTGTGGTGGGACAAAAAGTATGTTAAGGCAACACACCATAGCTCAGTGAGTGAGCATTGTGAACCTAAGACAGGAACTGGATTCCTGGAAGGATCACCAAACTGCAGTTGCCAGTAGGTGTCCAGGAGCAAAAAAATCCACAGTTTTAACTGCTACTCCCCAATAAAAGGTATTTCACATTGATCAGTTAATAAAAATTATGTAGTTTATTTACAGTGTTCCTTTAAAGATCTTCAGTAGTTGGAGTGGTTTTACATTTTAAAGGGATTTTAAAAAAGTTTGGCAGATATTTAAGAAAAAAAAAATAGGAACCCTAAAAACACTCTAAAGCATCATTTTTAACCTTATTAACATGAGTCTTGGGGAAACCCCTTCTATAATTACTATATACACAGCACATTAGTGTGATGGTCAGTGGGAAGAATGCCGCTTACATTGCTGACCAGTGGGAAGAATGTCAACCTTAAAGATAGCCAAAATATCAATGGGATCAGTTACTGACCTGAGAGGCACAAACTGCCCATTGATCAAGGAATCCCCAGCAATCTCTGATCTGAATTATAAACCATCCAATGACTGGATTTCATTTACCTCCCAAACTTCACATGACATGACAAAGTTCACATAAAAACTTCCACACTGACCATATGTTTGGAGATGGTGATCAGACAGATGAATCTGAGTTGTTTTAGCTCTGAAGCAAATCAAAGCAACTCAGATCATTTGACTTGGAACCCTAAACATAAACATTTGTTACTGATGAATCACCAATTGAATAATGCATGCAGATCTACATTAAGCTTACACCTGGGGCTGAGTTATGAATGATTCAGCTGAATACTGGCACTGCCCACATTCATCTGCCAGATTCACTCTACCTGCTGATGGTAGACTGGCCATCCCAGGTTGCATTTAGTATAAGATTGTACCCACCATTAGGTGTAACTTACCTGCTGGTTTCTGTTCACAACCTGATCGATAGAGCAGAGCCAGAACACCATGATGCTCCTCAGCAGCTCCCAGGTGGCCTTACTGTTATAGGCTTCTTGTGTGTTCTCAAAGTTTATGGTGGCTGCAGGACAAGGCTTCCTGCCCAAATGTTCGCATCTTTCAATGTGATCTACTTGGGACCCCAAAGGCCATTGACTGGCCCCCGTCTGCTGCTCCTTGTTCTCAGCAGCCCCTTTCACCTTAGAAGCTGTGGCTGTGGAGGACCTCAGGCGTGCGGCGACCCGCAGGGGGTTCCTGATGTTCTGAGCCAGCTTGATAGAAGGAGCCATTCTGCTACACGCCATATGTGATGTATACAGCAGCGAGACACACGTGACAGCTTCCTATAGATGATACTGAAAGGGAGTGACAGCCAACCTGCCAGCAATTGTATCTCGGAGAGCTGATAAGCTCTTCCTCCATGCCGCACACACCCCCGCAAGCTGATTGGCTGCAACCCAGTGATGTCATAGACAATGGAGCTATAAACCTACACAGCCTCATGCTTCTCCCAAATGTGAGCTGCTCTGAGGTGAGGGCGGGAGGATTTGAGGCACAATGTCAGTCAGGAATGTATGTTGACTCCAGACGGCTGTAAACTTTAAATGTATTTCACCTGTGACTGACAATGCTTACCGGAGACAGCTGAAATGTAAATATGTTCAGAAAATGAAAGCAGTGAGTGCTAAATACCACTTGCAGGAAAGGGTAGAAAAAGTACAAATGGGTCCATTGAATGTGCAGGAAGCAGCGTTACCTCACAGATATGCACACGCTCAATGTAAGTTCTATGAGCAGTCTGCTGCCCGTCACCTCTTTAGAACTCTGTGGAATGTGTTTTTAATCGCTTAAAGAGGAATTAAACTAAAAAAAAGGTAGTCCGATCACTCCGGGGGTGTCCTGCGTTGTCCCAGAGCCACCATCTTCATCTTCTCTTTCAGGTCCTTCATCTTACATCACCCGACCCAGGCCCGAGATCGGGTGACGTAAGATGGAAAAAAAAAATTTGCTGATGAGTGATATCGAAAAATGTTTCTCAGGCATGCACAGAAGGAGCACTCAAGAGCCTCCCGGGATGCGTGATGTAAGTATTGCGCTCCAATTCATTCTCCACTGCCTAGGTGACTGAGAATTAGGGGGTGGTGCTGCACCCCTTTTTTTTTTTTTTTTTTTTTTTTTTTTTAAAGTGTGTTGCACCTAAACAAAGACAGAATTTTTAGCCTTCATAAAAGGGTTGTCTACCCTTTTATGTAAAGTGACAATTCTGAGTTTAGGTACGCTTTAAGCATTTTCAAATGTTTTTGACACCTGAAATATTGTCCATAGTGCTTAGTATATTAGGTTACACAGGTATCACACCTTCCCTAGAGAGGGACAATGCAGATGTATAGCATGCCAACCATAGCAAGAAGGCGAGAGTATGTCTGGACATACTAGAACATTACTACCTGTGCCCGAGAGGAGAGAAATGCCTGGTGGCAAGGAAACAATGAGTGGGTCATTTTTATTTATTAATTTTTTTGCATTAGTGGTTGCAAGAAGTGTGGCTTAGAGCACCATGTTTATCACAGGCAAAGGAACCAAGTGCATGAGCAACCCACATTAGACAGAAAGGGAACCAGCTGTATGGGCAGGCAAGGATAGACAGAAAAGTAGCCAGGTACATGGACAAGCCAGCACAGACAAAAATGGAGCCAGGAACATTGGCAGGAGATGTTAGAAAGAGAGCCAGGTGTCTGGGTAGACCAGAAAGGAAACCATGTTCATAGCAACATTAGAAAGAATGGTAGCCAGGTGTAGAGGCAGGCCAGGATAGACAGAGTGCCAGGTGCATGAGCAATCCAGGTTAAACGTAGCCAGGAGCAGGTGGATGTTCAGTCTCCAATTTTACCCGGCTCCTTTGCTTGCTATCGTAGCCTGCCCATGTACCTGGCTACCTTGACTTTTGGCAGTCCCGTCTTTGTACCTGGCTTCTGTGCCTGACTTGCTCCAGGGATTAAACCATTTTTGGGGGATGGGGGACATCAACAACAGTTTGACTGAGGAACATTTGCAGATTCACTGACAAGAACCCCGCAACTGAGCTCCTGTCAGTGAACATCCAATACTGAAAGGATCCTCCTATGGGACACAGTGAAAAGGCAAGTATTAGTTGAAAGTTCAAGTTCATTTGTTTTCTAAAACCAAGTGGCCCTCTAGGGCTGTTTTATCCCAGCAATCCCAACTACCCTAAATTTGTCTACTCCCCAGTCCCTTTCTAGCTTTTTCCATTCCACACGTCCTTTTACAAACTTCTTTTGTATTTTTAAGTTGCATTTACAACCTTGTAAACATTTTCAGGTAGTAACATCATTGAAGAATGGCACCTGTTAACCACCTAGCTGTTAAGCCCGACCTTCGTTCGGGCAAAAAAAAATGGCTAGGATGGTTAACCCCGAGATTTTTCCCATCCATACTTACCTGGTCCCCCTGTGCTCATCCAGCATCGTTTTCGTATTCCAGCGTCGTCCTCCGTCCAGCGTCGTCCGTCGATCTCCCTCTCCAGCGTCGGGTGCCAGCGGGACCGGTAAGATGCCGGCCGGCGGAACACAAGATGCCAGCCGGCAGAACACAAGATGCCGGCCGGCTTCTTACCTGGTCCCGCTGATTGTCCCAGTAAGATAAATAAGGACTCCCAGTGCATGTTACACCACCTAGTATACTGTACAATCGCAATAGAGAAGGGCATAGTGTACAAAGGCAGTGCGAGTTCTAAAGTAAATAGGGCCTGCAGTGTCATATAACCTTAGAGTTAGGGAATCTGGCAAGCAGCACAGAAATAAAGGGTTTTTCAAAAGTGTCCTCTCCATGGTAAAATTGTGGGTCATCAGCTGTAGCAGATCATTAAAGCTCACAACTAATATCCACGCGTAATAAAAGAACTACGGTAGGTTTCTGTGAAAATGTTCAAAAAGGACAGCAAAACAACTTTTTTTTTTCAGCTGAATTAGTGCTTTCTTGATGGATCCATAATTCTATTTCAAAAAGCAGAACAAGGCCAAAAATACTCCAAACACGCATAGCTCTGGTAACAAGTCACCAGCATGTCCATGAGTACAGAAAGTATACAGCAGTGATGTAATTTTTCTTTTTTTCACCAGCTCAACTTGTATTGAAAACACCTAAAAACACCTAGGAGGTGGGAGACATCCTGCTGCATCCACTCCTATAGGAAATGACAGCAGGAGCAGGGCAAAACACAACAACTTTTTTGCTCCCAGTTGTTAGTGTCCGCTTTCTACTGTCCCCTATTTATTGTTCAAACATTTGAATGCCTTCCCCATTAGTATTACATTGTATGCTAAACCCAACATGACAAATATTGACTTTTAATGTGTCCTTTATTTTACACAAGAGATAGAGATAGAAACAACCCTTCTCTCAGTCTCCATTAGAATATGCTTTAATACCCTACACATGTGCTCCAGGCACTTCACCAATGGATTTATTTTATTTACCTGTCCATCCATAGTCAGGGCCCAAATCACTTCTATTTAAACAACAGACAAGGTCACTTGGGGACCCTGGTCACGTGCTCAAATCTTAAATACCAAAATTATAAGTGCAATGGAAATTATTCATAATAATAATATATAATATTCTGCATTTATCTTTCCTACAGGTTCATCTCCCATTCTGCCTGCCAAATTTCATCCCCATGTATCCAATTGTTTTCCCCTGCAATCTTCATCTGATTGTGTATGGTACATCTCCCAATATATCTCCCTAGATAAAATGATTGCGCCAACTTCAATCTCCCCATAGAGTTATCTGTTCACTTTCCCATAGTTCCAACTGAGTGCACATTGATAATTATTGCCCTGCCAACCCCACCCTAGGTTCAACTGATATCCTAAATTCCTAGTCCTCTCCTATCAGTCCATTCATATTCAGGACCCAAAGCAAGGTCACGTGCCCAAATCTTAAATGCAATGGGAATGAATACAGGGAATTGAACCAGGGATTAGAACAGAATTGAACATACAATTACACTCTGCTGCTGCCATACTGAACTGCTATTTCACCAAACCATCTCTGTGATAGGCTCATCCTATCCCACTCCTGCAACTCGACAAGCTGATAAGCTTCACTACAACCCATATTACTGGACCTGCTCTCATGGACTGTTTGCCACATTGTTTAATGTACTCAACTGATTCTCAATGTTCTGTTAAAATGTATTATTCACCCTGCACTCTGCTGGCACTATTCCCTCTCCTCCCCAGTCTGATAACTCATTGTCTCTTTGCCCTTTCACTCTCCTGCTTTCTCTGTCTGTGCTCCTACACCTTTTTTTCTCTACTGATACTTTTTGGTAAAATCTAGCCCAACCATGCCCCCCCCTCCCCCACAGACTCTCGCTTCCATACACTTTCAGCAAGCGACTTCCCTCTCCTAATTGCATCCCTATTTACCCTACCCATATTTTCTTACCTCCTTTTTATGGCAGTCTATGGAATGCCAGATCTGTTGGCAATAAATTAACCTCCATACACAAACTTCTCCTTTCTAAATCTCTGAACTTCCTGCCTCTCACTGAAACTTTCCTCCTCTGACTCTGCCTCTGCTGCAGCGGTCTCCTATGGAGGCCTGCATATCACACCTACCCCTAGACCTGGCAACAGAGTAGAGGGTGGTGTTGGTCTCATTCTCTCACCTAACTGTACATACAAAGTTCTTCCTACCCTGCCCTCTCTCATTTTAACCTCTTTTGCAATCCACTCCGTCCATTTCTTCAGCTCCTTATCCCTCATTGTTGCTGTTTTCTAATGCCAACTTTGCCTCACATTTTCCTTCCCATGACCTGCCCTCCTTCATCCTCGGTGATTTTAATGTTGCAGTGGATGAGCCCAACCATCCTTCCTCAGTCAAACTTCTCTCCATTACCTCCTCCTTTGGACTCACTCAGAACATCAACGGCCCCACACTTATCGCCGGACACTTTAGACCTGGTATTTTCCAAATTCTGCAACCTCACCCTCTCTACTTTAGAGAGAAAATTGACCATATCAGACATGATGTCTCCGCTCACCAGGCCACTCCAACCATACTCACCCCTTCCACTTGTAATTCATCACTGGCCTCCCTCAGCCCTTTTACTGTGGACAAAGTCTCCTCTTTTCTTTCATCAACTCCATCTAATACCTGTCCGCTTGAGCCAATTACCTCTGATCTACTCTGTGCCCATTCTCCCACTCTGGCCCCTGCCCTAACCAAACTTTTCAACCTCTCCCTTTCTACTGGTATATACCCCTCCACTTTCAAACATGCCATATTTCTCCCTATCCTGAAGAAATCTCACTAGACCCTTCCCTACCTTCTAGCTATCGTCCTATCTCCCTTCTCCCATATGTCTCCAAACTTCCTATACGCCTAGCCTACAAAAGACTCACTGATTACCTGAGCACCAACTCTCTCCTTGACCCTCTTCAGTCTGGCTTTCGAGATGCCCATTAAAACAGCCCTTACTAAAGTGGCCAATGATCCCATTAGAGCTAAGTCTCAAGGCAACTTTTCCCTCCTCTTTCTCCTTGATCCTTCCTCTGCATTTGACATTGTTGATAACCCCATTCTAATACAAATCATGCGCTCCATTGGTATCTGTGACACTGCTCTCTCTTGGTTTGCTTCCTATCTGTCTGACCGCTCCTTTCAAGTTTCTTTAAATGGTAACTCCTCCTCTCCCACTCTGCTCCCTGTTGGTGTTCCCCAAGGGTCAGTCCTTGGACCGGTTCTCTTTTCTCTGTACACCTCGTCTCTCAGTAGTCTCATATCCTCCTTTGGCTTACAGTACCATCTGTATGCTGATGACACTCAAATCTATCTGTCCACCCCTGACTTGTCTCCTTCAGTCCTGGATAAGGTCTCATGCTGCCTGTCAGCCATCTAATTAAATTACAAATCCACTGACATATATCTAACTGTTAACAACACTGTCATTCCTCCCTCTCCTCAGGCACATTGTCCTGGTGTCACCTTTGATTTCTGCCCTCTCATTTACCCCCCATATTCTCCTGTCACTTTCACCTGTGCAACATCTCCAAAATCCGCCCCTACCTGTCCCCAGAAACCACCAAACCCCTTGTACACACTCATCTCTAGTCTGGACTACTGTAACATCCTCCTCTCTGGTATTCCACTAACCCGACTCTCTCCTCTACAATCTATTATGAACACTGCAGCCAGACTTATATATCCTTCCCATAGCACCTCTTCTGCTGCATCTCATTGTAAATCTCTTCATTGGCTTCCATTTCACCTTAGAATCAAATTCAAGTTCCTGTGCTTGCCTGTCCTCCATAGTTCTTGTCTCACATTTCTGGTAAAAAAAAATACTCCCCTAGCCGCTTTCTCTGCTCCTCCAATGACCTACTAATGACTTCCTCACTCATAACCTCGTCACATGGCTACAAGCCTATTCTAGAGCTGCCCCAATTCTCTGGAATGATCTTTCCTGTCCTAATCAGCTTGCTCCTACTTTCTGCTCATTTAAAAGAGCACTCAAAACCCATTTTTTCAAACTTGCCTACCCTTCTTTTGTCTTTTGAAACCATTACTACTTCCCACCACTACATATCTCCCCTCCTATTGTGTGTTACTTCCCCCACCTTCTAGATTGTAAGCTTTTCGGGGCAGGGTCCTCTCCTCCTGTGTCACTGTCTGTATTTATGTGGTCTATGTGTTTCAATTGCAGTAATTGATTCCCACCCATATCTGAGGGAGTGTCAGTTCTATTTATAGAGCCCTTTGTGTCTATTCAAACTACAAGCCCACTGCAGAACTAATAGAATTGGGACATTTTTATCGTCATTGTTTGCATCCTAATGTCACTAATCCTATGCAGCCTCTGTACAGCCACTTCCTGTCTATATGCATGTGGTGCTGGAAATTATGGCGTAGATGAACAGCAGTCTCAATTCACTGCACAGTGTGGTCAAACCATGGTACCTATTGAACTGTGCCAGTTGCGTCCAATAGTTAACACAACTTCTGTGCGCAACAGTAAAAATAAACGTAGGACTTCTAAAAATGGGGGTTGTTAGTAAAGTGACAATCAGTCTAAATATCTTTTTCTGTGATTGTAATTTGGATTATCCAATGTTTTGTTCTGTTCGAAGATCACAGCAGGCTCCTTTATGCAGGAAGCCCTGGGGGACATCACTGCTGTAAAAAGCTTTGTTGCTAGATCAATTACAATAAAAAGGGAGTGTGCTTTCAACCATATTTCCCCCGAAAGGGCCCAAAACTGAATTGCCCTTGTAATACGTAATACATCGTATTTGGGTGATGCAGGGGTATTTTCCGCTGCAAATACTGCTTGTAGGATAACTTTTACAAAGGCACTTCTGCTAGCTGGATCTCAGTGCTCAGGCCATCTAGAAGAAAGTCTTTTTTTTTTTGGAATAGTTGCATGCTCAGCCTATTTTTCAAAATCACAACAACAATAATATGCTTCAGAAAAAAACATCTATTCCAAGTCTCCACATTGCTAACTTTGTTCCCTGGATGCAGGAAGCTCAACTGAGATTAGACAAAAACTGGGCATATTCTGATGATATCACAACCAGATTAAAAGTTTATTCATCAAGAGAGTATGTACACTGGGTCCCCACTCATCTATCTGCCGTATCTATCTATCTATCTATCTATCTATCTATCTATCTATCTATCTATCTATCTATCTATCTATCTATCTATCTATCTATCTATCTATCACACCTGAAAGCAGTATAATCCATTTCAAAGAAATGTAGCTCCATATTAGTTTTTATGTAAAATATAATATAAAAATATATGTGTATTTATATTTCCTCCTGAACTGAAATCTTACTGCTATTTAAACTCAACTTTACCATTATTTTAATTAAAATGTATTTCTTTAAGATGTATTTTTGCAAGTGTAAACAGAAAGGTCAAAACAATTATTGTTTTAGTAATATGTGACCTTTACACAGAAAGTATTTTAAACATATTAGCCATAAAATAGGGCCTTATGCCAAGGTTACAGTTTCCTGCATTCTAATCCCCATAAGGATCGGCCAATTTAGTAAATAAAATCTTTTTCATCCAAAAGCTTCTGATATCTTGTACATAAATGTGTGAATAAATGACTTCTTTCAGACTGCATCTTCATGAAGGGCCAAGGCAGGTCAAATGTATTTAGGAGAGTAGGACAATGATAGCACTAAAATATAAACTTATACTTCATCCAGACCAGTTTTCACCCCAGTGCTTTCACTCAATTATCTTTAGATCTAAGAATCCCTTGTTGTGATGTAGGATATCTATTGCCAAACAAAGCAACTGAAAGCATCATGCTGTCATCCACATACAGAGAGCCTGGTGTACAAATAAACAATATTAGAATGTTTTTCACAGTCATCAGTTTGAATTAATCTAATTCAAATGAGGCTTGAAAACTTAGTTCTTAGATGAAACAAAAAGCAGACAATTCTAAACAGTTTTCACAAAACACACGTTAAAGTATGACTCCATTTTATTCTAGGAAGGAAACAGTACACTTAAGTTCAGTTTTTTGCAATGACTGAAACCAATGCCATTGTAAATTTACTTTGCTCATTTTCACTTGAAACTGAGTCATAGACTCCTTATTTTTCTGGTACAAGTACAAGGTGGGAGTGGGTGTCTGCTGAAACATAATCAATTCTGATGTAAAAATTAAGGATAAAATGTTGTAACCTGATCACATGGAAGTAACAAACATTTCTCAAATTCCCCTGTAATACATTGTGGTTAAATGGTTACAAGGAACAACATTTCTCAGTTTAGAAAGCATGGAAGCTGTAGATTTTGGTAGAAAAATACTTTATTCTAATGTTGAGCTGCCAAACCTATATAATTTGTAGTTAATAAGGTATTTAATGAAACGAAAGGGTTACTTTAGGGCTCATTTTGACCTTACAGCTATTTGTAGTGTGTTACTACACATGTGCAATATGGTAAGGCATCCCAATTATTTTTTAAGGTGCTACCCACGCACCACAACACAGCTTGTAACATATTAGTAATATTAAAGTGTATTTATATAGTGTCACATTACAATGCACTGTACAATAAATAGGGGTTGCAAATGACACCTATTTATTGCACTGTAATATGCTAAATTGTATGCCAGTTGTACTATACTGGTTACATTTGTTGGGGTGCTGTTCATTTTGAGCCATTTATCATACTGTGCATTGCAGTAATGCACAGTTTTTAGCCATGTCTTAAAACTGACTTGAAGCACCTAATTCAACACATTAATCATTAATCTCTTTCTTCTACCGGTATTGCCATACAAAAATACAAACAAATGAATTAGAGAAGCACTTAAAAATAACATTTCAGTGTACACTAAAGTGACTGCTAAAGTCAAGAATGGATTTAGAATAAGGATATGTGGATGTATAAATAAAGGTCACTGTTCTGGTTCCATATATGTATACACATATGTCATAGTGATAAATGTTCATTGTTGTCCTGCTGTCACTGACTTACAGAAAATAAACTGTAAAAGCAGTACCTTCCAGTCTACAATAGGCAGAAATATCCCTCACAACCTAAATTGCTGTATATTCCAAAACTGAAATGTAACTGAACTCTGTCTACATAGCATAGCTGGGTACCTTCTGCTTCCAGGCCAGGAAGTCTGGCTGTAGAGCCAAATAAATTGCCCTCTGGGTCAGTTGCCTTTACCCTAATGACTATTCCCTGCTTGCACACAAGAGAAAAAGAGGGCTGAGAAAAACAGAGCTGAAAATGGAAACTGGGATAAGGAAGCAAAGGAGCAGTCCTGGACAGTAGCATTGCCACATATAGACAGTAAGTAAGAGCAGGAGGAGATGGGTGTGCAGGGGTTTATGGTAAGGAGGTAGAATCGGTGCTAGTGAGGGAGAATGTATACGCACCAGGAATTGGAGTGACAGTGAGGGTATATCATGGGTGACCCCTCTTCATCTTGGCTGATTTACTAGACTGGTCCTTACTAGACTGGCTGAGTCTTCCTGTCCTAGCCTACACTTTCTTCATGGTGGCTGACCCCCTCTATTTCAACTGCCCTCCCTCCCATCCTTGATGAAAACCTCTCCTACTGTCCTAGCTAATGCACGTTCCATCCTGGCTAATGTGATGGTACATTCCTACTGGACACATTTACTCTTTTAACCTAATTACTCCCTCTTTACCTTGCACATATAGAGGTTAGTAAGTAGTTGCCTATCTCGGCAGCAAACATCTAAAGTCACTTGGATATGCCTACATGCTTGGAACTTGAATAAACTAAAAAACAACTTTGAATTATTCTTTGAGGCCTAATTTCACTTCAAGTGAAGTGTGAGAGAAGTGAAATTGTATTCAGTGTATATTTTATATTCTATATTAGAGGGCATAGGAATACAGTATGTTATTTAGAGGTAGGATAGCTAGTAGAGAAATTCCTTCATAAATAAAATCATGTTTACCAGATTGTGGAGGATAAACACAAGTTTTATTCCAAGATTGTAGAGGAGAGAGTCAGGTTAGTGGAATACCAGAGAGGAGGATGTTACAGTAGTCCAGACGAGAGATGATAAGAGCATGTACAAGGAGTTTGGTGGTTATGAGGACAGGTGGGGTTGAGGTTTTGTGCAAGTGGAAGGACCTGGGATGTTCTAGAAAGTGAAATAACCCTGTGATTAACGGAAAGATTTTGTGAGAAAGTGAGTGGGGAAAATGATTACCGTAGTTCTGTTTTATCCAGGCTGCATTTCAAAAACCTGTCAGCCATCCATGAAACTTTATACAGACTCAGACAAGTCAGGGGTGGACGAATAGATTTGTGCCATCTGCATACAGATGGTACTGTAAACCAAAGAAGGATATGAGCTTGCCAAATGACGAAGTGTACAGGGAAAAAAGAACTGGTCCAAGGACTGACGCTTGGGGAACACCAACAGGGTGAAGAGTTGGAGAGGTAGAATTTCCATTAAAGAAATTTGAAAGGAGCAGTTAAAAAGATAGGATAGCAAACCAAGCAAAGGCTGTGTCAATGATATCAATACAATTCAGCATCTGATCTGAACTTTATTTAATATATTGTTACAGATTCATCTATTTTGGCTGCAGTGGACTTTAAACCAATAGGAGATTCCTTCAGAAATCCAGATATTGCTGAATCACAAGGTCTTTGTCTGCATTCTTATATTCAGGTGTGTATATGCTAGTTGTATGCTTATTGTTACTTTTACAGCTGGTAAGAGAAACACTTACCAAACTATTTATTGCTTGATTGGAATTTTTAGGAATGTCACCCTGTGATTGTTGACATGGTTCTCAAATTTGTTTTCAAATTTGGTATGGTAAAGCCAAGAATATACATTAGAATAAATATTATGATACAGAAACAATGTGACCAAGAATTTGGCTTTACCATATCTGCAAATGTTTGCAGCTGACACTTCTGTATTTAGTTACTGGTATATTATTTTAATATAATATATAAATGTATACTTCCACAACAGTCAGCAGCAGACTGCAGAAATAATACAGCTAGCACGTGTAGTCAGTTCCCACTTCTAGTGAGGCTGGACTGTCTACCGGAAGACAGAGATAACTTCTTAGCAGTTACTTTCATGCAGTGTCACCTGTTTGAACGCAGAGGCACAGAACAATGCTGCTATTCTGCATTTGCATGTTGGGACTAGCAAAGAAGGGCATATAGGGAGGTTTTGTTCTAATGCTTTACAGGCTGCAAATATTCAATATTGTCCTCAGCTCACTAGTTAAATAATAGTCCTATAATTATTTCTTGCACTTGGTGTTGATTGCAATACTCATCATGAATTACACAGCTGTTCTTTACATTCTCACATTTTACATACGTGCATAGAGACTTTACTATTTTTTTAACTACATTTTTTTACTATCACAGGGGAGATTTTTCCAGCATGATTTACTAAAGGCAATTTATGAAATCTGGGTGAAAAATAAGATAACAGTTCAGAAAAAAAATAAAAAAACGGAAAGGACCAACCCCTCCTAAAAAATACTTTTACTATGAGTGGCAAGGCACTGCCAAAAGGTGTTAACTGGCATAAGTCAGGAGATGGGTATGAAATGTTAAAAGTAGTCTATATTTAAAAAGAGGAAAGTTTGCTAATACAGGTTGACATTTAAAAATCTGGCTATCGATAATCTGGTTCCTTCAGATTTCCGGCATGCATTTCAAGAGCCACGGTTTATGTTTTGACGGTGCAGTACTCCAGAATCAGCTGTTGGGTCTTGCTTGCACGTGCTAACATTCCTGCTCATTCCTTCTCATTTTTTCATTTATGTGCTGCTGTATAGCCCCATTGTGGATTCAACAAAGAAAAGAGGTGGTGTAAAATGTAAACGTTGTGCATTGCCAATTGCAGAGAAAGTCATTTTCTGTTAAGTATATACAGCATATAAAACCATAAAAAATCCGTCATTTTTGAAAATTTTGAAAATCTGGCACTCCTCAGGTCAACTTGTACTAAGATCCTGCTCAGATTAGGCCGTTACTTCATATTAGATGGAAAAGCGGGAAAGGGGGGGGGATTCAAAGAAGTTTTGGGAATTTATGGCAAAGAGTGGTGCCACAAATGGAGAAAGTTTTCAAGAAAAAAAGCCACTCCTCAAGAAAGTCCACATTGAGTCTCAATTAAACTTGTACAAAATGTACCTTGAAGATATTAGGCCAAGTGGAAAGAGGTGTTATTGTAAGAGGAGGCAAAAAACAAACTATTTGCCGAATGGGACATCTGGTGGAATACCAATACAGCTTACCATCCAAAGAACACCATAAAGCATACAGATTGTGGCATTCTGTTGTGTGGGTATTCCTCTGCATTAAGGACTACTTTTGGTCAGGATAGAAGAAAAATGGATGGGACAAAATACCGTCAAATTTCCAAGAATGCCTGCTATCCAGCCAGAATGCTGTCAATGGCAAGAATGTTCACTTTCTAACATGATAATGACCTGAAGTACACAGCAAAATTGACCACACATTAGCTAAGGGAAAAAAGTGAATGTCCTAGTAAGAGCCCAGACTTAAACCTTATTGACAATCTTTGTAATGACTTAAAAATTACAGTCCACTAATGGGGTATTTCCCAGTTTAAGTGAACTTGAATAGTTCAGTATAGAACAGGGTGCAATATTTGCCCTGGCTAGATGTTCACAGTTAGTAGAGAAGTAAGTAAAGGTGGTTCTACAAAGTACTGACACAAGGTGGTATTGGTGGGGGGTGATTTTGTTATGCATCTTAGTGCTCTATTTATAAAACAGGGAATCTTACAATTCCCTCAAAAGTTTCCTGTTGGTAATTACTGCTAGTGAAACACATGGACCTGGAAGATTCCCATGAGGGACTGTTTGGGGAAATGTCTGATTCTCTGTTTTATAAATAGCATTCTGCTTTTTATTTTTTAAATGTATGTATCTTTTAATATATACACCTAGTCTTATGTGTCCTTGGAAATACAACTTTCTTGTGAATCTGCTAGCACCCACTGGTGTGCATAGTGATAATGTGGAGATATAATGCAGTTTTTCACACTCTATGGACATCCATCTCTCATGTATTGTAGCAAATCTAAAATGTACATACATCTAGGATTTTCTCCACATAATGTCAGGTTCCAATTCACATGTTTAAAAGCTTTATATTTGATTACCCACCTTTCTAAATTAATTAATCAACATACACAAAAAGCACATAAAAAATGAAAAGTGCCACAATCGGTGTCTACCCATACTTTCCAACCATTTAGGATTTGTTTTTCTTCTTTTAATTAATTACTGGAAAATTGTGTTACCATTTGATGTTGTTAGAAGAGCTTTAAAATATTTTCATCTATAAATGTCAGTTATATAATGTTTGTATATAGGTATTCATTTAGCTTAGAGAAGCAAACCGCATCTGCTGGCTATAAAATAAACTAGATAAGATTTACTCATCTGCAAAATTATATAGTGGCATGCAGCATGTGACAATAAAAAGTTGTATTTAATTTTTATTTATCCCTGATTCATTAACTGAGACTAGCCTAAACACACAGCAAAAAGAACCCAACCAAAGTCAGCAGCAACCACTCCTTATCTACAGCTATGCATCCCACCATTTACACACTGATTCTATTTATATTTATTAAATTCTGAAAAAAAGTATTTTGCATAACAATTTATTAAACACTAATATACATACACTAAAAACAATTAAAACAACAATTTGCATAATTCTATTTTAGCAATTATGTCTTTAGTCTTCCCTCAAGGGGTTTGTGGAACCAGTCCACTTTGTCATGCACGGAGAGACAGGACCACTAGGGGGAGCTATGGCTTGCACGAAGGTGATGTGAGCCCTGGGAAGGGCCAAGGCGCAGGGTTTAAGCAGTAACCAGGTTTTCTCCAGAGACTCTGATGGTGAGTATGTTGCGCTGCTGGTTACTGCCAGGTTGCGGTCCTTGGGCACACCAAGGTGAGCAAAACATGGTACCAAATCACAAAGCAGAAGGATAGTCGAGGAAAGCCGGGGTTGAGGCAGGCAGCAAGAGAGGTCAGGTCACACGCTAGGGGTTTAATTGCCAGGGATCCAGGAGACAGACACTAGTGACACAGAGGCCAGTGCAGGCACAGGGAACAAAGGAGACACTGGAAGCAACAGGAGGCACAGGTAACTCAGGGATATCCACAGACAGACAGGAACACTCGAACTGGAACACTGGAGCACAGGGAAGTTGGCTGGGAACTAGGGGCTCGGCACAATGGAAACACGTTGCACGAACACTGAGTGCAGTGTGTGAGCTAACTAAATGGCCAGGGCTGGTCAAAAGGCTATTTTCTGATTGGCCAGTGGATTGGACCGAATTGATAAAGCTTGGAAACAGAGGCACGCCCAGCGTCAGAAATGGCCAAATGCACCGGAGAGAGGCATCTGCACTTTAGTAAGGAAGAGGTAAATGTGACATTCCCCCCCCCCCCCCTTTTACGGGGCCTCCCTACCTCCCAGAGTCCAGGTTTCAAGGGGAAGCGGAGGTGGAACTTTTTAGCCAGAAGAGGGCCAGACACATCTGCAGCAGGAACCCATGATCTCCCCTCAGGGCCAAAACCTTTCCAGTTGATCATGTACTTGGAATCCAAAATTTGATGGACTTCATATGCCTGAGAACAATCGGTTGCAGGAGTAGCCAGTGGAGAGGGTGAGAAAAGCGATTCAAGACCAATGGCTTAAGTAGAGACTTGTGGAAAGCATTGGGCAGCTTGGGATGTGGAGGAAGACGTAATTTATAACAAACTGGGTTAACCTTGGCGGAAATGACATAAGGTCTGATGAAACATGGAGCAAACTTTAGAGAAGGCACTTTTCAACAAATATTCCTGGTGGATAGCCTGGCTTTGTCCCCAGGTTGGAGGTGCTTTACGGCGATGCCAATCAGCAAACTTCTTGTAACAGGCCGCCGACTGCTCTAGGTGTTCTGATGTTGAGCCCTAAATCCAGTTGAAGTTCCTCTGCAGGGCACAGAGTGCAGGTACTTCAGTAGAGCAGGGCATAGGAGATGGAAGGCGAGGATGTTTGCTGTAGACAATAAAAAATGAAGATTCCTCTTCGCATAGAGTCTGTTGTCTCTGAGTCTTTGTAGGACCAGGCTGACATGCTGTCTGTTAGAAGGCGAGTCAGGGGAAAAAAATCAGGATGTCATCCAGATCGACAACAACACAAATGTAAATCAGGGCACGAAATACCTCATTGACAAAGTGTTGGAAGACAGCCGGGGCATTACAGAGACCGAAGGGCATCCCCATATACTCATAATGCCCATCCCTGGTATTAAATGCTATCTTCCATTTGTCCCCGTCCTTGATCTGATTTAGGTTATAGGCTCCTCAGAGGTCCAGTTTGGTGAAGACCTGGGCACCACAGAGATGGTCAAAAAGCTCGGAGATAAGCGGCAACGGGAATCGGTTCTTAATTGTGATGGCATTCACACCGCGATAGTCAATGCAGGGGCAGGGAGTTCCATCTTTCTTCTGGACAAAGAAGAATCCTGCCCCAGCAAGGGAAGTAGACTTGCAAATAAATCCTTGCTGCAGGTTTTCCTTGATGTACTCACTTAAAGCCTTAATCTCAGGGAGACTGAGAGGGTATACCTGCCCTCTTGAAGGTGTGGAACCAGGTATGAGTGCTATAGCACACTCATTATAGCAGTGAAGAGGAAGCTGCTTGGCCTGGCATTTGGAAAAGACGTGGAGAGAGTGAGCGGGTTGAGAGGCTTGAGCTTAGTCAACCACTGCGAGTGGCAGGAGGGGCCCCAAGCCAATACCAGAACGGTGATGGTTTCCGGATGAAGCACACCTACAGACTTTTTTATGAGCAAAGTTTGGAAGTGGATTAGGCAGCAGAACAGAGTGGTTCCATCCACCGCAGAGATACGCAGAGGTTGAGTCAGTGGCTCTATAGGCCAAGTGCACTCCTTGACAAAAGTAGCAGAGATAAATTTTCCTGCTGCCCCAGAGTTGATAAAGGCCTTCAGGGCAACGGTGGATGTCTTGTGGTGAAGCTAAATTGGTATTGAGGGGAGAGGAGAGAAGAATGACCTAGCATGCCCCCATCAGAGCATACTAGGTGCTGAATTTTCCTGGCCTCTGTGAGCAGTTTAATAAAGTGACCTTTCAATCCATAGTTAATGCAGAGACCTGAAGATAGGCACCAGGATCTTTCCTCTGGAGATAGATGCGAGCAGCCCAGTACCACTTGTATTCCAACAAGTGGGTACTTCTGATGAAGAAGAAACAGGGGGGACTGGTGGTTCCAGAGGCAGCTGCAAGGATGGAGCTAGTCGTGTGGAGAGGACCTTGCCAGAGTGAGATTTCTCTTGGAAACGTATATCAATCTGGGTGGCCATGGAGATCAGGTCATCCAGAGCACTCGGAATTTCTCAACCAGCCAACTCATCCTTAATGCGATCGGAAAGACCCTGCCAGAAGGTAGCCTGGAGGGCCTCATTGTTCCAGACGAGCTCCGCTGCCAAAGTGCAAAACTTAACAGCTAACTGGCCCACGGTAAGTGACTCTTGGCGGAGACGCAGGAGAGCGCTGGCTGGCCCGAGGCCCGAGCAGGTTCATCAAAAACCCTCCTAAAAAGGCTCGGGGAAGCTTCAATGCTACAGGTGACCGAATCTTTCCTTTCCTAGAGTGGAGACACCCATGCCAAGACTTCTCTAGAAAGCAGGGATATCACGTTCGCCACTTTAGCCCAGTCAGTAGGGAAACTTTGTGGCTGAAGCTCAAAATGTATATTTCACAGGTTGATGAAGCGACGGCAAGCCTTGGGATCCCCAGAAAATCGTTGTGGGGGTGGTAGGTGAAGTGCAGAGGCCATTGTTATTGCAGGAGACTGGACCAGGACTGGAGGTTGAACAGGTGAACTGGAGGGGACCAGAAGCTGATCCAGGCGGGTAGTGAGCACATAAAGCTGGTGGAGTACCTGGGTTTGAGTAGCTTCCTGGATGTCCAGCCTCTGGGTGAGCAGTTGGTTGGGGTCTGGGAGGGTGTATATATGGTTCATGCAAACTGTCACACATGGACAGGACCACTAGGGGGTGCTATGGCTTGCACAAAGGTGATGTGAGCCCTGTGAAGGGCCAAGGCACAGAGTCTAAGATCAGGTTTTCTCCAGAGCCTCTGATGGTGAGGATGTTATGCTGCTGGTCACTGCCAGGTTCCGGTCCTTAGGCACACCAAGATGGACAAAACATGGTACCAAATCACAAAGCAGAAGGATAGTCAAGGAAAGCCAGGGTCGAGGCAGGCTGCAAGCAAGAGAGGTTGGGTCACATGCCAGAGGACAATTGTGAAGGATCCAGGAGACAGACACTAGTGACACAGGGACGGGTAACACAGGAGTGGAAACGCAGGAGCAGAAATTCAGAGGAAACACTGAATTAAGCACCAAATGAACAGAAACTAGCTCGCAGAACTAGGGACTCAGCACAATGGAGACATGTTGCACGAACACATAGTGCAGTGTGTGAGCTAACTAAATAGCCAGGGCTGGTCGAGAAGCTATTTTCTGATTGGCCAGTGGATTGGACCGAATCAATAAAGCTTGAAAACAGAGGCATGCCCAGTGTCAGAACTGCCCGCATGCGCATGCATCCGCGCTTTAGTGAGGAAGAGGTAAGTGTGACACCCTTCCTCAGGAGTAGACTTGAGAGCTGCAAATAATATACACATATACATATACAAATGAAATTAACACTGTTAACAATAAATGCAATAAAGTACATTTAATTAAATACAAAAGTTAAAAAAAAGTTAAAAAATAATAATATAAAAAAGTTCGTTTTTTTAGAATTTAATAAATATTACACATAAAGATGGTAACAGAATCCTATTGGGAAAATAGTGGAACTCTTAATGCACAAACCTCCTTTCAACATTGGAAAAGTAATATCAACCTAAATAAAGTAGAAAAACATTGGAAAGGCTTCTTTACACTTTTCTTTCCTGGAGTGTTGCATTTTAATGTACATGTGTGAATGTGTGTTGTGCTTTGTTTTAACATTATTTAACATTATTTTCATTAAAGTAGTACCATTAGAAGAATAGGCATCTAGAGATGAATTAGTGGATGTTTTTTCCATTTTCAGAATCTCGAGGACAGCTAGGAATTTATTAATTGCTGCCATAGTCTCCTGGTGAAATGAAACTGAAATGCCAGCATATGGATCTGGTAAGGGACATATTTCTGGACGCCTGCATTAGCTATTCTTTAATGTAAAAAATGTTCATGTGCTACCACGGCTCTGGGTAGTTTTGCAGGGAGATACTTTGGTTTTAGAAGTCTATAGGCTATATTCAGAGGAAGATCTACATCAGGTGATAACTGCAATAAGAGCTATTGTAAGTACCTTAAATCAGCCAGGGGTGCCAAATCTGTTATACCTCTACATTTCACATACTTTCTATGTGTTCTATCTTCTAAATCTACCAATTTAATTTTGACCTTTTGGAGTTCCTTGTCAAGAGTGGTATGTGAATCAACCAACTCATTGTGATCTTAGGCTATCTGATATCCATCACCAATTTCAGAATTAGGATGTTGCATCAGAGTAATAATTTTCTGAATGGAGAGAGACTTTCAGGGATATCAGCATATCTTTAGGCTGGGAAATCATTAATAGAATCAAACACCCCCCCAGTATTGTTAAGTGCATAGTCATGACTGCTCACCTCATGGCCTAAGTTTCCAGGAGGTTTCCAAATCCTTTACTTTTCTGGGTGTCTACTTGTTGGAAGGGCAAAGAGTGAAAAAGTATTTTCTGAATATTTAGAGTTTCTAAACGGAAGGTTACTGTCGTTAAATACTCCTTAGTAACTTTGTGAAGGAGACCTGCCACTGATTATGTCATAATATGTAATTGTTTTAAATATTTTTAAAATAGTATTATTTTAGTGCAGTTTGGCAATACCTTTTTGGGGTCTATCAAACCACATCCCCCTAGAACTCAATGTTTTTACTAAGTAGAAGTCTACTGGCAGACCTATCCACTACTCAATAATGGACCGTATTATTGAATATAACAATGGCATTTCTATAGGACAAATAACTGTTAGCCTTAACCATCATATTCCACAATCAGGTTTTTAGGGTCTTACAAGTTCATATACGCTAACACTTTTCCACAAACCCATTTAGGTAAGCTGAACAACCCTTCAAGCATATGGCACAGTTGTTGCACGTCCAGTCTAATGTGTAGATGTGTATGAAAACCAGCAAGTGAGCAAATGCCTAGGTATATGCATTGAAGTCAAATTGGGAAGATATTTGCATATATTATACAAAATATAATTGCTGGGAGGCAGATTTCTGAGTTATAGGCCTATATTGTCTTTTGAAAATCATATCTTATATTAATAAATTCAGATTAACAGAGCAGGATGTGTATGGTTAATGACCCTCTATTTTATTTATATAGTATTGCTTTTAATAGCTAAAACTACAAACTTTATTTTAATACACATTTTTCAGTTTGTTTTATGACATGCAAACCATGCTTTTAATGTTATAGAATTTTCCAGTATAACAGAGTTAAGCGATGCATGAACAGCTTTTAATGGAGAACCTGCATCAATTATAAAAGTATCTGATTTGCATACTAATTTCCATCTGTCCATTTAAAATATGTTAAATGGCATTACAGGAAGAGCATGTAATAAAAAATGTTCACAAAGAAATTGCTGCCAGTTTAAATCAATCACAGAGAGAATCTCACTGGTAAATAATCAGAGTGAGTTATGAATTGTTTGTTCAACAGATTTTGCTTTCATTATTTTTATTCTTAATCAAGAACTATTGCCTTATTGAAATTCACGTGGAATGAGCATGTAGCTTCCTGTGTACTACCTGCCATTAATAATAGTTATCAAAGGGAATACGAGTTGCTTCATAATGCCGTTGACACAATCATTCTGCATTAAATTTCTTTAGGAAAGCTTAGTACACTATATATTTTAGTAAGAAGTAATAATGTCTCTTTTTTTTTTAGCACACAGGGCTTTTTTTTACTCAGGCACTGTTGGTCTGCTGTTTCCAAATTTTGAGCTGAGCTGCATAGGCTCTTGTGCAATAATTCTTGCTTATAATATAAAAAAAAGAGTTATAAGAACCATGCTTAGTACTTAAGTAGTCCTGGTAGTAATTATGGAAATTAGAAAAATTACTCTATTAACAAAGACACTTTTTTTTCCACTGTAAAATAGTAGAAGACTTTGTTCTTCAGCAAAAAGTGCTTAGGGCTTAATTAATTAATTTTGACAAAATTAATTAATTTTGTCCCCAATAAATATGCTTCATGGAACAGTCCTAAACACTTCCTTCTCCTCCCTTTTACATGTCATGTATAAGAAAAGTATCGTTTCGGCTATATAAGCATATTTCTGTGCTAACAGCATGTGCCATTCAAATAGTTAAGTCTCTGTATGGTTCCTGCTGTCCTCATGACCCTCTTTTTTTTTTCTATTATAATTTATTATCACAACAGTATGTACAAAAAAAACTTACAACTCAACATAAAATTTATTTCAATGACAGCAATAACACTAATAACCAAAAAACATAACAATTACCTTACAACATTACAATGCAACTAATTAACTATCAAGCAATTGAATTAACCCTTATATTCCTGGTTGCAAGCCCTCGGAGACACTGCTCACCACACAATAACCCTGGGGGCTTTACCCAACCTAACTTATGTTTCTAGATGCAAAACAGTCCACTGGCTCAAGAACACCACTTGCAGCCCTCTTTCTTAAACACCACTTCAAGGTAGCCCAAATCACCAATGTTTTGGGAGAGCTCACCCTCCGAGGACCTCAACTGCTCACCTCAAAATGCCCCCCCCCCCTTCCACTTGTATTCCAAACACAGGGCAGGTGGGTGGAAAGCTCGCACCCTTCTGTCCCCCCACTTCCCCACCCCCCTTTTATGTCCTATTTTTACCCACCCTTCCTTTTCAAATTCTTTATCCCAAACTTCCCCACAACTCTGCCTAACATGTGTCTAAACTTTTCTAATCCCTAACTTCCCTTGTTCCCGGTCATGTTGGCTTTTCCCTGACCTCTCTTCCCCACCAGCTACAGGCCTCTTTTTTATTTCAAATCTTCAACAGGACCCTGATGAACCTTTGCGTGGTTTAGGATTTTTTTTTCCCTAATACAGAAAATAATTGCAGTTGAGTGGAAAAACTTGTTAGGATTTCAGTCAATGGTTTCTAGGCTTGATGTTAGTAATCAGTACACATGCAAAGAGAAGGAAAAGATGTAGCACCTACCTACAGAAGAAAAATAAAAACAATGCTATGTCAGGAGCTCCTCCTGATTATTCTGAATTGGCTGCATTTGTGTGTAGAGTGCCTTTCCCTGCAACGCCATGTATTTTGTAATCCCCAATTTGCCTTCTGAATATTTCCCCATGCAATACTGCATATTGCACATTAGTATAGCACTTTGTAGGCATTTTTAATTATAACTACATATGTTCATTTTGACCATATATTATTGAGTTTTTACACAGTGTGGAAGGTTATACACAGTTTACTTTGATATTGATATTCATATTGATAATGATCAGACTAGAATGAACACACAAGAATGAGGTTCTATAAGCATTTAGAAGAATTCTTTTTGGCATATCAGGGAACTGGTGATTACATTTTTGGGTGTTTTTAGCTTGTTGGTGGGACCTGAATTGTATTATATTTATGTATTTTTTTATTGCCGTGTTAAGGCTTTTATGAGGTACAAATTTTAAGACTTATTCCATAGTGGTGCAGCTATTTTGCTTTTGGAAGTTAGCAGTTGTAGGTTTAGGAGATACCTGTAATCTAACACTAGATATCTTTAACTATACAGAAAAAAACACTGTAGAAGTGGCTATGGAAAAAGCAATTATAATTGTTTACTATGAACAGAAGTTGTGTGCCTGGAACTGTTCCCTTTGTTGTGTGCTAGGATCTGTTATCCACTTTTTTTGTGCAACTTTCTCAATGCAAGCCAAGCAAATGAAATTTGCAGTGATACATTAACAGATATACATAGGAAGACTGACAGGTGTAAAATCAAATCATCCTGCATGAAGATGGGTGAAGTTTTTATCTTTATGAATACTAGAAGAGTATAACTTAGAGAGAATAACTTAAACAGGCATAAAATCCCAACTGATGAACTCATGGGGACACAAAATACACATGGGGCCCAGTTGTGCTCTGTGTGTAGTAAAATTAGTTTGCCGTTGGAGGATAGCATGCCCACTAACCAACTTATGTGATTTATTACATAAAGAGAACAAACAAACAAAGAGAAAACAGAACAAACTAATTAAAGAGAATTTCCCAGATATTTTGTTTTATGATTTAAAAAGTTAAGTAGGATACATAGTAGTATAAGCACAATGGAACGCAAGATGAACAGCATCTGTCTGTGGGTGTTTAGACAAAAAAAAAAAATATATATATATATACTGTAAATATATATAATATATAATATATATATATATATATATATAAATATATATACAGTGTATATATATATATATATATATATATGCCTAATTTTAAATCCTAAACTTAATGTCACACTCAAAATGTTTTTAAATACTGTAAAAGCCAGAGCAAATATTTGCATGCATCTTTGAAGCAAATCATCATAATGTGTATGTAAATTCCATCAGCTTGTCGGGGGAGAAAATTAACAGATTGGTTCTTAGTTTCAATAAGAAAATTAGATACAGTGTAAAAAAAGCAATTATTTCTGAAGGGAATTAGATTTGCCTTTTGTGCATCAAATGTAAGCAATTAAAATGTGTCCTACCAGGAAAAAAATCATATTTATGGGAAACATCAAGTAAAAATTATTTTGATAGAAAGTCATAATTGCTGGGGATATACACAGGTTCTTTCCACTAATATATGATTAGTATGCTGAACAATTTCATATTGGAGTGTAAGATTACCGTTACAAAAATGTATCCCATAATCTAATTGTTTCTACTAGTCATTAATTCTTTCATACATTTATCCTTTGCTGAGCTTTTGTCAAGCCCCTTGTTGGGTATGCAGAGTTGAAAATTAATATTAAATACATGGAAATAGACATCTGTTTCTTTCTATAGCATAAATGATACTTCCTGTAAAAACTAGCTCATATGGATCAGTTGTTTCATTTTGTGTGCAATAAACAAAACATTTTTTTATAGTTGAATGTTTTTTGGGTTTTTTTTGTACAAATTCATAACCCCTAAGTGTGATTTTAAAATAATTTCATTCTTTTTCTTTAAGTTAGGAATTGTTCCTAGTTTTTTCAACTGCTTACAATTTATTTAAAAACTGTATTAAATCAAAGACAAATGTGAACACAGCAATGTCACTGACTCACCTCAAAGTCTTTGTAACTCTGCATGTTATTACTTATTTCCAAGTTTAAGATGCTGCAAGCAATTACTTATTTCTAAGTTTAATTTGGAAATAAATCATTTGTAAAGAAGCATATCTGGAAAAAGTATTTATTACAGCTCTCCGTCAAATAGTGTGCAAATTGTGAACCAAAAGCTGTCCAGATATGTCACTAAATGTTACCAGTACTACCAATATGTAAGACGTCTTTTACCAGTAATAAGTCATAGATAATAGGTAGTTAATTGTGATTGGTTTTTGCACCATTTTACAACCATGCATGCATTGGAATTGGTTTTGGAAGCACTTTCCCCCATATTCCCTCTGGGCCAAAAAATGACATGCCCACCACCTGCAGCAGCCAATTAGCATTGACTTGAGAGGACATCACCCTATGAGCAGTCATTATGCTTTACACTACACGTGATGATAGGTTGATTTTCTTGTTTTTACTAGACACTAGATCACTACATTGTACTGCAATGGACTGGCAGATGAAATCAAGAAGCACAGTTACCATGCATGCAATGCACATGGAAGTTTGTCAAATGTAAACGTTTTTTTCTTATCTAGCTTAGTTCATTAAGAGCGCAGAGGTAGGTAGTATGGCATTTGAACAGTCAGTTATAAATTCATTTCATTGCAGGCAAACCTGTAATAATGAAATCAATAATTTCAGGAGGCATTAAAAAAAGGATAGTCTTTAACATGGGTTGGAGGAAAAGGAACATGCATTACTTTTGGTTAGCTCAAAACATTACATGTGTCTGTAAAATAACAGCAGTCCATGACATATTGCTCTGCTCATAACTGTGAAAATGGTCCCATTTTTTTTCTTCTCACTCTGGTGTATTTAAGAATATGTTAAAGTACATATAAGGGTTCTTCCATTTTTTATGCTTTGTTTTTTACATTTCTTTTTTTTTCTTTATAATGATTTTTTAATTTTGTTTTTTACTATCACAATGGTGCTGATTTGTTTTTTTTTTCAACTGCTGTATGTTTCAAATAGTGATTATCTGTCATAAAGCCCTGCTTTGTAGAGTCTTGATGTTGGATGATTTGCTTGAAAATACCTTTTTTACTTAGACTGTATCTAGATTGGAGGACACGCTTAGAAAATATATATTTTATTCAGCTGCAAAGTCCCTTTCTTCTGGCCAAGTGATGCTATTTACAAGTATAGAAATGTCCCAATATAATCTGTGGCAGTACACTTCCCCTTTAGTCGTGCTGTGACACATGAAGCAAATTTATTGTATTGTAGAACATACTGAGATTATCCTGGTGCCTGGTTTTGTCATGTGTTCTTGTGCTTATTTTATCCTAGGACTAGGTATTTTAAACAGTTACAAACTAATGTATGTATATTACTTTATGAAATTATATTATTATATATTATATGTTTGTAATATATATTTGTATTTCTCCCTGTTATCTTTTTCGCTTCTGTTTTCCAATCCTTAGTTTCCCCTACAATACACACACCACATAACTGGTGCAATAGCTGTAACCAAACCTATAGGTGTATCAGTTGGGTATCCACTGAAGAGGTTTGCCTATTAGTTAGGGTAATTTTTGGTATATAGTAATGGTTTACTGTGAAACAAATGGAAAATAAAATAACACCCAATAACAACCAACAAAACAAACAAAACAAAACTAGGCACCAACCAAACATTTAACCACCTGATACAAAAAAAAGCATGTTATGGCGCCACCTACTGTTCAACATGTGATGATGCATATACCAAGCTGTAGAACTTCAGTCCTTGAGGGCCACAAACAAGCGAGGATTTTAATAAACTGAGTGGCTGAGGATGCTGGCCCTGGAGTAATGGAGTTGGACAGCCCTGGTATAAAATAATTATAACAATTTTGGTGTAATAGTAATAGTTATTATACATTAAGATTTGGGGAATTTTGTTATTACTAGATCAGGTTTTGCACTTGCATTTGCAGAACCTCAAACTTGCAAATAAATAATGCATAATATGTAATCCAGTTGGCTTTAACAGTTTCTTCCTGATCACCAAAGACAATTCAATCACTGTCATTCTCCAATGTTAATTTTACTAAGTGAACCAACTCCTTTGGGTGACTATTCTACATTTGCAAAAAGCTTTTGAAATACATAATCCTTAATGTATGTGGCTGTAAATTGCCCCCTTTATTTTTTCGCTAAATTATGTGTGCCATTTACAGAAATAATGTGTACAGAATGTCTGTTTATATCCTTTAATTATCTCTTTTCAAGGTTGAAATTATTTAGTTCATTTGACATATCCTTATACAACAAGTCATCTGATCTTGGTAATAATCAGTGTCCAAAACTAAATTGCACTTTTAATATGATAGATCTAGATAATACTACTGCTAAATATAGGTACAGGATCAGGGAGCATATTTATAAAGCTAGGCATGTGACAATCACCAATCCCCCACTGCAATTGAATCAGTCACTGTCAGGTAAATTATATGCACATTGCAAAGAATGTTTGGTAAAAGTATAAAAAGCTGCTTTTTAAATATACATCTATGAGTCTCTCATTTCATTATTCACATCCTTTAAAAGAGTAATGTATCTAGCTAGTTTGTAAAGTTTCTGATTGACAATTCTAGCTTTTATTTCTCAGCTTACAACCTTCACTGTCTATGTTACAATATTGACCGCTTCAGTGAGAAACTACTGTTCAAACTGATTGGGTACCCATTGAAATCTCCCTCTTGCCATTATTCTGGCTTTTAAGAGTTCCGGCTGACACCAAATCGGTGATCATTCTCAGGAACCCTGCAGCTGCAACCTGAAGTGTTCTCGGGAGGTATCGCTTTGGTTTAGAGATATTTCTGCTAAAAATATGCATACAGCTCTTTCAGGACTTTTGCAGATCTAATTTGCTGAAATCTAAGATGTGGAGAAAGAATGCATATTGAAAACTTGCCTACCCAATGTCTCTTAAAACCCTCACTACTTCCCACCATCCCTTCTTTTGTATGATTATAAGATCCTGTGTCACTGTCTGTATCTGTCTGTCATTTGCAAACCCTATTTAATGTACAGCGCTGTGTAATATGTTGGTTATATATATATATATATATATATATATATATATAAATATATATAAATACTTTTTATGAATAATAATATTAATAAAATAAATCTTTTACCACAATAAGTTCTATTTTTACATTTATAAAATGTGTTTATCACTGTTATATGCTGGGCGCAGTTGTTCTTTTGCTCTCAATCCAATTTTGTTGAGAATACTAGACATTTTTTATTTTACCCACACTTCTGCTTAGCAAGGAGAATTTTGATTCTTTTTGTTACCTACAAGTTAAATTCATATCCTGTTTGGATAAAACCATAACCCCCCCCCCAAAAAAAAAAAAAAAAAAAAACATGTTTATTTGGCTGTTTGCTCAGCTTTAGAAGACATATTTGTTAGTAAACTAGCCTTGTATATGCAATGAAAGCTGTACATATCTAAGCAAGAATCGTATGTGTGTAGTAAATACCATATAAATGCTCTAGCTGCTTGGCTTACTTGCATGTTATTTGGTAAATAGGGTTCACAATATGCTAATGTACCAGCATTAGAAACAAGTTCATTTATTTTGTCAAATACATTTTTACATTGGGATTCCCATTAAAAGTTATTTCAGAAATGGTAACACATCAGCAAGAAAGGGAATGATTTTTACCAAGTAATTGGTCATTTAAAGAATTGTTCTCAGCTCTGATAAGATTTCAGATGGTCTCATTTCAGAGATTGGTGCAATTTTATCTACAACTGCTTTTATGCTTCCTGATGAAAAAAAGTGGTCAAATACTTAACTTTTGCTTGCTTTTAGTACACATTTTCTGCAATGAATTTAACTCACTTTTCTCTGGATCTTCCCAGCATGTTTTTTTAAATTGAAATCATGTTTTCTAATAGTGTTGCCAAAAACTCTGCGAACATTCATAATACATGTGGAAAACATTATGTGCAGACTGAAGGTGATATTTAGATGATGTGGTACCCAGTGGTGTAAAAACAGGGGGTGCAGAGGTCTTGTTTTAGGCTGGGACCCTTACTCCAGAGGGCCGGTAGGTGCCTTTGTCATGACTACTGTCTGTTAGCTCAATGTTGTACACAGAACCGGAGGAGCTGCCATCGGACAATAGAGAACTGCAAACAATAACATTACTAGAATGTTAAAGAGGGAATCTGATTTTACAGGGGAATCCAATGTGAAGGGAGTCTTCTATGTAAAAGGCAACCTTTCTGTGTAGTCAGAAGCACTAATTTGAAGTGGGGGATGATGTGGGATCTCAAGCGGGGTCTCTGATGAAAAAGAAAAGTCTAGATGTGAAGGGGTACTCTAAAAAAAAAAAGGGGGTCCTGATTTTAAAAGGGGTTCTTATTGTGTGTTCTGTTCACTGATATCTGAATGCTAATTGATTAACTGAAAAAAAGTAATTAGTCCAAGACTTAAAACAAGAGAAAATATTCTGTCACCTGTGTCTGTAAGAAATAAGCATTTATTAAACTATGCTCAAGAATACTTACTGCTAAGAGATTATGTAAACTGGCATTGCTGAATTTACTCTAAATAATGAATTCATGAGAAATGTGAGAAAAAAGGCATACATGCAAGTTATTATGTACATGATTATGCATGTCAAGGAAACTGTAATTACATTTATGTCATGATGAATTCTACAATAAAGAAATGAAAGACAAAGATAACTGTCACTTACATGTCTGAATCCTTCACAAGTCACTTCCTTTCAAAATGTGTAAATGGAATTTTTTCTACTGCTTCTGCATGCAACTATCCTTATGTTAACTGTGCTCAAGGAACAAAGCTGAATTAAATTCTCACCAATTGTACAGGTGTTAAGCAGTGACTGTGCTGGAGAGTACCTGGTAACAGCTTGTATGATTGCCTATCCTTATGCGTCTGGTCATTATTGAATGCACAGCTGGGTATGCACTGCTGTTTGCAGTATTGATTTCTCAAGGAAGTTGTTTTCTATGTTTTGTTTTGTAAAATAATCACTTATTAAACCAAAGCTTCTTACTGCATATGGGTAGATAAATGGAGAGAAAAGTGAAAAAGTAATATAAAAAAACAATTTAAACATTTGGTTGAAGGGTAAGCTAAAGGAAAGCTCCAGGCAGATACAGTGCACATTCACAAAGTCATCATTAAATGTAAGTATTTTAGGAATCCTAATGTTCTGGTTTCAGCTTACAGTAGTGCTTGGAGTGGTAAAGGAAAATGCAACACAATGGACCTGATTTTTAAAAAGTCTCCAAGACCAGATAAACTATTATTGGAGAACTTGAGTGATCCAGCAAACTTTGATTGAATCTGGTCCATGATTAAAAACATTTGCCAATCAATGGCAAATGATTTGAAAAAAAAAAACCAATCCATTCCATCCATGGTTTGCTGGATCACCCAGATTCTTTCAAGATGGTGCATCTTCTCCAGTCATGGAGAGCTTTAAAAAAATCAGGCCCTATAAGCCAAAAAAATCATCTGCTAGGACGAAAAAGCATAGTGTTATAAGCTCACCTCTATGCTGCTTCTCTTGCACTGTCTGGTCATCTCGGGTTAGGATCATGTCACCCCTGGCTCAGGCTATGTGATTTGAATGATGACAATCTTCTAACACATGTTGTGATGGAAATAAAATACTGTGGGGGTCAACATAGGATAAAAGTTAGTATTGCAGCAAAAGCTGCTTTTTTATTTAATTTTATGGGCTTTTATTTGCAACAAAAACAACATCAACAAAATAGAATCCTTACTTTTTTATGGGGAATAATAGTGGATAGTGTTTCATCAAGGCTTGTTTTAGTTGTTGTACTATAATATTTTAATATTAGAGCATAGGTGCAAAGAGATCCCTAAACTTGATTGCAGTGGCTATTAACATTGGTCTGGTAATATCATACAACAATAAACACTTTCACAAAGAACTTTTATAAATCATATCTTGATGTTGTACAAATAGATTGTCTGGTCAAGGTCCTCTGCTTAGGCAAGTCCAGGAATTGTGGATAGATGCCCTAAATTACTTTTCTGTTACATTACAGTTTAATTAGTTTGCAAGAATCTTCCCATAATGACATTTATTGCTAGACACCCAAAAGCTATTACATGAATTAAGAAATTTTAACGACTGAAATGAAACATCCTAAATTTAGTTTATGATCTGCTTTTATGAACTGCCTTGCAACTGCACTTTCTCCTAGTTGCAGACTTTCAGCTTTACTCTGCTTTGAATCCAATGTACACAGTTTACTTCTGGTTCATGAGGCACTGTTATAGCTCCCTGTAGCTCCGAGCCCTGTCTTCCCACCATGTGTGCCAGGGGCCAGGGTTAAATCCAGCTGATGCATCCCAATAAAGCCATTGGGATGCCAACATGGTGTGCCAATGTTCTTCCCCTCCCCCTGTGCACTGGAAAGTAAATTAACAGGGGCAGGAGAGCCCAATAATTATGCGCTTGTTACAAGGGCTGTTCAAAGAAGACATTCTATTTATCAGTAGAAATAACTACCCTCTTAATTTTGTAACAGCAAAAGCTCATTGTGGCAAGAGAGGCAAAGAAAAATTTTTTAACGTATTATATGAACGCATTTAAAAGCATTTTCAAAAATATTTTATTTCCTTATGTTAAAGTCATGGGGTGAATCAAGTGATTTATTAGGCAAATCCTAATTTTTCTTTTCTGCAGTGTACTCAAAAACCCATTCCACATCCTCCAAAGTTTTGCATTACATTTCACTGATGTACACAGTTTTATAGGATTTCCAGATAATCATATGACAAATTAGATACAATACATAGTATTACAAACCAGACTTAGCATGGGTCAGTGATTTGACAACAGATACAAGAGAAGGCATACAGTGTGTAATACGGTAGTGGCTGTGGTTTTTATCTTTGTGTTTTGCTAAATCAATCTTTCTTCCGCAAATGTTGATTAATTAAATAAATACATCAGAGAAGCATAAAGATCTCCTGGTGTTCCCTGGTTTCAAAGTCTTGGAAAACAAATTAATCCCCCTGAGCTAAGTGATGATATATTACACAAACTGAATTGCTATTTCTTCTAGTTAAAATATCACGTGACAATCTGTCAACACATGGAAGCAAATACTGGGAGTTTAGAAATGGTTGAGGATCTGTTAAAAAGAAAATTAGTTCCATTAAGAAATGATTATTATTGAATACTAGAAAAATGTATTCATTGGTCTAACAGAGAATTAGACTGCATCTTGTGCTTATCTGCAAAATAAAGTATTAACAGCATTTGTTTCCTATTAACTGTAATATTATTTATTAAATGTTCAGAATAAGTAATTGTCAAAAATAAAAACTGGTAACACTACCAAGCATGATTGATAGGTGTTTGTGTGTACAATATTCCAGATGTACTTTATAAGATTGCTCCAGGGAAACAAATATATCAGAGAGCTTCTGAAGCAAATAATAGAGTCACCTATAGTAGACTTGGGTATAATAAAACACAGTCTTAAATGCTTTAGAACAATGATTGATATTATCCATACACCTTCAAAGAGATATATTTCCAGCCATACATGGGAAGATTGCGCTCCCATCCTCCCTGCAGGCAATTGGATTAAAGACAGATAAAGCCATACAGAAATTCTTAAATTAGATAAAATAATATATCACAACTTGTAGATCAAGTGTATCAAGGACCAAATTACTTGTTGGCATTGTCATTGGATCCAGTTTTGGAATTAGGCTTATACTTGAATGTGCATACCCACTACCTAGTGCAGGGGTCCTCAAACTTTTTAAACAGGGGGCCGGTTCACGGTCCCTCAGACTGTCGGGGGGCCGTACTATAGTTTGAAAAGAAACAGGAGAAGATTCTTATGCACACTGCACAAAACGTATTATTGTATAAAAACACGAAAGAACAATACTATATGCACAGCACACTTGCCGAGTGTTATATCTGGCCTCTCTGGAGAACATCAATCTGTCTTGGTCTAGATGTATTTATTACCTTAGTTAACAAAGTTTGAAGCCTCAGAGCAAGTGTCTTAGCAAATAGTTTGAGATGTTGATTGAGTAATGTATTTGGCCTATAACTTGTGTATGAAGCCAGTCTATACCCTCCTTCGGTATGACAGGGATATGGGCTCTAAGGGAGTCTAGTGGGAAGCTACCTACCTCTACAATGGCATTTATATCTTTCAAAAAGTGGGGCCAAGCCATCAAAAAAGTTTTTGTAGTAATGTAATGTGAAGCCACCTGGGCCGGGTACCTTGCCCAAAAGCAAGGTACCTTGCAAAGAGCAGTCATTGAAGTTCCTCTATTGTAATAGATTTCTCCAGAGATTCCCTATCTGGGTCCTCAAAATTGGGTGTACCAGACTGGCAGAGATCAGAGGCAGAATAGGCTCCTTCCTATTGTAGTGATTGTGAAAAAACTCTGCCACAATAATTTCGACTCTGTACTGTATGCATCCTTTCCAATCAACTATGAATAAGATGTAGGATCTTTCCCTCTAGGATCTAAAAGCCTGGGCTAAAATCCTACCACTCTTGTTCCCAAACTCATAAAGGTGCTCTTACACCTCACCAGTTTAGCTTTCACAAGAGTGATTGTGGACAATTTAATAGGCAAGGCTGCCAACTAACCCCTAGCCGTATAAGTAGATTCTAGTTGGTAGATCTATGTAAGCAGAACTGCAACTTCTGTTTGTCTGGCCTTTTTAAGTCTGGCTCCATGTTTAAAAAGAACTTTGGGAATTGCAACTTTGTGTGCCTTCCAGACCATGAGAGGATCACAGCCGGGAGTGACATCCATACATCCAGGAGCTGGTGACTACAAAGGCATTGTTTTAATTTATGTCTATTACAGTAAGCTGAGCCCCTCCAGTTAGTAAAATAGTAGTAGTGTTATCCATCCTGAAATTAAAGTCACTGCCCATTATTAATAAGCCCTCCCTAAAATCTTCAGTCAGGGTGTCTTTCAGTAAGGTAGCCTGATTTGTGTGTGGCAGATCAACAGTTGCTTATGTCACTACCAGGCCATTAAGGGTGGCATTACCAAACGGTTCCCTTCCATCTCCACCACAGTGGGACCCCCACAACTGCCATGAGACAGTGTTTGCAAATAATGTACTTACTCCTTAACCACCTGGGTGTTACACTGAGGTCTAGATTTCTGTACCAAAAACGTTACAGGTTTTAATGATTTTTTTTTTTTAAATTGTAGACCTGTAACTTACAGAAATATGTCCGAACAGGGTTCCAGTAGATATCATGAATATAAAAAATGTTTGAAACACACAATCATGTAAAAAAAAAAAATATATATATAATACAATTATATATATATTATATAAGGATTTCTTTGTATTGGACTCAATACAGCTTTTTTGTATTGAGTTCAATGCAAAGGAACTCAATACAAAATTTGGAATTTCCCGCCCCGCCTCCCGCCCGCACCGACGCATGCAGCGACGTCACCGGGAAACCCCGGACGACGCTGGAACACGACGGATGGACGATCGCAGCGGGACCAGGTAAGTGATCGATAAACCCGAACTTTTCTCACTGTATTTTCATACAGTGAGAAAAGTTCGGGCTTATCGAAAATAGTAACTTTTTTTAGCCCGTACCAAGGTCAGGCTTATCGGTCAGGTGGTTAATGTCATCATTTTGATTATCAAAAATATTCAAGCACATAGCAGTATTGAGATCTTTGGTATCATATTTATAGAAGGCACAATTCTATGTTTTTCTACTACTGATTACTTGAAAAATTCTGAATGCTTTAAAAAGGTAAAATATTCCTTGAATCTGGTTTTAGAAGTCTTTTTACAACACTGTACCTGAAAACTACAGAGAAAGTTGCTGCTAGCTTGGAGAATAGTGAGCTACTTTTTAACAACCCATGGCCATGAAAAATATTAGTAGAAAAATAAAAATACTTAAACCTGTACACCAGGAACAAAATCCTTTACCTAATTTTTCTATTGCCACTTAGTATATAAATCCACTTTCCGTGCAACATATGCCTTTGAAATCAGATATTACATATTACAGAGCTGTAAAATGGATCCAGCATGTCTTCCCACTATAGGAACAGGAAACATACAGATATAAGACAAGAGCATAGCAGTGATCAGGGATTTTTAATGCTAGATTACTACAAAGATCTGAAGAATGTATACACACCAAGATTCAAGTAAGAATACACATACTGTACCTCTTACTTTTATATCCAGTTTTATTATCCAGCGATTAAAAAAGCCTTATCACCAGAAGTAATGGTATGTTGTTGACTTTGTATCTAAATACTATTTCCTGCTCTGGACCAAAATTTATTAGCCACTAATACAAACAGGGAAGAATTAAACACTTTTCCACTGACAGCAAGCGTCTAACAAAGCATGTATAAACGAACAGTGCTGAGGTTGTGTTCAGCAGAACAACAATAGTATTAGAAAAATCATTGTTTAGAGTGGGTAATAGCAATTAAAAATTATATTACAAATAACTTGACTATTTACAAATTTAGATGTCAGGGTCTCTTTAAGAATTAAAAAAATAATTAGATAACTACATGGGCAATTTAGTATCTAGCTCAATTACACTATTTAAATCTCATGTGATTGATCACATTGAACCATACATGAGAGATTTTCAGAAGTGCAAGTGAGCAATTAATTTCATCTCTTCACCTCCCTGGGCTTGAATTGGAGCAGGAAATTTATTGCTCAGCATTCTGTCATTTAGCATATTCTTGGGCAATTTTTTCCATCCAGGTAAACCCCATTAAATTTATCTCCTGAGCCCATGTCTGCACTTTTAATATATTATTTAGCAATTGCAGTACTTGTTACAACGGGTTTCAGTATGTTATTGATTATGTTTTTCAGACAGGCAAAACCCCTGTATAGGTTTTTGTAACAGAAATATTGGACTTAACTGAAAAAATCCAACAAAATTCTGTTCAGCAAATTTCAGATAAATTTCAGCAGATATGGTGCTTTACTGAAGTAGGAATTGGGTATATAGGGCTGAATTCTTTAGAACATCAATGGTAAAATAAATGCCATCTATTCTGCAGTTGTTCATCAGCTGCCATTCCTCTATTTTACTACCTGCACACCAAGAAAATTCCTGACTCTTCTGAAATATGAAAAAATGAAACTCACAATAGTGGTGGCACTATTCTATATAAATATGATGTTATACCAGATAATAATAAATGGGTGAAGAGATCTTGGTCATGCAATTTCTAAAGGTGATTTGAAAATATTTTATATACATGCCCAGATTGCCTCTGTCACTAGTTAATCCCAGGAGAAAAGCTCCAATATACGACCCGGATGTAATAAATTTCCCGTTATTGTTTTGTTCCTGTATTTGTATTTTTAACATATGTGCACATATGTTTGCATTGTCCTTGCATCTATTTTTGGAATTTGGCTTATATTTGGATGTGCATACCAAGTGCACCCATTCTTTAAAAAATATATAGCCTTACTTTCCATTCTACATGTCCGTGTATCTAAGCAATAAAACATATCTATACTTTTTTTGATAGCCTGATTGCTCTTTATTGACAAACATACTGTATCTCAAATCTTGGGCTGATAGTATAAATTACATAATTAAAGTGCAAGAACTCCTACAGACAGAGATTCCACCAATGTAAAAGGTTCATATTTAATAATCTTTATTAGTACATTTAAATCTACTTTGCAAAGTCCCCCCAGTTATAATCTCTCATACAGTAACTTCTTCCACTTCAGAAGAAGCCAGCATTCGGTTAATAGGGAGCTCCCTACTCTCCTCTATAAACCTAAGAGACCCCAAGAACAAGCCAACTACCCCCCTTTACGTCTTCTCCCAATTGTTTTATTCCCTATACTTATATTTAAACACATTTTTATTTGTCAGGCCATTCATCTCTTGATTTTCACACTTTGGCATTTCAAATATTGTTGCTCAGATTTAGATATTACTTCTCAGTTTTAATTTTAGGATACATCTTCTACCTACATTTTCTAATCAATGTTTATTAGAGTCTTTACATTTTGATTTTTTTTATCTGCTGCTCACTATCCTTTATATGTCATTTGTGCTTTTCTTTTGCATGTGCTATTAAATTCTAGTGTTTACTATCTAGAACACAAAACCATCTTCATTTTTTAATACAAAAAACAAATTAAAGTCTAATACTATACAAGCAACATAGAGATGATTTTATCCTAAAGTCCTGATGTTTGAAAGGCTTCACAGCTTCGCTTTTCTATACCACCAACAGCAGTAGAAGAAAAATAACCTCAGCTCCGAAAGCTATTTAAAAGATTTGCTTCACGTGTGTAGAATTTACCCACAAGAATTAATAGTAACAATTCGTCTGGCAGGGACTACACTGCTTCTATGCGAGTGCTTTATGAAGAGGAGAGTTATTGCACTGTGGTAACCGTTGCCGTTCTGTCCAGTAAAGATTTAACACAATTAATTTTACCAAGGAATATTATTGGTTGCATGTTTATTGAGTAGTATATTCTTCTAAAATTGGTTCCATTGCACCAATTTAATCCTGTCTTCTGTTTTCTTGGATTCATGGTGCTTCTTTTTATTTGGATTCCAGCGTTTGGATTTACATAGAATTTTGAAAGGAGTGATTTTGTAATCTGTTCAAGCGGTTTCCGATAAAATAACATCCGTCTCGGATTTTATAAACTGTAATAAAACCAGCTTTATTTTCCTTGGGCTAATCCTTTTAATATTTGTGTTTGGGATTTAACAGTTGGGTTGTGAATTTGATTTGAATGTTTTCTGTTCTTGCCATTGTGTTGTGTTTACCCAGTAGTTTAGCCTCCAGAAAATTATAAGCTACAGAAACAAGTAACAAAGCAACAAAATAAAATAAACCATCATGGTAATGATCTGATTTTAAAGTGGTGTTCTTATGGCTGCAGGTCATGCTGGTAAAATGCAATGTAGATATTGAAGTTCTAACTAAACCATAGATGATTTCTGCGATTAAACCTTAGCAAAAGTCTGACATTATTATATGTTCACTTAGTATGTTGTGGTATATTATCATCTATTTAGACTTTTTTTAACAACACTTCCCAATCATCAAGATCTGCAACCAAACACTTTTTTTTAATATTAACATTCTATATGAGATATCCCTATTTATATATCAGTCTATAATACATGTCAATACAGTAAGGTAAAAACAAATAATACATTAAGGCCAAACACCAACCAAAGCTTTAGACAAGGCAGGAAAGGATCAGAACTTTGTGTTTCTTGACCTTGTTACAGGGGGGAACCCTTGAAATAACTTTCAGGTCTTAAAGAAACCTCTGCTATAATCACTATATTCACTGCTCAAAGTATATTAGTGTGGTGGTCACCAGGAAGAATGCCTGTTACTTTGCTAGCCAGTGGGAAGAACATCACCCCTACGAATAGTCAAAAAGATTATTTGTGTTAGGTGAACAGACCTGAAAGGCCTACATTTCTCATTGCTCAGGGAACCCTTAGCAATCTCTGGAGGAACCATAAGGTTTCACAGCACCCTGGTTGAGAAATGCTGGTCTTTATCTTCATTGGATAGAACTTTCACTCCAGTGAAAACTCCCTAACACCTTAAGATATTGGGTGTGAAAAGGAACACATATGGGTATCTTTATAAACAATTTATATAGCGATTTACAGTGCTTCTTTATCATTCTATGTAAACTGAGATAAGATATTGTACATAATATTTAACCCTAGGCAAATGTACTTTGATGTAAATTAAATATATTAGGTAGACATAGGTGAAGGTACAGATACATTGTTCTAATAGCAGGTGTCAGTCTCAATTTGTCTACTACTTAGTATGTGTTAGTTTTATTTACCTTCATTATGTTTTCATTTTTGTTCACTTTAGTGTATCACACTGTTTATATATCTAATTGATACTGACAGCTAGAACAATAGTATTAATTTGCCTAAAATCAGGACATAGATATAGTTCATCAGGGAATGAAAATAACTATCCTTGGGGTCCTCTGGTTAGTATCGAGCAAAATCCATAAGCAAAAAGGAAACTAAAACTTCAAATAGCAACTTGAATAATTTAAGGAAGGAAAGCACCATGAAATGGTTGAAAACAATTGCTAAAGTAGTAAAATTAATACATCCTATGCCTGACTAGAAGAGATGAAAGAACGTAGAAAAATCTAAGAGCAGACATTACGAAAAGGAAAGATGTGGCCTGTGAAACTAGAACCACATTCTAAAAAAACATTAATTACGAGTTACTTTGTAATTAGGATGATTACACAGGTCAACGAAAAATAAGTTTTGAATGAAAATATATTGGCAGGACCTTTGTGGGTCTGCTTTTTCTTTTGACTGTTCATTTTCTGTTGATTTTTCCTGTTTGTATTTGTTCCCTTCTTCCCCTCCTTCCGCTTTCACCCTGTCCTTCCGTTTCCTGGTTTCGCCGTCCTCCGTTTGTCTACCAGTCCTCCGCTCTGCTACCACCTCCTTAATTGTCCTCACTTTTGCTGCATGGGCTCCCTGTTCTGGATGCAAAATTTGCATGCGGTGTCGGTATACCTGCAGTTGAAAATCGACTCCCCTGCATGTGCATCACATCCGGTGACACATCTGCACGCTCTCACTGTGGATGGTGGTTTCTCCCACTCCTTGTCTTAAATCCTATGCCAGGTTCAGTTATACTTGAATATTGACACATTTTATGGTATGTACGTATGTATGTATGGAGAATTTTCGCTACTGTTTGGATGTTAAAAATTTCTACACATGGGTTATACTTGTATGAAGTAATTAATTATATGCTCATCTGTATTATATTTTAGTACGTTAAATTGTTTGATGATCTGTACATGTGTAATCCTTGATGAAGCTGATTACTTCTGTGAAACGCGTTAGATTATCAGAATCTATTACAGTATCACAATAAGCTTGGATATTCGTTGTGCTGATGAAATATACTGGGCATTTTAAACTAGAGCCTTTTTTACACACTCACAAAATTGTTTGGGGTGGTGTAAATCTAGACCTTTTTATGTATTTTGTGCTTAATTAAAAATTAAAGATTTTTCTTTTTGTATATACTTATAGTGTTTATATACTACCTCAAAAGTCGCGCCATTATATTTGTTTTGTATGGTCTAGGAATCTCTTGATAGCCAATCACGCTTGACATAATGGTCTCCCGTACATTGGCTGTCCCACAGGCATAGGAAACAGCAAAATTTTGTGAATCCTCCTTGCATTCCCATCAGCAAGCCAAGGACCTTTAGATCCCCACAGATGTTCCACTGGTGTGTTTTATACTGGATTGCTTCAAGTAGTAACTTTATGTTGTCATAGGACTCTTTTAGGTTAACAGAATGGTTAATCGGAAAACTTGGTTTGGAATTACCATTATGCAGTGATCCTGCTTTCAAGCTTCATTTAGAGGAATCAATGAAGATACGCCATTCAGATGGAACATACTCTTGTGACAAACTGTTAAAGAGTTCATTTATATCATGACAGTAGCACAGTGAGCCATCACTAGTGAAGAACGTTGTCAAGTTATGATTTCTTTTTCTGTAGTGAGTTACAGTTATACAAGTGCTTCTGTTGAAGCAAAAAGTTCTGCATTGTCTTTGGAAAGATTTAGATCACAAACGAGATCATTCAGCCCTGCTTGTGTAAAGGTCTCTGGTTCTGAATCTTCATCGACCAACTAGTCAGGATCAGATGATTCGGGCTTGTTCTTTCCCAGTATCGTCTTCATCATCATCAAGTCACCTGCTCCACACCTTCTACCTCTGGAATGTAGAATTGCAGCATGTTTTGGATGCCGTTTTTCAGAGTTATTATTGAACTTGGGCAACTTGTGCAGGAGCCTTCAGTTGTACAATGCCATCCTGGAACCCCTGGTAGAGGACATCACCACCATCTTCTTGGACTGTGGTCCTGTTAGCAAGAGAGTATTGGAGTAGATTTTCTAAATGAGATAAGCAGAGCACTAAATAATTTAGAGGTGATGACGAGGATCCCTTGTCAGAGTCAGAGTTAGGAGGGTGGGTCTACCAGTGCTGGGGCAAGTGATAGAGAAACATTGTCAAAATTGGCTTCAAGCCAAGCATTTAAAACCAAGACAAGGTGCACACAAATTTTCATTAAAAAAAAATAAAACAATATAAGATTTTTTCATGTACCTTGCCTTAGAAGCTAGCTATAGATTGTTTTTAGTGGTTTCCATTTCGGTTTGATTGTTGCTTTTGGAGTGGGGACTAAATAGAGGTCCTCAGCTGCCATTGTGCTTTGTGGGACAAAGTGGACCTATCACAAATTTTTACATGTTTTTTTTGTAGTGAATCCTGTCTGCGGTGGTACAGACAGAATGAGAGCACAGAGCCTCCTGGGATACCTACCTTACACATCCCAGGAGGCTTCTGGCTGCTTCTTCTGGGCAAGCCCGACTTTGGGGCTTTTTCCTACATGGTAAAAAAAATGCTGATCTCATGGATGAGCAGTTAGGTCGGCACTCTTTTTTTTCCAAAGTAGTCTACGTTACTAGATCTCACTGCTGTGCAGTGCGGTATCAGGTAAGGTAGCCAGTAGAAGAAAAAGGACAGGCGACGCGTCTTCTGCACCAGAGTTTTTTTTGTCAGGACTAAAGAAGTAACATTTTTATTAATGGTATTTTTAGCCAGGTAAATATGAAATATTAAAGATAAATATATTAGGTTTTTATGTGCAACCAACAAATATCTAATTTTCATATCTTTCTGAGGACTCCTTATCCTGTCTGTAGTAAAAAGCAAGAATTTACACACCTATATAAATCGATGTAAGCAGTGGCTCCTTCAACTAACCTTTTCTCCTATAAAATGTTTAATTGAAGTTGTTGATTTACTCAGGAGGCAGAGGTTGTTCTCAAAGTTAATGTTTAATTTGTAAAGCAGCTGTTTATCCATCATGCTCTGGGAATCCTATGTCACAAGTTCCCTGCATTCAATGTAAAACATACAAATGTACAAAATAATTATAATTTAGGAAACAATTTGCCTTAAAAACAGCAGAGATGCCCTTTAATCAATAGATAAGTTTTTTGCAATGATTGCTAGACAGCATTAGCATCCTAATACTTGTTTTTATTTGCTGTTGTTCTCTTTAAACCATTAAAAAAAAATAACAACTAAAGATTTGTCATTTAAAAAGATTTAATAATGATCAAGTCAAAACAATGTAATAGAGCAATACTTTTGCATATACTCTTTAACCTTTTAACCTTTTCAATACAGATAATTAAGATGTGTGAAACCAGTTGCATATTTTTACATAATATTCATACTTTCTCTAGCAGGTATTTCTCAGGGGTGGACTTTTCTTTTTTTTATTTTTTGTGTTGCCTAAATCTGTTTAAAGTGAATTTGTATTTAGACCTTTTTCAAAAGTGATTATGTGAATTCCTCATGTCTACTTATATATTTTTTTTCCTCAATGAATTTCTTCCCGAGTTAGATTCATCATCTGCAGAAACATGAACACAAAATTAAAATTATGACATAGAAAAGTAATATCTTTTTAGTACCTCCAAAAGCTTAACTGAAATAATTGAACTTGAAATTGCTTGCACAGAGATGATAAAGATTTGTGTCACAAAGTTAAACACCTCCCTATCATTGCAGTAAAAGGACAAAGCTTTTACCAAACGATAATATAGTATGATAATAAACTAATTCATGGATAGTGGAGGACCTAAGAGTAAAACATACAGAGGAGTTACCATTAAAGAGTGATTTTCATTGATCACCAAATCAATATTATGTAGGAAGTAAATTAGTGAAGTTTTAAGGCGCTGTATATTAATATAGGCATAGCTGGAAGTTTCAACACTCTGATATATATGTCAAAGCTTTAACAGCTTAGAACTATGAAGGACAAACTGAAGTGAGCAGTAGTCAAGGTCATCACTAACTAATATATAACATTTCACATTTACATACTATATAAGTGGCTTTACAATATGTGCATATTTATTGAATGTCTGTCCTTGCTGTTCTATTTTTCATCATAAAAAAACTTAGCCATTGAATACTGCACATTGTAATACCACCTTTACACTCTCTTAGACACCATTTCAGATATAAGATTTATGTAGTCAGATAAAGCATATTGACCTATTACAGGCAAACTACTTGTGATCACCCAAAACTCCCTTCACCCCAAAATAGAAGAGCCTTAAAGATCGTGAGGAAACAATGTGCAGGAAATAGAGCAATTGTGTTAAGAACAATCTCCCTGCCTAAGAACCTGATGCTTTCCCTCTACCAGGAAATGCAATTCCTGATGTGACACAAAGCTGGACGTGTTTGGAAAAGCCGTGAGATGTCAGAAATGGAAAAGGTGGTTCTGGAAAAAGAAGGAGTTCTTAATATCAGCAATTTCACGGACATTGATATTTTGGAAGTTGTCAGACAATAGGGTAGAATGTGACACTCCACCTGTGATCTCTGCATACATTACTAGTCCTTCAGTCATATTGCACTGGACAAAATAATTTGCATGGGGATGGACTAGAAAATCAATAATAAGGATTTACATGGTGGAGCTGCAAGAAAAATAGAGGCACATAAAGACATCAACGTGTTTGCACAATCTATGACTGCAGTGATGGGAAAGGTGCCTCAGGAGCTCCAGGGAGAGTGAAAGTGCAAATATACAAACTGGTGGTGTCCTACCAGTCAGCGGGACAGTGACCTGCAAGTACAACCCTGCTACTACCTAGCCCTGCAGCTATTTCATCTATGGGCACATTATGATTCCAATATACTGTCAACAGTCTACAGGGAACACATACATAGTGGGGGGGGGGGGGGGTAATCAAAAATGGAAAAGAATATGGAGGTTTTGATTGATCATATACTAAATATTAGCATGGAATGCCAAGCTGTAATTTTTTAACGCTAACGCACAATACTTTCTTGTATTAAAAGAGGAATAGACTGCAGAGATGGAGACATAATCCTGCCACTGTACAAAGCATTGGTCAGACCACATCTGGAATATGCAGTCCAGTTTTGGACATCAGCTCAAAAAAGAGTGATGAGGAAGGGCAACTAAACTAATAAAAGGAATGGAGGAGCTCAGCTATCAGGGGAGATTATCTGTATAAATATATAAATGGTCCACAAGGAGAACTCTCTTCTCAATTATTCACTTCAAGGTCATTTCAAAGAACAAGGGGGCACTCTATGCATGTGGGGGGGGGGGGGATTTATTCTCAGCATAAGGTTAGGGTTCTGGTTGTGGAATCGGCTCCCTCAGAAAGCAGTTTTAGAAAGTTCTATAGATTGCTTTAAGGAAAAGCTGGAAGCTTTTCTAGAAGCACAGAATATAACTGGGCAATACATGAATTATGAATGACACCAGAGACCGTTGATCCAGGGAATATTCAATTGCCTTAGGAAATTAGGAAGGATTTTTTTCCCTGTTGGACTAAATTAAACCAAGCTTTATAAGCATTTTTTCCTTCTGCTGGGTCAACTGTTTCTGATATACAGGTTTCTAGTGTGTTTATTTCCCCAGTGGTTGAACTTGATGGATTTGTGTCTTTTTTCATCCTAACTATCTATGTAACTATGTAAGCAACACATGGGTTAGATACCCCTAAAAAAACCTGCACAATGTTAAGCATGCAATGTCTGAGAGGTTACTTGCACCCAATATCAGACTTATAGCAGTTTTATTTTTTGCTTGTGTGCTGTGGAAAATAAATAAAGTCTTGCCTACAGCAACTAGGCACATAAGGATGCCTGGCAGTAAAAAAAATTTGACCAGGTATGCCCAGTGTGAAGCACGTAGCTCTAGGATATTGGGCCAATCTTATCAAGAATTCAAAATGTAATAAAGTTGTGTCTATTTATACATACAGTATATACCTAATTTTAGGATCTGCAAAGAACCAGATAATTTTTTATTATGTCCTAATATGCAAAATCTTAGAATATTGACTTTATATATAGATTGTAAATTTATTAGACTGGGTAAATTAATGGAAACTCATAGAAATTATTAGACTACATGTAAACTAAACTGAAAGGGGACCATGTGTCCTCAGGTTAGATGAGGGAATTTACCAGCTATGTTTTTATTTAATAGGACTCTGATGGAGTTCATTTTAAACATTTTTTGGGAAGGGGATAAGGTGGATAGACCAGCTTAAGGCTATGTCAAGACTAGTGTTTACCACTTTTGGACATGTAGTTGGTGATAGGTGCCCAAGAGGTGGTAAAGAGTTAGCAAATTCTTGTGTTTGCTTGCATTTGAAAGCCATGGCTTTTTTTATTTTTTTGTATATGGAATAATAGTACATTCACAGCTACATGTAGTGTCTGAAAAAAGTGCGGCAACGATACCACAAGCAAATACCTGAAAAAAAAAGTTGGGAGTGACAATATAACCCATTTGTTTCAATGATATTAAGTTTTAGGGGCCAGTGTGGTTACCTGCAGTAGTACCATTTAAAAAAAAGCACTAAATACATTACTGCAAAGTAGCCAGCAGTCTTTTAGCACATTCCTCATATTGGTCCTCTGCATGGCAAATTGTGGGATCAGCAGTAGCAACAAATGTATAAAACTGTCAAACACCATCTATGTATAATTTGAGAACTTCCAGGTTTCTGTCTCAATAAAAAAATGGTAAGGCAACCACATTTTTTTTACCACCTACTGGAAGGAGCCCTAAGTAAAAAAAAAATTTAGGAAAAGCAACCAGTCATGAAAAATAAAATAACATGAATTGATTTTCAGGTTTACTTATTATTGTTTCATGACAATAGCGATACATAATAAATTACATATGCAAACTACATTACCTCACTCTTCACAATAATTATTGTGAAGCTTTTTTCCCAGTTCTGTAGCCCTTTCCTCTCATTGCCTTTACTGCATTTGGCTATTGTGCTCTACCACAGACAAAATGATTAGAAGTGGGAAGAATGGAGGAACAGAAGGTTAAAAGCTAACAGGCACTAACTGAATATGTAGCACTGCTAGTTATATTTAGTTTTTTTTCTGTCTTTCATCATACAGTACAATAAGTCGAGGATCTTATCTTGAAAGTAATAAAAAGGCATAGCTGATATAAAAGGACTTGAATGTAAAACGTCTGATATACATTATATGAAAAAAAATGATAGCAGTATTTTCATTTAGGATTCTTCATAAGCGTATCATTCTGCTTCACTTTCTGAATAATGTGTATTATTATGTTTAAATTAAACTACCTCCTATTTTTCAAAATAACTGGTAATAGAGTTTTATGTCATTTTGTAATAGAATAATTTGTACCTATATTCTCAATCATGGGTCACTTAAGTAATTTGTAATTGGGTTTGTGAATAAAAAGGAAATAAAGAAAAGAATTACAATGACATTTTAATGCCTACGTCCTCTATGTAATATGTGTGTGTTTTATTCCAGGTATAAATATGGAGAATATCTGAAGTGCATAAAGCAATAAAATAAAGGGTTTTATACTTAAAATGTAAATGCTCCAGTAAATAGCCATTTAAATCTATATATGATTGGAAATTACTTAACACACCAACTGTATTAATATGCAAACATCGTCTTACATGTCACCTTGTCATTTCACTAGAAGGAATCACATTTTAAAGCTGCTATAAAATAATATTAAAATGTCCACATTGCTGTTTACCTAATTGGATTACATTAGATATAAGTGTTGAATCTGCCTATATTTAATATAAAGCCTTTCCTGGTTCCTCCTTTCCTCCATTATCAATATGTTAATAAAGAATTTAAATGAGACCTTATAATTTTTATGTTATACATTATTTTAGGCTTAGTGATGTCATCTCTAGGCTTCTGTATTTCTACAATGATGGAAGACCATGAATCTTGTAGGGGTTGGGAGGTTGCTGTACATAGCTTTCCCAAATCATCACAGCATTTTGACTTAATACTCTTTTCAAGAGACATCATCCATGATCTCGTTGGGCTTTAAGTAGTAGTAGTTTATGCAAGTACCAAAATGCCTAGATTGGTGGATGTCAGTCTGGTGGAATAGGTTTTCCTAAGTAGGCTGTATTTAGCAGATACAGCCTTAGAAATTGCCCACATGTAATGGCTAGTAGGGATGAGCAAGAATGCCCTTGGCATTCTCGTGAAAATTTTCTCGAACTTCCATTGGTTCCGCAAAATTTCGGCGAAGCGATTTCGCAAAACCATTGGAAGAGTAAATTAAAACAGGAGGATTCCCAGAGCTGCATTCAGCCCTGGGAATCCTCCTGTTTGCGCGATCCCTGGGCACTAGAGATTAATTAATGCAGCCCTTGAAATCCTCCTGTTCGATGAGACCTCGAACTCTCGGCGAACCAGAAGGCCGTTCTTGCTTACATTTTCGGAAAGCGAGAAAGGCCCGATTCGCTGCGAGATCGAACTTAATATTCTCGCTCGCTCATCCCTAATGGCTAGTCTTCATTAAAATAAATTAAAATTGAATGTATAAAAAGGGTATGGCTGGAAATGAGCAGGCTCAATCTGACATGTTGCAGGTTTTGATGTGTACTATGTGAAGCAATATCAAAGCGATTATTTCAGTAGCAGAGAGGAGCCTGTGCAACTGTAGAAGACTGAGGGTAAGGCTGTAATCTTAAAAGGGTGATCTTAAAAAAAATTTTAGTTACCATTTTTTTCCCACCACAGTAAGTAGATCTAGCTTATTCTAATCACCATACTTACCAATATCAATACCAATCTGAATCCCAGTGCGTTATTTGCATCATGGCTTTTCTATCTGATGCAGTCAGTGCTCATGCAATTCAGCTTCTTAAATTTCTAGGGGACTGGTAGCTAAATCATCTTTGTGAAAAGTTGGCTATAGACAAAACATCTTAAAGTTGAATATAGAATCTGGAGGTGAAGAAGTAAGATAAGTATATACCATGGCTAGTTCCAATATTGCTAAAAGTCTAGTTGACCAAACCCTAGATAATATAAAGTAAAGAATCATGAAAGGAACTGGCATTTTTTATGAGGGATCTGCTGATATGCAGACTTGTAGCTCTGCATTGTCCTTAATAACATTGTTTTTCTTCTAGTGGAGATGGAGTGGTGTTTAGGTTTCTTTTCATAAACATGATCAGCAAACCGCACTAGCAAGTCTCATGTTTCTCTTGCCAAGCCCAATGCCATCGTCATCCCCTTTCTTTTCTTTTTTTTTGTCTTGGAAGTCTGCATATCGGCAGATCCCTTACAAAAAAAATTAAGCACTCCCTTATTATCAGAAAAAGACACTGTATAACTGCAAATCTGCTTATCTGCAGATATTCTAATTGATAAAGCATTTCATTGCTATATATAAAGTCCTTAATCCTCTTTTGTTGAATACGTAGCTGAGTGTCAACTACACTAGGGATTACTGTAAAAAAAACTCCCAATTACAATGTACGGTTATTTTGAATACCCCTGAAGAAGCCCAATAGGGCCAAATGCGTTGGGTTTTCTAACCCGCATTTATGACATTCTCATACAACCTGCCATACTATACTCAACAACAGCAATCATTATTGTGAATTTTCATCACTTCTGTTTGCCAGATAGACATCTGTCTAGATATTCTACCTTGAAATCCCATGGGTATTACTGTGATTTATTTTGTATAATTTGTACTTATGTTGCACTTTGAATTGTGGACTATCCATGTAATAATCATACCTTTTACTTTTGACCACTAAAAAACGTGCTCCTAGTCTCTCCTTTCATAGTTCTTTACATTACCGTTGAACATATTTGAATCTATCACAATTGACTTTTTTTCCTTTAATGCATTTTGTTACATTTTCCTATATTGAAAAAATGGACATGCACAAATGCATTGGTTATTAAGTCTCCACTGCTTCTGATACAATTTAAACACCTTTGGTTAAGTTGTTTCAACACACCTTTAATTCTTTCCATTGAAAGTAATTGGGCCGTTTTCGATGGATGCTTAGGCTTTGCTTTAATTCAGCAATGAAACCAAAGCATAACAAAACATCCAGCTGCATTCACAGAGATTGCATTGAACATATTGCATTAATGTGTTCCAATGCATGTTGTGTTTTCAGCATATTGCCCCTTAAGCCTGTGGAGACTTAGTGAAAGCCACCATCATGTGTTTGATTTTCTGTAAATAGAATAATTTATGCTTAAAAAGACAGCTGTAATATAATATAATACATATAATAAGATACTAGTATTAAAACAATAAGGATTCAGTTGTATATTTCTATTTATAATAATTGTTTTTACTTCTGGAAGTAAATTCCATTATATATATATATATATATATATATATATATATATATATATATATATATATATATATGTGTGTGTGTGTGTGTGTGTATACGGTAAATATGAATGCAGTAAATCTAATCTAGTAAAGGTTGCTGTTTTACAAACAAAGGGATCATCCTGTAAAATGAATGCTTGAGGGTATCACTGTACTGTTACTAACTTTTTAGCATTGTTCATATGGGTTACAGGGTTGATCTTATTTAGCCATTGAGGCAGGCTGACCTTTTGTATGATTGCTGGTGTAACTCACTTGTGTTGTGTCAAAAGTCTCCTCTAATCTTTTTAGTGCTATACATCATTCCAAAGTGTAGTTTACCCATCTGAATAGGACATAATTTATTTTAAAGGAACTATTGTAGGAGTGCAGCATTAAAATTCAGAAGTAATGTATTTTTTCCCTTAAACCCTTGTTAGCTTTTGCCTTCAGTTTATTTCTTGAATTACACATGCCTCCCTGAAGGACACAAAAAACTTCACACTTTCAACGCTCGCATTTGTTTTGTATAAAGATTCCTCCCAGCTCAATTTTCCAGAAACGCTGGAACTTTGAGTTAGTCTTATATTATCGCTGGAAAGCCCGTATGGCAGGAAAGTATGACCCTGCTTTTCTGTAGACTGGAGTTCATTTTAGCACTGTGCATACTTATTGTTGTGATGGAGACAGCTCTTCATATGTTAAAAAATAAAGCATATAATCAATGTGTGTCACATTACCTGCGGCAATTTCAATGTTGTAAATTATAACTGCATTTCCTTTTTTGGTATTTTAAAAACATATTATTTACATGAATGTAACTTATTTTTATGAAACACTTAATTTTGTATTTTCTTTCATTCTCCTTTTGTTGGTTAAGCTCATTGGGCTCTATTTATAAAGCAATTATTCTGACATAGCACAAAACATTCTCTGATGGAGAATCAATTACTGCCATTGAAACATACAGACCTGGAAGATTCTCCACCGAGAAATGTTTCACAGAATGTCACTGCTTTACAAATAGACCTAATTGACTGCCAATTTTTCTTTTATTATTGCTTTTACTTATTTATACCAAGGCCATGCTATAATATGGAGTCAAGATATATTTTTACTGTAAATACTGAAGATTGTGTCTTATAGTTTTTTAATCTGTTCATAGACCCACTACATGGGCACAATTATGTTTTAATCATCATTTTTTGCACATTTACAAGGGGGTACTGAGAGGTTCCTGGCCTTGCCCCCTTCCAAATGAAATAGAAAAATGAGTGTGGGGGCATATGACAGCCTAGTATCCTAGTATGTAACTGTGCAAATATCAGCTCTTTGCGATTCTTAAAACTGTTTTTTCTTTTAGTCAGAAGCTGTGATGGCAGAGGCACAAGCAAGTTTCACATCTTTAGTAAGGTATTGGCCGTCATGAAGTTTTTGTTTCTCCAGGGAAAGTCAGCAAAGGAAATTCACACTGAGATGTCACAAACACTAGGGGAGAAGTGTCCTTCCTACAGCACTGTCAAAATCTGGATATCTCGTTTCAAGACTGGGCATTTCACTGTTGAAGATGAGCCCCGCAGTGGGCGCCCCCCAACCTCAACTGACCTGGTGACCTGCGATGCTGTCCCTGAGCTGATCATTGAGGTCCGGTGAATATCCTCAAAAAAGATAGCCCAGATACTTGACATCTCACGGGAGCTTGTTGGGTTTGCTATTACCACTATCATAGACATGCGCAAGCTTTCAGCGAAGTGGGTGCCGAAATGTTTGAACAGTGATCAGAAGAAGGAACGAGTTGAAGCATCCAAAGCCGTTTTGGCCTATTTTGAAGCTGCACAGGACTTTTTGGCTAGGTTAGTGACTGAGGATGAAACCTGGCTCCACATCTATGATCCTGAATCCAAGGAACAGTCAAATAAATGGCCCCACAGCAGAAGAAGTTCCGAAACCAGAAATCTGACAAAAAAGTCATGGCTTCCGTTTTCTGGGACAAAGATGGTATTCTGGTGGTGGACTACCTACCTCAGGGCTCTAGTATCACTGGACAGTATTATGCTAACCTCCTGGACCAGCTGAAGGAGGCACTTAAGAGGAAAGGCTGTGGAAAGTTGACCAAATTGATCCTTTTTTGCAGAACAATGCACCTGCGCACATGTCCAACGTTGTGGCTGCAAAATTGAACACCCCGGGTTTCCAATTGGTCCACTATCTCCCTGACCTGGCCTCTTTGGACTATTATCTATTCCCGAATTTGAGGAAACACCTGAAGGGGCAACATTTTGAGGACATTTCTGACGTCAAAGATGCTGCTGAGAGCTGGTTGGCGGCCAAACCAGGACTTTTATTTGAACGGTCTAGAAAAGCTGCAACTACGCTGTACCAAGTGCATCATTTTTAGGGGGGAATATGTTAAATAAATGTGTTATTTCATAACTCTGTCTCTCTTTATTCTAGGCAAAGCCAGGAACTTCTCAGCAACCCCTCATATTTATGTGGAACTGTTCATATGCCTTCTGTGTGTAAGTGTTGGTAGCATCACAAAGTACATCAGGCCCTGCTAACAATTTTGTTGCCTTTTTTAACTGGCAGCAGGCTTGGTTTAATTACCAAAACATGATTTTTGGTATTTTTTTGATGCATGAAAAATGAAAATTCACATTTTATGTAAATAATCTTTATTCTTCTATTATATCAACCATTATGCATTATTCCAATACAACTGTTGCAATTAGGACACCATTGTTGCTTGCTGGCTTTTCAATCACATTAGTTAAATGCATTAATAGGGGCAAACTTTAACATAAATTATAAAACTGTGAATTTATTACCTCATACTGTACATGCTGTTAGTTTAAACGTGTGATGGTAATTTCATTTTGCAGATTTGTTGGTAGCCTATACTTAGGAACTGGAAGAATTTTTTGTATAGAGAAAAATCAAATAGCTCCATGATTTGGAGTACCTGCTGATAGGTATATTTTCCCATACCTATATAGTAGATACATTTTTCTAAGAAATAGATGCATAAATGTATCCTTCAATTGGGAAAAAAAGAACAGCTCCCTATTGAGCAATGTTATATGATCTATAGTTAGAGTTAGAGGAAAATACATTTTATTTTTTTTCCTTGTTCGTGGACTCTGTTTTGTCTGTTTCCTTCCTTTTCCTACCCTTTAGGCTAACTTTTCCTAACTGTGGTTCAAAAAAGGTGTTTAATTTAGCCTAGATTTTTTTATTACTATCACTTAAAAATAAAAAAAATAATACACACTCTTAAAGCCTCCCCGAATATTTACCCTACCCCACAGACTCAGTGAAGGATAATAGATTTCAGTCCATAAACAAAATCCACCACGAGTCACATTCGGGACTACTGCTGGGGGGTTAAAAAAAACTTGGTTACATACCTACTATAACAGTAAGAATGGCTAATCTCCTGTCCAAAATTAAAAAAAAAACTCTATTAAAAGTCTAGTCCTAAAAGTCCACAAAAAATACATGCCAACCATCTATACTGCCTTTACAAAGGGAAGAATGTTCCATCTAAGTGTAACAAGATTACTTAAACTAAGATTACTGTAGTCATTCTATGTACTCTAAACCAGTGGTGGCCAACCTTTTTTGACCCACGGACCACTAAATTTACCGGATCGCGCATACACAACCTGCCCACTGCCAACAATCCTTAAGGGAGACATGATCCGCAGCTCTGGACAATGCACTCTGCCCAGTGGGGTCCTTCTCCTGACCCCACTCTGGGGCGCACCGGCCAGAGCCGCGGATCATGTCTCCACCAAAATTCAGACTGCTGGTCTAAACATTGTCATACATTCCTGTCAAGATATTTGCTATGCATCACAATCATTCAAGGTAATTTGCTACACATTTTTTAAGCATAATGTGTTATGAAAGATTGATAAATTATGTACATGGTTGTATCATATATACACACCTTAATCATTTCTTTGAACAGTGTGTTATTTAGCATTTATATAGTTTTGACCATCAAACTTCACTGATGGTCCAGGTCATTCATATCAATTAGAGCAGTTACAAACTGCTAGAGGTTTTCGGAGTCTGACAGTCAGACCTCCAGGAATAGTAACCTTTCCTTTTAATGTAATAATTATTTAGAAGGGTACTGTGGTCTTCATCTATGACATTCTTAGAAGAATTAGCTGTCAGTAATTTCTACAGCCAGAGTTCCAGCATATTACATAAAAAAATTCTGGATAAATCCTTGCTACATTTTAATTGCTTTTGTGTCTGTGTTAATTTCTGAGCTGGTTTAAATTACATTTCAACACATTAAAAAAATGTTACATTTTATTTTCCTTGCTATGAGTTACTTTAGTTTTTTTTAAAAAACCTACCTTCCCACTGTAATTTCTTTTTTTTTTAAAAACTAATAGAACAGCTAACTTATGAAAGATCATCATCATAGGGCAGAATTCCTTCCCCAATTATATTGCCAATGTTGGATAAGAGAGGGGAGTCCTTTCTCCACATCCACTGGTAATGTATAATTTTGAAATATCCAGAGGAGTGTTGTGTTAAAAAAAAGTTAGGTCTGTCCAGTAATTCTTCATGGACCGTGTGCTCTGTTTTCTAAGACTACTACCTGTAGAAAAAATGCATAAAAATGTAAAACAGAACATTTGGTGGTGCCTGAAGGAGTGTGCTGAGGCTCCATTGGGTTCTTAAAAAGTGAGCTTCTGTTCCTTAATTCAAAGAGATACATGGTTTTAAAAGCATTTGGTAACTCTCTGCCATGACACAATTAGCCTTGCTGAGCCCAAACCAGATTATATTTGAATAGTGTGTCTCAGTAAAGAGAAGTAAATTACAAAAACAAGCCCTGAGAATACGCTTTACCACTGCATTACACAAAAAGAACAGTGTACTTGGAGTTCAGAGTACTGTCTGTCTGAAGTGTAATGGCTGAAAGTACTCAATGCCTCCAATGGAGGAACGAATGGTCATAAGGCAGTGGCCTGTTACCTTAATCTTTAACAAATTCAAGCCTGTCACACTTGAGAAACATGTGGGTAATACTGTCTCATCTAGTGAGGGCTCTAAAGTAATACCTTGGCAAATAACTGTCTTTATTTGTGCATCAATACTTTATATTGTTCTTCCCTGTCTGACATTATATGTGTTTCAGTGGATAACGAAAAGACTCTATTGCACCTTCTCAGAAATATAGGTGTATTATTGGCCTAATACTAACCCAAATTATGTCTTTTTCGATTGTTACAAGTACATGTATTTGTTGTAAATAGGTTGCACTTTTCAAGTATTAAAATACTAAGTAATATGACTTTCATTATTGTGCATATTTTTTACATAGTAGGTTTTATTATAACACTATCCATTTAATAACTAAAATATTCTACAGCATTATCATTTTTACTGTGCACCTCCAAGCAAAAGTTAAAATGTATTCACCTTTACCTGACACTCTCCTACAACTACTTATTGCTTACCCTATGAAGCAAGATATACTTACCTAAATCCACTATTTAAGTCCCTTGTCATTGCTGCTTTGTAGTGTGGGGGGACTGATGATTCAGCACTGTGGAGTGCCCTTGCTGGTAAGTTCCCAACAGTTCCCTTGCATCTTCTGGATACTGACGGGACTTCAATCCTGAACAGCCAATAATGTCCATGCAAGCAGTGGTTGGGCACCCAAAGGATAATCTCTAAACATAGAGAGAGAAAGGACTCGGGGTTGAAGAGTTACATGAGAATGACTTTAGGTGTGTAAAAATCCTTTTACTCATCTAAAGTTTGTCGGGGGGGGGGTTAGTAGTACTCTAGAATTCAACCATTTTTGAAGCAAACACAATGAATAAGCATATTAAGTCAAAAAAACATAGTATTAAATCTCTATGGAATATATAAAATGTAGTGATCATGAATAAAATCCAAATCAAGAGAATTATGGTTAAAATATAAAATAGGAAACCAAAGGGAAAAACACCCCAGCTCCTATTTAGAAATCATATTCAGGATAACTTAAAGGGGTAGTTCTAAAGTTCATATGAAACATTAGCTTCATATATTAATAAAGCTGTATCAATGCAACTAAAATAAAAATGTATTGTATGCAACTGTCTAAATAATATATTTTGTTTTACATTTGTGTTACATTGACTGGAACACCAACTCTTCATAACTATAGCTTTGTGTGAATTATTTTGTATGTTGCAGTGGTGAACATTTTCTTAGTTTCCTAGATTTGCATGTTTGTGTTACATCGATGTTGCATTGTAAACTCATTTTAAGCAATAAGTTCATAGCTAGGAGGAAAATTCCCCCTCATGAATATAAATACAGCATAAATATTTTAAATTGTCAGCTGTGTATCACTGCAGCAATAAACTATAATAATTTAAATATAGCATTTTAAATGACATTGAATTTCTATAGAATGTTAAGAAAGGCTAGGCAATGGACAGTGTGAAAGCTGTGAATACCTGTGTGTGTTTTTTTATAGAAAATAATTTTCTGGTCCTGTACTTAATGTCATACCTAAAAGACTAGAGTAGCAGACAGGTTTTTATCTATTATTACAAAAAAATGTGGTTGAATTTGTGTTCATGGTTCACTTTTAAATAATTGTAGTTTCTGTAGGTCATAATAATTTTTCAGAAAGAGCAAAACTTTAGGATATAAACACTTTAGCAGCAGAGAAGGAAGAAAACCCTCTTTAAGTATATTTTTGTTGTCTGTGTCCCACTGGAGAGGTTTTTGTTTTCTTTTTTTCTCAAAGACACAAAAAGAAATGAGAGAAAATATCTACAAAATAGAGAGAATTCCCCCAACACAGTTTCCATTGGAAGACTTCCCCTTATTTCCCCCTGGAGACACCGACAAAAAAGAAAAATCCACAGGCATCTATCCCTACTACCGGTATATGTAAATCTAAAAAAAAAAAAAGTTTCCCTGTAAGTAAATTTATAAGCAGGGTTATTTGTTCGGTTCCCAACTACACAATTTTTTAAGTATGTGCCTAAGAACTGTTAGTAGTTTTAATGCACAAGCAATAATGGTGGTTATAGGTAGTTGATATTCTGTGATGTTTATGTAACTGCTGAAGTATTTTATACTTCATTATAAAATACTTCAGCAGTATTTTTATTGGGGGTCCCTTGCTGTTAAATGATATTTTGTGCATTATTGTTGGCCACCAGTAGATGGAAATATATCCCCACGTGTAACAAAATCAGTGTATCTTGTTATCTACGATGGAAAAATCCTTTATATCAGAGCAGAATGCCATCTACTGGTATGACCCATGAATAAACCAAGATAGTTTTTCTAATGGCATTTTGAGGAGAATAAAAAAGTTGTGGTTTATACTTGAGTATATACTGGATTTGATGGGTCACACTGTTATGCAAAATTGTTATTTGCCCTCCATACACTGCAGTTCTTGCGCATGGATGCATATGCAGGTGGGCAATACACAAAAGTATGAGCATGCTTTTTAACTAGTCTGTGTGCTTTCCTTACACAGCCATGTCATTACCTTGGATGTCAAATCTATTTACTTTTCTTAACTTCCTAACATAACTTCTTGAATGAAGAAAACACAAGGCACTTGATTTCATTTTTGCATTGCATTGTTTATTAACACACTTTTAAAGCATTTGGTTCTCTTTAAACCCACAAAATAATTGGTCTCCATAGAACATCACTATGATGAAAGCAGTTCACTGTCAGGGCTGTGTAAAAAAACAAAAAAACAAATAAACAGTTACAAACATGAACCATAATGCAAAGCAAATGAGAAACATAAAGTTCTCTCATGTAAATTGCTATTCTGAGTATTAAGCACCTGGTGTTTGATTAAATTCAGATCATGATTGCTAATCCGGTAAAGCACTCTCAAGGTGACTTCAATAATTCACAGTCAGTATGGCACAACGATGCTACTGAATGCTGCGGTAATCGTTGTGTGCATGCAGCTAATTAGATTCTAATCTTTGGGGATGATCAAGGCTAACGAGCTCCAAAAAGTCTTAGTCTGTTTATTTCGATTGCTATCTGCCATTCTGGTTACTACACTTCCATTACACATTGGTGTTTTATACAGATCCTTTTAAATTAATTGACCTGCTTTTTTAGTTCAGGTCATATATGCTACTAAACCAAACATATCTTTGAGTAACTCTTTATAAAGCTTCATGAAAGAGTTTAATGTTTCTATATTTTAGTATTACTTCATTTTTAAGTAAGGACAGTAAAGTTAGATGCAGATACACTAGCTTTAAGGAAAAACAGAATTCATTTCAATTTCCTTTTGTTTATTTTTTTTAAAAATGTAAATTTTTGGCATTGGGTTTTCATACCATTATAGTAAACTTATGTATGTGTACATTTGCATGTAATGCAAATTAAATTGTGAGTTATAGCCTAAGTTGCAGGAACTCAAGCTAGTGAACCAAACCTAAAATCAGGGATGAGCGAGCGAAATTTTAAAATTCGATCTGGGGATCAAATTTTTTGGACTTGCAAAAGCAATCAGGGGAGCGGATCTTACAGCTCCGCTCCCCTGATTGCTCTTGCAGCCCTGTAGTATGTGTTCTTGGATAGAGATTCTTTATTCAAGAACACAGAAGTCCCGCGGCAAACAGTTATCTAATATAACAGTAATAGTTACCAGGCATTCCAACTGTGTTATCTACTTTTCTATCTGAAAATTAAGAAAGTCCTACCCCAAAAGTATACAAATTTCCCCCTATTTACCAGTACAATAATGATGGCTGCAATCATTATGATAAGCTAATATATGTACTTATGACTATATGTTGGTACTACGGTATAAACCAGGTCAAGGCACTTTCATTCTTTTTTGAATCAGGTGTGTTAGGATCAATAAAGTACTTATCAATTGTGATTAGGAAAGGTCCAAGGAGCTGGTGGCATTGTCTGTGTTGAACAGTGGGGCTTAAATTATTGCCCTAGATGCAGCAGGATTGTGTATTTACCGGTAGCTATTATTGATTAGGTCAAAATCTATTCAGAGGGAGAGCTGTACAAGTGAGAAAAATTTTTTTAATTGTTTGCAGTTGTGGAGTATTCCTGGTTTGTTTACCCAGCAATATGAAGCTTATCTCCTGCTCTCCTTAACAGTGGAAGTACTGAACTATATCGGGTTTCAAATGACAGTCTTCTACTCAAAAGCCTTATGGGCTCCAGGAGGGAGAAGGTTTAGGATTTAATCTAGAGAATTTGTAAAACAGATGTCTACATGACAGGCACTTGGCAAGTTTTATTACTTCACATTACCAAATTAAAATGTATAAAAATGCTACTACAATATATGTAATAATTCATAATTCATATGATTTTTATATTGCTATAATATTTTGTTTGAGTCATCCAGAGGACTTAGTCATGATGGAACCAGCATGAGAAGAGATAATCCAGCTACTCATGAAGGCAAATTAGCGTTATCATCTTAAAACCAGCAATTAATACGCAGAAAGAAGATCTTTATGAAATACAGTACTGTCAGCTATTGTTGACTAATAGCTGCCACCCACCGTGAGATCACTCTGACAACTGTTGCCAGACCAGGATTATTTAACACTTAGGCTTGCTCTTGGTCTAGGTGGTTGTGCCTCATTTTCACCTTTTTATCGTGAATTCTATTATAGCTTAGTAATACCTATTCATCATTCATTTTGATAAAAGATGTCAATGGAGGTACTTATTTAGCAGAATGCCAGCTTAGCCCTTCATTAGTTCATACCATTACTAAATGGGTTACTTCTGTTGATTCACTTTATTGAGAGATAACTTAAGCCATATAACAAATTGCAGACTGTATTTGTACTTGCCATCGTTTACAGTAAAAGTGGATGTCTGCATAGAAGGGAATGTCACCATTCAAAAATGTCCCCCAAATGTAGTACCAGTGCTCAGGGGTCAATGTGCTGCCATACTCTGGAGCCCATTCATGCTCCACATGTGTCCCCAAATGGCATGGATGATCTCAGCTTGAAAAAAAGTAATTGCTCCAGACATGGCATGCTCAGTAGTTTTTTCTTGGACCTCCCGACCTGACGTGTTTCACCAGAGAATGGAAATAATCATTAGTGACCAGTGATAATTAGTAATGACAAAAAAAGAAGCATAGACTGTATATATTATACATATTTATCATGAACCTGTCCTCCTCCATATAAAACATTCTCCTAATATTAAGTCATTAAAGACATGCAAAACCTAAAATGAAATGTATTTATAAAATCAAAATGTATAAAAAGTGTTCTTTCATGCAAATAATGTTTGCTTTTTTTTGTTTTGACCCTCTTCCAAGGTCAATGTGTTTAAAATGACAGTGACTGGCTCTCCACCAGATAAAATTGCCCCTAATGAAAGATTACAAACCATCCTTTCCATCATACCATATTGTGTACCATAGCCATACCAGTGCCTAAAAAACACTGCCAACCAAGGAGACCTGTCAGATTCCCCATTAATGTAGAAGTTTGCCTGCCCATTCCGCTTAAAGAATGTTCTATTTACAAATGATGTACCCAATTATAATGAAGGATCAATGACTGTGGAATGTGGAAGCTGGGAGAGAGGGAGAAAGCTTTGACACTACCATAAAATGTAGGGGCATTTCTGGAACATAACAGACTTAGATTCAGATATAGTCCAAGGACTTCAGGCTGGGATGTAACTTAGCTTGAAACACAAAAATTTTACAAAAAAGGAGAACTAGATAGACTCAATACTTTAGGCTTCAATATCCTTCGCAAGGTAGGGTGGGATGCATCCTGAGACCCGTAATCAGGAAAACACCACAAAATATGCAGAACAAATTACATCTATGGGCACAGTATGTAGTGGTACCATCTTAGCGACCATGAGTATAAAATCTTTGTACAAGAACAACCATAAAAGTGTACAAAATACATGTTCTTGTAGCAAAACAGTATTCCTGGGGAAGACCGGTACCTGGCATAAACTGATACTTTGGTGAAATAACCTTTTATTGGAAAATCAGATGAAATTCTGGTCACCTGGGCTGTAAGTGAGGAGGAATTGCATGCATTATAGAATACTTTAAGCTAGAATAAATCTGAAAGGAGTTACCTGGCTTTCCACTAGAAAAACACAGGTATGTAAAACTTCTCAAAAATACATAAATTAGGGTCCTGTAATTTACAAACTCACAAAAATATATACAATATTAAAATGACAGATGATTGATATCTGTATGCCACAAGCTCGTAGATGGATCAGTTACAGGCATTTTTAAAAAAAATCAATATTGTAAAGTCATACATATTCAAACAAGCTGTATGCTGACAATTCCATTCATTCTTTTAGATATATATGATTTTTTTTTCCATCCCGGAGGGTAACCCCTATGCACCCAAACATTTTGCTAAGTGTGACATGTTGGGCATGATTTACCTTTCTACCCTCCTATGTAGGGTCTTTTATATAGGCAAAGTAAATTCTTCCTCTGAAAAATATATTTTTTGATATATCCCTTGTTTTACAGATTGCAATTTAACACCTATTTTTCTTGTATCACTAATAAAGGACCAGATGAAGTGGAAGTGGGTTATATTTGTTCTTGTAATATGTTTGAAAATTCATGTACATGCATTTGGACATTTGCACATTTTATGCATGTTCATCACCTGCAGGACATGGTTTTCAGCATCATCCCTTCTTAGCTATCCTACAATCCCTTACTCCCACAGCTTTTTCTTCTCCATTAGAAATTTGCTACCCTATGAGCTAAGACAGAGGAAATGTCTTTTTGGGCAAAATGTAGTGATCTCTGGAAATGAGTTTACTGTATAACCGTGGTATTCCATATTTGCCGCTTTCAGTTTCCTTTCCCTGTAAAACAACCATTGTGCGCATTACAATATCAACCAGCCACATTAAAAGTTAAAACTTAATGCATAAATGTTCAGGAAACTGTAGGCACATAAACGGAGCATCAGTATACACATGTTACAAAAGAAAGACCAATTTTTTTCACTGTTAAACTTATAGAGCAGTTTACCCTGTTTGAGATTCTCCCTTACATCCTATCCTGGATCATAATATAATGTGACTGATCTTCCCTTCAGACACGCATTTCTATTAACCTGAAAGCTCTCAAAAAGGCCACTCACATAGAGTGTTATCTAAATGTAAATTATTTGGTATTCTAAAATACATTTATATTCAGTCACCAAGAGACAACCTAGTAATAATTCCATCAAGTCATCTTTTGGATAAAACAGTGTTGTCTATAGTGGGTGTACAAGCACAGAATGCATAGTCAGCAAGTAACATGTATGTTTCTGCTGTATTCTCGGTTATGGTCTATAAAAGCTGCTATAAATACAGGCCAATTCCTTTGTCTGCAACATGATTGGAATGGAACTATATTATAGCCAGTGACAGTCTATGACAATATGGATTAAATGTATTCACATGGCATGTCCAAGAGCATTATTGAAATTTTCAGAGATGACAGGGTCACTGGAATGGTTTCGGTGATATTGTAAATATCAGTATAGATAAAGGAACCATAACTAATTCCTAATAAATTAGTGCAGCTTAGTAATTCACCATTTTTATTCATTGTCACACTTTCATTATTTGTTAATATGCAGTACCAAAAGCGTAATAAAATGTATAGTGAGAACAGTCTAATTATTGTTTTTCTTAGGGCTAGTACATACACGTACAATTCTGAGTTCCTGTCTGATTGATAAACAGTACAGTTTGGCTGCCCTTTGTGCCTTAAAGCAGAACTATCAGTAAAATAAAAAAATAATAATAACATCTTTAGAGGTGGAAAACCATCAATCACTTCTCAATTTTGGTGCAGTCTGTCCATTTTTCTTCTTTGCTCCTGCAAAGACTGTTCACCGGGTGCTGCCATTTTCTTCCTCTTCTTACATTTTCTTCTTCCTACATAGACCCTGTGCGTACTCTGAGGCTGTGCACAGCCTAAGGGGATTTAAGGGACAGATTATTTCCTGACTCAATCCTGCATCATTGGCTGCTAGGGTTTTATAGCCTTTCTGCTCACAGTCCCTAGTGCCTGTAGTTGTGTTAAGACTAAGTTGCTGCTGAAGTGTGAATATGTAAGATTTACTGTTTCTGACCCTATGAGTGTATACTACTTGCACTGACCTTGTGCCTGTTACTCCGACTCTGCTTTTGTCTTTCCATTGAATACCTTGTCTGATGGACTTATTTCCTGTGAATGACCTGGCTCTGTATTCTGCACTTGTCCCTGTGGAAATCTTGGTACATCTGTAGGCTCCTAGTCCTCTGTCAGTCCTTCATCAGACACCATCTCTTATGCACAGGAGTTCTTGGGGCAACCATGTGCTGGGACAGCGGAACTAGCCTCCCAAGGCTGAACAAGGACTTGCCATAGGTGAGGACGGCGATGTTAGATTGGGGAACTGGTGTCTGGCAAGTACTGTTGCTGGACCAGGGCCATACAGAGAGAGATAGGAACTTTCCTTTTTCAACATTAGAGGAAAGCCCCTTCTTCACATGCCCAAGATCGAGCAGTCTGCAGCCTCCATGACGTACATACATGACTTGATACATGACTGTGGGTTTCCCATTTAGTCCTCAATTTGGTGGTAAAGACTGAAGAAGTGGGGTCTCCCCTCAAATGAAAAATAATTACTATTTTCACAAAGCCTAATGTTTAAATAAATAAAAGGGTTAGCCACCCTCTTATATAAAGTCAAAAATGTGGTGATAGGTCTGCTTTAAAGGTGCAGGGAAACACCAGATCACCAGCTGCCCTGTATCTTATGTAAACTTTCCTGCTAGTTCTTATCGAAATGCATTCCCTGAAGATCATGTATTTATCTTTTATTTATCAAGGAGATGTGGGAGCGGGTTTTTTGTTTTTTTTTATTTTGTCCTGGAATACATGCTATTAACAACAACAAAAAAATATAACCTCCCAGACTGGAGTCAGTTGAGATTTTCAGTACAAGAATTTTATAATGACTTTACAAGCCATTTCCAAATATCATACAAACTTAGAGAATATGTACACACATAACTGATAAATGAATTCCTCTCTGTTGATCTAAGGGAAATAGGAGGTCAGTGACACATTTATTGATATGATCCTGTTAACAAGTGACTAACATAAACAAACATCCAATGAAACCCATCCAAAATCCACCTACACAAACAAAAGCCAAGACACAAACAAAATACAAATTCAGAATACAAAAATATATTTCAATACTATTCAACTTCATGTCTGGCAACATTAAAAATGTATGTGTGACATTTAAGACTTTAGAATGCTGCTATATACAAGCTTTTATGAAAATCATGTTGGTACAGGGACAACACCATTATGCCAGAGGGGAAAAGACTTCCTAAAAATAGATTGTGATTCATAATGTGGTCACTTATTACCATAACATGGCATATTTTTCATCTTTAGATGACAGTTTGTAATATCACTTGTGATGGAACCAAAAATAAAAGGGCTGACTTCTGACAGCCTGTGACATGGAAGTACTGAGGAAGTCACTGAACAATAATTAAATGTTTCTGCAACCTATAATTGAAATCCATAAGTCAAACACATTCTCTTTTAGTACAGAAGCACAAAGAATACTCATCAATCCATTCAGTATTCAACACGTTTTTGTAAAACATACTTTCAATAAATATGAAAGGTATTTTTTCAAAGAAATTAAATGCAAGATGTGTACCTATAGTACTTTATAGAAAATTTCAGAAGGAATTTTTTTACTTCAAATAAAATACCTTACAAGGTCATAGAGGTCAGCACAACACTCAATGTATTTTTACAATGTGTTATTATTAGGCAAACACTTCTTCATCTTGCTGCATATGATGGTAGGAGTTGGATATTGTTTAGTTAACACCCAGGTGTTGGGAAGAGCTGCTTTTATGTACTATTACTAATGGCTACTAATTTATCTGGTTAATCATATTAATATTTATAAAGATCTACAACTAAAGCATTAGTAATTATGATTAAATTACACATTATTCTGTTATATTATCACATCTTACATGATCAAATTTGGGTTTAGGCACACCCCTATCCCTATGTCAATAGGACATAATATAAAGGATATTTTATGGAAGTGGGTTTTTCCATTACAGCTAAGTAATAGGAACAGGTACTGTGTCTGAGCATTTTGCCAATGGTTTATAAAAAATAATAAAACAATCACTTGGAAAGTTTAGGAATACTGTATGATTCTGATATTAGTGGTTATACGCAGTATAGTTGATAAACGCCAAAAAAGTACCACTAAAAAACTGCCACAAAACTGCACCTCTGTGACCTAATTTGAACAAAAACAGTATATCATCAGCTTTGAGGAGCTACAACTAATATCAACAATGAAATTTAAAAATGATATGCACTCAACACAAAGACACGATTTAGTGTAAGGAGGGAAAACACAAGGAGAAGACTAAAAGCAATATGGTATGATGAGTGATCTTTCATTCTATCTGGGAACAGATATATTTGAAATACATCAATTAATTTCATTGCCCTACAATGCATGTTTATAGTAAACTTGGCATTCTGCAGGCATTTTATCATGCATTCAGGTACAACTGTTGAATCCATACTTGTTTCGCCGTTACCTTGGCCTGTACATAGGGCTTAACTCCTCAAAATAGGGGCTCCAAGCTGAGATTATGCCCTGCCTCTATGGGGCTACACTTCAACCTGTTTTTTAACTTCTACTATCTAATAAAGTTCTGAGTTTGATAAAAAAAAAGCTTGAAGAGAAGTTGAGACATTGATATGGCATGGTCCTTGGAATAAAGAGGTACCATATGAACACAGGGGCACACATACATGGCCACCACACAGGCATTTTAATGTGATTTTACTTCAGCCAATAAGGGATACCCATCAGTAAAGTAAATGTTTCAAACTGTTGAAGACTGAAGACAACAGGTGTTTAAAGTCTTTAAGGTGGGGCCCACAACTGAGCAAAGCATTGTAAGGGGGCAAGCTCACCCGGTATCCCAAAAGCAAGGTTTGCCCTGCACTTTTAATCACCACGACAGCTAACAGGGTTTCTGTGCAGAACTGCTTTTGTATGGAAAGTTCATAGCTGCTTGTCTGAGCCACTAACTAAATTCAGTTCAGTTGCTGACTAACGTCTGTGCATCTTAATGGGTTCCATAAAACAACAGGCTTGAACAGCTGAAACCCAATAAATCGTGAACTTCACAAAACTTCTGAAGATGCCCAATGATGACTGGCACCAAGATATTAACTTGAGATCTTTTAGGTTACATTTTGTTGGGCTGCCTTGTTCCCATAGTGTATATTTGTGCCATCTCTTCCCCAGATAAACAACATACACATGCCTAGCCATTTCTATGATCTTTAGAAATGTAATTCAACAGACCAGGCCACCTTCTTCCATAGGTCTTTGGTCCAGTTCTGATGCTCACGAGCCCTTTTTAACTTACTATCATTTATCTTTAATGCAAGAGCTGTAGAAAAAATAATGCAAAGGTGGACATATCTTCTTTATTACTGGCAAAGGTTTTTGGCAATGGGCAAGAGTTAGCATAAACACTCTGATTAGAGCTCTGCCAAATAAGCAGGTATCATTAATGCAGTGTATGCTCTGACACCTTTACCTCATGGCCATCATTACGTTTATCAAAAATTTGGGCTAGAGTAGCTCTTTGTCTTATTAAACCAGATGGTCTAGGCTTCCAACCACATGCATTAATGAGTCTTGGGTGCCTATTACGTTGTTGTTGGTTCATCAGTTGGCCTTCCCTGCATACTGGAAATACTTCACAGAACCTGCAATTTGGGAATTGTTCTGACCCACTTGCCAGCCACCATATTTTGGACCTTCTCAAAATCTCTCAGATCTTTATGTTTTTTTGTTTTTGTGGAAAATATGTACAGACTAAACAATCTATGTAAACATATCCAACACAAGAATTTGGTCACTTGGGTCCTTGGTCTAATGGTTGAGGTATCATATAATTGATGTGACTAATACAGTCTTTTTATTGCTTGACCACAGATAGCCAGGGATTTCTCCTTCTAGTACAGGGTCAACATGTGCTCCCTTTTCATTCTTAAAAGCTCAGCCATTTTCTTCACCTCCTCCCAACCAAATACATTTAAACTTCAAAATTGTGTTTAATATTTACATTGGTTTGTTCAGTCTAGTTCAGAAACCTAAAAAAAGTTAGCCTTAGAAGTTAAAAGCAGACCTTCTAGAATTTCATGTAAAGCCGTAAACTGTTGTTTTGCCTTAAATCTAAAACAATTTGAAACATTAACTTACAGACTGTGACAAAAGTCAGAGAAAGGAGGGAATTGCTCAATATAAGCAATTCTTTGGGAACATAAAGGTTAATACTTGTGTGTTTTTATATATTCAGAACTATATTGCAGCTAGTAATATATTTTATTGTGCTGCATCTTTGAGATAACTGCCTAAGGAAATATAACACTGTGTATTAAATGTTGAGTGGATGTTTTCAGGAATCTTCTATATTGCAGTGAATGTGCCTATAGCAGCATACTGTCCAGAGAATGTTGCTTTGCCCAATGACTTATAACAAACTGTGGTACTAAACATACAGTAAGTGCTAAATTGCAGAGACTATGACATTTTAAAAGTTAATGTCATGAAAACCTAATACCATGAAACTCTACATAATTTATGTCCTTTCTTCTAACACTTAGGTACTTTCCAAATCAAAACATTGTATGGCTCAGTACCCTTTTTGCCTCCTTTTCTCTTTAGAAAGAATTCATAGCACAAAAAATAGCCTAAAAAATATTATATTGTACTGTGCATTATGTTTAACCAACAAAACATTTACACACACACATACATATACATGTTTTAGTAGTGAGCCATCAAAATTTTGCTATAGAGATATATCAATATGATAATTAAATATGATGAACTTGGCCTTGTTAATACTAGCAGTAATTATATTAATAACATGGGCTTTCTTCCTCATAGTGTGCAAAAGAGAACAGCCTGTATTGCATAGCCACATTTACAATTTAATTTCTCAAATCATTCTTTCCAGAGCAGGTATTAATTAGGTATCAGTGGGGCTATATTGATGTTGTTTAATGTCTGGTGTGTTGATTAACAGGGCTAATTATCCAGTCTTATTTTTTGCTGTCATGCAAAACCATTTTTAGTGTTGTTAGTAAAGACCATAACCTTACAATCATTTATTTATCACCAACATTATCTTTAATGCAAGAGCTATTGAAAAAAAAATGCAAAGCCGGACATACTTTATTACTGGCAAAGGTTGTTCAAAGTGCACATGTTGGTAGGGTAACATACTGGTGGAATACTATTCAACAAAGCCTCCATTATAAACAATGCATTTATGCTATCACTGAACCTATTGTTGAAGTCAACCCGTAAATTTCTTTGAATGTGGACCATTTCCAAATTCTCATTTGGTTTCTTCCTCCTATTGGCTTCTCTAAACGTCTTGAGTGTCTCACTTTATTTCTTGCTGGTGATAGTATGACCATGTTTCACAGTCAAGTAGATAGACACCCCTGTCATCACAGTAAACAGTCACCATGACTTTTTGTGCTGATCTATGATTTTTGTACTTCTTAGGCCTTGGAGAAGGTGTGACATGAAGGTGTGACATCAGTCCAGGGAATGATTCTTTATTTCCAGATTTTAAAGGTAACTGATCAAAAAAAAAATGTGTCTTCATTGGATTCAAATGCTTCTAGAAAATCAGAGAAGATTTCCATCATTATCGACTTTAAATAGTGTGACAGCTGCCGAGATACCCACTTTGCACACACTTTCCTATATTCTAACGATTCAATAAATATTTGTATGGCATTGTGACCACACTTCAATTGTGCCCCAGGCCCATTGACTGACTTGTTCATTTGACAATCCATATTTTCTTTGGCAGTTTGTATCAGTGGTTACAGTAGTTGTTCTCCAACTGCATAGTTTGTTAATGCTTCCCCTTCTTTAAACTTTCTTTTCTATCTGTGCACGTTGCTCTTGTCAGTGGTGTCATCTCCATAAACATTATGTAGCCTTCTGTGGATGTTGGACAGCCTGCAGCCCTCCTTCCTTAACTCTTCTGTTTGAAAATGTTCACCTTAAATAAAGATAAAATTCTGAAAAAGCTATATAATGGAAGAGTTACTCTACCCAATTGTCCAATATGTTAATACCAAAGTATTACACACTTTTTGCATTACTTTTAGTACAGCCCACAACTTCAATTGAGTGAATCTATTGTGGATTATTTAAAAGCAATGGGCAACAATGTACAGTTACCCAAGTGTATTGAATATCTCTTGAATATTAAAAATTACCCTATCAATCATCAGAAATGCAGTTCTGCCGTGAAAAAGCAAGGCCCTTTTCCTCCACCAAGATAGCAAAGAGCCACACAAACAACAAACAAATGCGAAATAGATTAAATGGAGGTTTTATACTACAGTTGAGGAAAACCTGCTAGCCTAAAAAAATGTAGGAATACATGAACACCTGTGTAATGACAAAGATTGAAATCCACCAATGGTAATTTTTGAAATTGATCGAGTTTGAACATTTCTGTACAGAAGAGTGGGTAAACAGTGCATTAAATGTGTGAAATTGGTAGAAAAGTATTCCAACCGACTCAAGGGTGTAATTAGACAGTGGTCCCACAAAGTGCTGATGCAGGGTAGTAAGTCATCCACCTAAGTGATATTGTTTTTTGTTTTGTTTTGTTTTTTTAATTAGTCATGGAGAGATCACCAATAACTGCTGGAAAAGTGATTGCTCTCAACCCTAGATCTTCCTGTGGAATTGGATAAGCAAAGTGGTATCATTGGTCAATGAGTCTAGAAATCCTCTCTGTTAGAATATGCGTTTGTTGTAAGGCAGCTTTATGTGTTCCCAATCCCTAAAGACTCCCCAGTAATTGGCATCTTACTCAGGATTATTTCAGTTTCCTCTTTTTCAAAATGAGCCCTGATCAAATCTAGGGCTCATGGAGGGATTTGGTAAGGTATATATGCCTGAACAAAGAGAGTACATGAGCTTACAAAACAAATGAAGAGGAAAAAAGGCTTCTAAATAGAAACCTTTAACTAGAAGTTCAAAACAGCATTCTACAAGGGGAACAAAACACCACAATTGAGCAGGCATTTGACAGGTACATGTGCATTGGAAACCAGTATTTTAAAACTGAATTAGGAGTATGACCAGTTATTTTGTGATTACTATCCCAAGAGGATAAAAGGATAGGTTCAGACAACTGTTGGGGTGCACATACCCTGTTTCCCCGATGATAAGACACTGTCTTATTTTTTTTTGAAGGCCAAAATATGCTCTAGGGCTTATTTTCAGGGGGATGCCTTATTTACCCATGAAGAAGACTACAGTACACAGTTATTGTTCATGTGCAGTTACAGGTCTACAATTTAAAAAAAAAAATCATTAAAACCTGTAACGCTTTTGGTACAGAAATCTAGACCTCAGTGTAACGCCCAGGTGGTTAAAGGTGGAACGGATGTCCCTAACAATATCATGCACTTATATTTCCAAAGTGGAAATGATCCTGATAAAGTTTGAGCGTTGTGCAGATGCTGATGGGAGTCATTTTTTAAATCTTTAGATTTAATGGATTCTTTATTGAATTTTTATGCCAATGATTTGTATATTTTGGCTGGGATTCTCTTTTACAGGTTTGTTAAGTCCAAACTGTTTTTTATTTTTGGATTAAAAGAAGCAGAAATAAGAGGTCACTTTAAATTCCCTCTTTTAAATAGTGGATATTTGCTGGATGATGTAAAGTAAAATAAAGTTGGGCTCCAGGCAAACAATGACATTCTCAGTTGAAATTCATGTATCTGTTTTACCTGCTAAATGATTTACAGCCCTGTCTTTATTAGCTCTTTTGTACATGGATTGAAAAGGCCTTTACCAAGTCAAATTTAGGTATGTTGCTTTCATTTGAAAAAAACACATTTACTAACGATTACAGATGTATATCTTCCAGGAGTTTTGCACCAACTGGTTCTTCTTACATTTGTTTAAACTGTAAATGATCTTTATGTGCCAAAGGTAACTTGGATACTTACACAGGTGTTATTTTATGAAATGTCAGTGCAATCATCAAGTTGAGTTCAGTTGAACTTGCAGAACCACCTCAGATTGCCATGGGGGAGTGGTATGACTAGAGCATGATTTTGTTGTATATAATTGAGCCCTGGGTTGTATGGAGCAGGTCAGAGTTTTACTGCTGAAGCATACTTACACTGAACTGGAAGATGATTTAATATTGTTCATCCGATGTTTTAATCTTTCCTTTCTTTCAACTGTAATTTTTAAAATACAGAATAATAATAAAAATATGTGGCACCTATTACACAGCCACAAATACAGCCACTACAAAAGAACAAAAGTCCAGGTTAATGAAGCTCCAATAAAATGTATGCTTTAATCAAATACCTACTCCAGAATTATTTTAGACTAAAAGAAAATGTTATCTCAAGAGGCACATCTTCATTAGGCAGCTGTTTTGTTGAAGACTTTTAAAGTCTGTAAATTATATTGCTGTTGGAAATTTTTTAGCACTCTTCAAGGATGCACAAGTGTTTGCTACAAAATCCAGCACAATCATTTACCTAACAAACTGATGAAAAGGGTTGAATTTGGCAACTTAAAAAATCTTATATAAAAGACATCGATGAAAAAAGGAATATGCTAACACTAAGAATTGTTGTATGATATACATTTCTTAATTGAATGTTGTACGATATCTCTCTCTCACTCTTTATTATTCCTCAGTCTTTCGGGTTTAATAACTTTGAGCATAATTTAACCCACTTACTGTGAGGGGCCCATAAAGCAATATCACAGTGGCAGCCTGCACACTCCGGTACAGGGATCACTGATGTCATCATGTCAACACTGGTCTCTGCACCAATGAGGAGCACTGATGAAGATGAAAAGGAAAAGAAGTCTCCATGTAATGTAATCAGCCTGAAGACTTCTAGATAGGTATTTTAGGTACGTTTTTAAACATAACATAAAAAAACAAGAAACCACTGTTTCTTAGTGAAAAAACAACAACTTTTCTGCTTAAAGGCATCCTGCAAGCATATTAACGGATTTCTGTTTTTTCTATGTTGGCCTCCAAAAAACCCTCTTTCCTCCATATTGTATCTTTCCTAACATTTTCTGGCACCGGCACTAATTCTCTGTGGCAATAACTAGCTTACCATAACAGTAGCTTTCCTTATTTGCCTTAATAATAGGAAAAACTTAAATGGCCAATATCACCTACTATAGATTTAGAGTTCACCGGCAAGTAATAGAGTCCAACTTTGTCCATCAATACAAGTAGCACGTGCTACTGTACATTCCAAATTTTCTGGACATTGGATCTGGCTGAATTTCAATCAAATAAGATTAATTCAGAAAATGTTTGATCATAAATAGAATACTGACTGAGAGTTTATACTAAGTCCTGCCAAACCCTTTTAGAGAATGTACCTATTTTTAATATTACCTTTTTTAAATAAATCATTAAAAATATAATTTTTCAATTCTGCCAAGAGCATGTGGTCAACAATAAGTCAATCAGTAGTATAGCAAAATAAAATGAAAACATATCAAATAATCTATAAATTAATGACATTTTGAATTTTACATTTAAAAAAAAAACAAATTTAAAATGCTGATACACCAAGTTCTAATAGTCCACATCATGCTGTTATCAGTGTCATGCACATAAACACTTTTTTTCCCTGTTAATAAATAAACTTGAAATAGTTTCTTGTGGAACATCAAATCCTATCTGTTAAAATAGAGTGGTTTTAAAATGTCTATTTATTTTTCCCAATCTGCAAAGAATCATTGCTCAGTGGATTTAACTTATAGTGGCATCATGCTATGTTTTTAAATGATGTGTTTTGTCAATTCCTTGGAAGAGTTAAATGAGTAAAGACCTATAAGTGAAAAAAGTGTTTCTTGTCAATAATTTATGTCATCCTAGTGTGGGATATCATGGGATATCTTACTGCGTAATAGATAGAAAGCCCTCCCCCCTCCCAAGGAGAAAAGAAGTACAGTTAGCTGATGGTACAGATAAAGTTAAATGATGTACAAAATTTGTAGTGTCCCTGCTTTATTCATATTGGCAACTTTCTAAACCAAACCTGACACACTTTACTTTTTTACTTGGATGCTACAATTTGATATTCATGCAAAGTGCATTATAATAAGAAGACACAACTGTACTTGCTACCTGGATAAGCATCATTGCTTGTCTTTCCACAGCGGCACACATCTTGGAGTGGTAAAACAGTTACTCTGGCAACAATGCATTTTTTATGAAAAGCAGTGTAAATAGCTAGCTGCAGAGTGCAGAGCATCCACAGTGCATAATTTATCTCTCCCCAGAGGGTGTAATACATTATATGTCTCTTCAATGTCTGCCTTTCACAGGTTCGCCACTGATGGAAACCTAGACTTCAATAATTCCTCCTATATCATTGTATATCATATATACTTACATTAGCTAAGGCAGAATTTACTTGTCTGTTGGAAATGTGTATTAAATATTAACATATTTGTCCTTGTGGGTGGAAAGAGAACAGTAAGCGACAGAACTGTCAGAACCTACAGATTTGGATTAGAAAAATAAAAAAAAGTTATTCAGCAACCAACAATTCGATGGGGCTCTATCAAGGTTGAATTGAAACATTCACAGCAAATAGCCCTCCCAAACAGAAACCATACACTTTAACACATAAACCCACCAATTAAAGCACAAAAAACAATAAAAGCAAATAGCCTTGCTCCTAGCAACCAAAGCTTATGTACTGTATGAAAACATCATAACCCAAAACTAAAGAAGATCGATGGCATAGACCTTAAAAACTGCAATAGTATCAAAGCCTAGTATTTACAGTGTCATCCCAACCAGTCACAAAACAACATAGAAAAACAACCCAAGCCGTGCATGTGGGCAGCCAACAGCTGTAGGTGCATAGGTCTGAATGAAGTTAATAATACACACATCCCAAAGGCCCCTAATTTGTAAACATATATCTATATGTGACAAGTTTCAACAAAATACCTAACCCGAATGAAGTGATATAATAGCAATTTAGAAACAGGACCAATAAAGAAAAAAAAGTAAAACATATTACCAATAATAAAAAATAAACTACTATTGGGCCTGTCATCTCACCAGGATAATTGATTGGCAGGCTAACTCACAATTTAAAAGACTGGCTATCCCTAGAACAAATTTACTCAACCGTTCCATTGGGCTTAACCCCAAAGCTCCAAAGAAGTAATTTGCATGCAAAGTTTTTAGCTCACCCTTTTATAGGTACTTCACTGAGGATATTTTTAATAGTAGTTCGCAAATTTAAAATAACATCAGTACCGGGCCCATTTACCCCAGTCTGGTTCAATCCAACCTTTTCACCGGTTTATCTGACAATTTACCGAAACATTGGCCTAATGATCGACAATTAACAGCCAGACATATCTACGAATGCACTCCCTTCAAGAAACTGTCTGTAGCCACAGGTCCATTCAGACATATGATTTCGGCTGTATATGGGTTCCTTTCCAGTCCTCCTAAAAACCTTTCAGATTGTTTTCGTAAACAGTAGGAATCAGATCTAAACCATACTTTTACAGATGATGAATGGGAAGACATCAATGTGTTAACAGTAAAAGGATCGCAAAATGTAAACAATCAGGAGAATAACTTTAAAATACGTACACAATGGTATAGAGTTCCCCACACTCTACACAGGCAGTCCCCTAATTCTCCTAATGCTCCTATTCTGAATTTTTCTCGGGTGGCATCTGCCTTATTTACACGAAGGTTTGCCAATCTGTGCTTTACACTTTCCAGCTCCTGTCCTACGTCTGGTGTAGGCCCACTTTTGTGTGTACACTCCAGTCTCCAAATTCAAGAGAGCAGATTTAAAATGTCTTGTTGCCTGGCTTTTTTAAATTTGGCCCAATGTTTAATAAAATGGCCTCGCCTCATGGGCTCATGGGCTTCCCAGACCACCAGGGGTGTATGGTTTAGCCCAGAATAGTGTCTGGGTTCTGTTGCCACCTCACCAAGTCCTGCAGCAGCGAGTCATTTAGCTTCCAGTTCAAACATTTGGAAGTCTCATAAGCTAGTAAGACCTGCATGATACATCTCTCCTATAGTGCAACTTGGAATGCGGAGGAGATCAGTTTGGTGGACCCAGAAGTGATCAATGCAAGAGTACTTCTGGTGTGGATTGGAGAAAAAAGAATAGTCTCTCTCTTGGGGGTAAATGCACCATGCGTCCAGCAATAATACTGTTGCATACATCTTTTTTGCCTTTTCCCTCCCCGAGGAATTCCTACTGATGCTCCCCTAGAGGAGTCCGCTGATGGTTCAGGTATAAAGTTAAAATTTCCACCCAACACCAAACGCCCCTCCCAGAACTCCTTTAGGTGCTCCAAAGTGGCCCTCATTCCTGATTTGTGGAGAGCATGTAGAGTGTAGCTAAGGTAACCATAGTTTAGAAAGCAAATTTTTGGCATCAGTAGCCCAACTATGGAATGCTGTGGGGAAATGTTGGTTACATAACCTGGGAACTGAGCCCTCTTTAAAATCGGTTTCTTGCAGGAATGCTACCTGTGCCTTCATGCCATAAAGCCTAGATAAAAAAGCCATTCTTTTTTTCTGGTACATTAAGGCCCTGTGCATTCAGATTAAGCCCTTAATCAACTTCATGTAGGTCTCCGAAGGTACAGTATGGTAATGGAGGTGTGAAAGAGGTATGTAGGAACTAGGGGGTGACAGAGGGGTACAAACACACGCAGGGGAGAGAGGGGGTCAGAGGTTTACCAGCATAATACTTTGCAAAATTCAGGCACAATAACTGTGCCAATATTCTTAATGGGAGCGTGAAAAGGGAATCCCCATTGGTATAGAATATTTTGAGCGTGTAGGTATTTCAGTAGGGGTTTCATGGAGTAAAGTGTTGGCAGAAATCCTGAAGCAGGTACACCTTGGTGTTGTTAAAGTTGATGCCATCCTGATCTTGCGCCAGTCACATGATGGTATCCTTGAGACCATAGGCATGGAGCCGGCAAATCACATCCCTATGATATTTTGGGTCAGTGGACTTGGGACCAATAGCCCTATGGATGTGATCAATTTCATTTGGAGAGTTGAAGATAGCTGTGGCACAGAGATCTTTAGTTTCCACTGACTCAAGCATTCCTCTGATGCGGATGTTTTTGCGCCTACTTCTATATTCCAGATCATCTAGATGAATGAGTAGCTGGTGTAAAAGCACTGAGTGCTCATTTAACACTAAGGCGTGTTACGCAACATGACCTCAAAGGTCCACAGTGGTCCTTTCCGCTTCCTCAATGCGTCATGTCTCTTTTCAGGTTAGTAATTTCCGAGCAGAAAGTATCTTCTAAGCTCTTCTTGAAACTCTCAAAATAGCTAATAGTGGGGCGAATATGTAACGTGGCTTCTCTGTCTGCATCCCCTACTTCTTCTGGGGAACCCCTAGCTAGGCTGTGCTGAATGTGAGGGAGCTTTTTGGGGTTTAATGCTGGGAAGACAATGCAGGGTGGGCTCAACTGATGATCCTGGGTTGCTCTGGGTACCTGGTCCTTCTGATCAGAGAGCCTGGGAGTGCAGGAATCCTCCTCTGAGCTGGAGAGAGAGCTTGGCAGGGCAGCTGGTGAATGTTGTGTGACGTCTTGGATGCCAGCAGCCTGCTCTCCTTCTGATAAGGGGGCGTGAAGAAAAGCCCAATCTTCTGTGAAAATGACCCACCTCCAGTGTCAGTGGGTCATTTGGCACTGCTTCTGCCCATCTCTGCCACGTAGGTGAGTATGTAATGCCAGTTTCTAATATTTTAAACAGAGGCCTGAGCAGAAGTGCTGCGGACACGCTTATCCGATCATAGGTTTGGCCACACCCCCTCTTCATCTTTTTCTAATAGCATTTTCATGTCAAAACATTGTGGTTTATACACAAGTATATACTGTGTATTGATGTCCACATTTCCAATTCGAACTACATAAATAACTGTGAAGGGACTTTAAATAATTATGGAGCCTAGACATTCATTTACTTCTGAAACAAGTAGCTGTGCTTTGATATGCACAAAGACACAAGTGCAGAGTTCGTCTTGGTCATTAAAGAGTTACAAGAAGCTGCAGAAAGAGCTCACTGCCCCTAAGATCACCCACAACCTCAGCAGTGTTTAGTAAAAGATTTCTTCTGCAAGTCATGCAAACCACCCCCCCTCCAGCCTCTGTCCTACACATATCTAGGTATCTGGTAGTTGTCCGTATGTCGGATGTCCTTAACCCGGGTGATAAAAAGGTAAAGAAGGTAGTAGGAGGGTGTATAGCAGGGGTTGGCTAACTCCGGCCTTTAACGTTCCGTTCCAGCCTAACGCCCCCAGGCTGATCCGGCCTAATGCCGGCCAGCAACCCTCGGGTCGGCCAGGGGGCGTTAGGAACTACCGGAGCTGCTAGAGCTCTGCTGCTGCCCCCTTGCAGTTGCTCTCCTATTTACTACGACCGTCATTGATACTTCTGCCGCTGCAGTAAATTGGGAAAGCTCCCTGAAGGTATATCCCTCTCCTCTGCAATGCATATGGAGGAGAGGGATTTCACTTCAGGGGGTGTTCCCTGGTGGTGGGTGGAGTCATCAGGGCGGGTCCGGTCTAGTGTGCTCCTGCCCACCCCATAAATGGTCTAGTGGCCATTAAACTTATGGCCAGGTCTGGGGGAAGCATTATAAATATGCATTAGAAGATTGCCTTCCTGTAGTAAATCAACCCGAATGTATGTAATGACATATGTAGATATCTGTTCAGAAGAATCATAGCAAACACTGGAGACATACAGGCTGATTCACCAAGCAAAATAAAAAGCTCGCTCGCGCATTCCTATTCGCCATCCAAAATCGGAGGTCTTCGATCAATTTATCAACCAAATTGAGGCTCTGGCGTACCCGCGCGGAAGTCATCAACTGAAGCAATCTTTTCAATGGATATGCGCAGCCCCGGCAGTTTCACACTGGCGAGCTTGCATTAAACTCACTGTTCCCCTAAAAAAGCATTCTTTCTAATGGAACACATATGACCCTTAGCCTTAATAAAAATGTTTGTGCTGTTCAAATGTTTAAAACATCTATATAAGCTAAGAAATATATATAGAATTGTAATTACTATAGTTATTATAATAAAAATAAATAAACAAAAGTATATATATATAATTATTGTAGTATATAATTATATATGTATCTATATATATACATATAGAAAAAACTTTTAATTTTAAATCCTCCTCAACTTTATTTAATTTTTTTATTTAATTGAATATCTGTTTACTGGTGTACAAATCTAAATGATTGTATCAATAAAAGATTATGGATTGTCCAATTGCACAAAAAAAAAAAACAGACAATTTTGACAGACTGTGCAAGTGCTAATTGCAAGCGAATTTCTATCACCTGTGCGCTTAAATTTGAGCATATATAATTTTTTTTTATATATTTTTTTCTGTGAGGGGCTGTTGTTTCTGCATTTGATACTTTGCTTACCCTTTAGCACAATAGCTGTTTTTTTTTTTAACTTTAAATGTTTCAATGTCCATTTTGCAATTTTGAAGTCAATGTTAATGCTATGTTATTGTGCTTGTGGCCATATTGTTTGATTGCAAAATTCTGCCTTTATTACCACTTTGAAATGTTTGTCCTGCATAAATAATTTCTAATCCAGTTTTCCACCCTTGGTAGGTCAAAATTGCATATTGGTTTGGTAAGTATTTTTTGAATGCAATATTTTTTGGGCCATTTTGGAACTAATTTGGGTTTACATGAAAGTGTGGGTTTACATGTGTTTGGTTTGTTCTTTTTAATTTTTTTGTCATGTAAATTTAGTAGTGTGTGTGTGTTTTTTGTTTTTATGTGTTTTTATGTTTTAATGTGACCTTTTAGCAAATGTTTATTTTGAATAAAGTTGTTTGTAAAATGTTGTCGGTTGTTTTTGCGGGGTTTGTAATGTGATCTCCTTTCCAATCTCCCAGGACACACAGTTTAAAAATTCAATTGTGATTGTTTTTAAGCTGTTCCCTCCTCTGAATTGTTTGAACGGCTAAAAACAACACATAGTTGTGCGCCAAACTTCAGCAGTGTGTAGCTCATGGTTATGCGTCAAGGCCGACCCGCTACGTGCGCCTGAACTGTTTTAACCGTTGAAAAATGCACCTAACTTTCGCATAGTCCTCATTCAGGTAAGTTTTTATTTTTTTGTGTATATTGCTTGTTTTACTTCATGTGCACTCACGCATGTATGTAAAGACATGAGTGCACATGAAGCAAAACATGTATGTATGCATTTAGATGTGTGTACATATACATAGAAATGGAGAAATTAAAGGAAGAAATAGGCAATGAGTGCTTTTTGGACCATATTGCTTCACATTGCAAAGATTGTCTATTTCTTCCTATGATTTCTGGTGTCATGGGCTTGGCTACAAGCAACATTCATGGAGGATATTGCTTCTGGTTAAAAGAAGGAATCCACCTTTATGTGCTTCCACTACCAAGCTGAGGTGAGTAAGTCAATTATCTATAGTGGGCCAAGGTCTAAAGTGCCATTCAAATCTGCAAAAACACCCTGAAGGGATGGAAAAGCAAGAAAATGTTTGGCACAAAGTGGATTTGGCCCTGGAACTTTCATATACTAGTACTATTTGTTTTGTGGAAACACCTAAATAATGCATACACTCCAGTATTTATCAGCATTAAGTTGAACAACAACACAACATCTGTTCATTTCTAAGAGTGCCTGACCCTGCTTGTGAGCTTGTCAATCAATGTGCTTTGATGTTGTGCTTGGCAAGCTGGACCTCCTTCCATCACCATCAGGTGTGTTACAATGAGTATGCAACTCAGCTGGACAACTAATTCACAACCAGTTTGGCCAGCAAGTGGAAGTGTGTTTGTATACAATAGTGCTAAGATCAGGCAGCACAGCACAATGACAACAAACCTATAACACTACTACAAATGAACACAGGAGTTGTGCGGGGACAAATCAACATGAGTGCAAATGTCAGGCTATAAAAAAACAAACAAAAAAAAAAGAAATAAAATCATGACAATTTATTCAAAAAAAGAAAATATGCACATAATACATTCAAATACCAATATGTGACAATGGGACAAAGGCAACGAGGGGGGTCAAGTAGCATTTTGGAGTGGAAACCATGCAGACATTTGTACTCAATACTTGTGGAAAAAATGACAAAACATTGCTGAAGAATTGCTAAACAACAGAAACCGTCATTACAAACCAGGCACAAAAACATTGCAACAAAAGATGAAACTAACAATAATGAAGATTACAAAATCACATCAATGCATACCATCCAAGCAAACTTACGTAATCAACCCCCCCCCCCCCCCCCCACAAACCAGTCCAGTTAAAATAGTACTAATGAAAATGCATATGTATTTGTATACATTTAAATGTATTTTGACATACACACACAAGTGAAATCACTAAATGTTCCTTAATACATGTATTATAACATGTTTGCCTATAATCCTTTACTAAAATATTTGACTTCTCTAAAGTGAAACTAGAATGAAATTTTAATTAGGTCACAAATGTTTGTTCTGTTATTTTTTTTACAGTCTTACTATTGTGTGATGACATATTAGAAAATGCTACTTAGTATATATCCAGCTTGATAGAAATTAGTTTGCAGTGTTGCAACCAAAAGAAGAAGTATCAAAACAACAAGTGCAACAAATGTAACTATAAATTAAGCAAGTCTGTGATTAAGTAGAATGTAACATAAAAAAGTAGCACTTACACAAAAAAACATCAAGCAATAATGATTCAAACTGACCTGTAAAATGCACTGGACATACGCACAGGACAGGGCGCAGGTGTGCGCTAATCAATTGCCATCACCTCACCATTGAGTTTAACATGAGCAACTGAAAATTAATTGCCTTAATTGGTGTATTCGAGATCTTTGCTCATTTTTGCAGGAAACCGGCAGGTGAGTTCACTAGAACTCAGGCCCAGACTCGCGGTAATAGAGCTTGCTGACCAGCCCGTACATATGCCTGTCGAGCGTACGCGCATTCCATTGATAAATCAGGGCCATAGTGTAAGATATATATGTTTATGTATAGTATACATGCTAAACAATGTGTTTAACATTTAATGCATTGGTTATACTGTATATTAGAGATCACAGAACTGACAATACCTGTATCATTGTTTCTTTATAAGGACAGTGATATCCTTGTTTAGATATTATCCATGTGAAGTTCCTGGCTGTGTTAATAAAGTCTAACATGGTTGCTACAGCAGCCTATTACAATGTGACATGTTCCAAAGCAATCTTAGAGTATGAAGGGGAAAAGGAAATGTGGAGAATCAATAATTGCTATTGAAACAAATGGGTCTGGAAGATTCTCCACCAGGTAATACTTTAGTGAATGCCAGAGTCAGTGCTTTATAAAGAAACCTGTATGACCAATATACAAAAATATTTAGTAAATATATTGATTTTTTTGTAAACTGTTTTACTAAAAAAAACCTTGTATGCATTTTATTAGTACAAAGCAAGCTAAAATTTATTATCTGTACACTTGTTCCAGGTCAGTGGACAAGCTAGAGGATTAACGCTAAACCCAGACAACTAAAATTCTCAAAATCCAATATATAAAAAATATATATAAAACCTTTTATTGCATTTAATATTTTTTATTTTGTGGGACTGCAGTTGAACATTAGGGTTAATGATACAAAAAAGATTTGGTTTCTGTATATTGTGTGACATGTTATACTTGTAAAGTTACTGAGTATTCCATTAAAAATAAATTTGTCACCAAATAACGAGGGATTCCAATTCTTTCAATCCTTTGTTTTTTTGCTTTAGAAAAAGTTAGTTGTTTGGGTATAGTGCTAATTCTTTAGCTTATTCACTGACCTGAACAAATGTATAGATAAAACATTCTATCTTGATTTCCCCCTTCTGTGTACTTGTCCAAGGTCAGTAATTTCAAAAATATTGGATTCAAGGACAGCCAGGCAAAAAGCATGTTTATAAAGTCATTAGTGAAAGTCTACATGTTTTTCTTACCAAAGGGGTCTTTTACATTTCTATAGAATATCTTACATAAATATATGAAAGATTTAAAATATAAATTGTGGTCTGAGATATCATTGTCCTTATTGTGTACAATTATAGCATACAAATTGGATGTGCAAAGTGTCTTTACACCTTTATATTCAACACTTCTCTTTTCTAAATTGTACCTATGGTAGAAAGATCATTTAGGGTGAACTTTTATGCTTTAGTTTGTTATGTGGAATAAAGTTGAAAAACTTTATAAATATTTAACTTATTTATGTTTTTGAATTGATGCATTAAAACCCCATATTTGGATTTAGGAGTAACCCAGTTTTTGTATGTAAAAAAATAAGTAATAAACTGTAACAAAACCTTCAGCTCTTGAACAAATATTTTGATCTTATGTTTCCTAATATTTGATGAAACAAGAGTGTAAAACTAACATCTAGTTGGTTCGTATGGGCCAGAATGTTTATATATATATTTGATCTTAGGGTTGCAACATGGACAGCATAGAAACAGCAATTTTCAGCTTTAATTTATAATACCTTTTTTATGATTTAGCCTTCGGGACATTGGACTTGTCTACAATAAAACAAAAAATTTGTGTAACTCTAGTAGAGGCATCAATAAACATGCCTTTGTTGCCAATTAAGGATAATTTAAATGAGTATTGCAAACACAGACGTTTGAAGTTATTTTCATGTTGAGTTTTCCCTGTGGGTTTGTGCTGAACATGCACATTTCTCAGAGATCTACTGGGAAAACACAGCTCATTGAAATAATTTGATGCTAAGTAGTAGTCAGTGCATCAACATTCAGAGCACAGCTTAGAAGTAACGATATGCAGAGCAGCTGTACAGCCTGCTTTACAAACAGCACATTTTCAGGAAGACCTTTGATATAGGCAAGTGGAGCAAGTATATCTTTATTTAAATAAAATGCAGAGGTGAGGATTTGTGTTTGCTAGTGATTTTTAATCATTTCTGTCTTATAGCATCAATTGCTCAAGTCAAAAATTAGCTACCTACAGTAGCTCAATGTGCCTTAAAGACTGAAACAGCTGTCTTTGAGCTTTCTAATTATATAGATATACATTTAAGTTAGTTTTTGCTGTACAAGCTGTTTAATGGGAAATATAAATGCTCTCTGGGAATATAGCTTAAAATGGATTAGATTCTTGTGACGCTAAGCTATTTTGCATGCCACTACCCAGAGCACTAGCTTGGAGCCATGGAGCTACTTAGAAAACGTAATGCAGGTGTGGGAATCTTTGATGAAAAATGTATTGTCCTTACATTGTGTGGGCAAACCTGCACTGATATTTATTTTAAACTGTAATTTTGTTTTTATAGTTGTCAACAATGAATTTCAAAAATGCTGATTCCGAACCTAGCTTTTGGCAAATGTGGAGACTTTCGGACTATACAGAGTGCTTAGGACATGTATTCACAGAAGGTAGGTTTTGAGCAATTGTAGGCCTTCAATGTAAAACTAAAAGACTGAAAAGGTTCTGGCTTTGTGGATGGATGCACAGCTCGAGCCAAGCACAGCTGCAGCCAATGGGTTTTTGAATTTAGGTAATTTATATAAATTATAAGGCAATACTTATAAATTACATAAGTCAACAGGATTGCTTTAGGAATTTTCCCTGTTTAATTTGGACTTTATCTGGGATTTAAAAAAAAATAATAGCAATGCTTTAAATGATAACAATTATTGGTGCTAACCTACCTGAAGTTTGGTATGAACTCCAGACATCCCCAAACTCAATGATGCAATTAAAGCACATGTAAAGGTGACAAATGTATTTTGCTCACATACAAATTGAAAAAAAAATATTATAGTGTCATGCAGAACCGTTGGCACTTTTCTGATCACACAGAGCACCACAAATCATCTAAAGACCCAGAAGTTGGCAAGCCCCACCTATATAAGCTTTTTGTTTCCCATCATGGCCGCACAACCATGGGCATTAATATAGACATGCCCCCCCCCCCCCCCCTTTGTGGCTTTTGCTTTACTCTTCTGGTAAAAGTATTTTACTTTTTTTTTTTTTAAGAGAAAATAACACATTTATTAACAATAAAAAATACAGTAATTTACAGCACAAAAGGTTACATTAAGAAAAGAAACTGCACCTAAGGAGGAAAAGCTAAATCCTACAAGGTTTCATCCAGGATGCTTAGGGGTGTCAACAGGTTAAAAGTTTTATTTTTACAAAACACAATGTACAGATTCAACCAAAAGAACATGATGTCAGGTACTGACTGATGTTAGCCAAGATTACTTGATTTAGAAACAGTCCCAATTTGAATACAATTTATTATAAATGTAATGCATTTTATTAGCTTTTTTAAACTTTAACTGGCAGTATTTTTGATTAACAAAATAACTGAATCAAAATAGTAATATTATGTCTGAGCTTGCGTATCTGACTGACTGAGCATAGCACTGCATGAATCATGTTTTATTTTTAACTGTGAAAAATAATGTGGAATAAAAAAAACTTTATAGTTTGGAAAGAAGTTTTACTAAAATTTTAAATACACTAACAATTAAAAACCCTCGTACACAGGTGCACAATTTATATATATTTCAGTACTTAACAAAGCCAAAAAACAGCGGCGACCAGTAGCTCCATATAATATAAAATGTCCATCTTTATTTGTAATCTACTAACATCATTGTCGACCAGAAAAGATTAAACATTAATCTGAGTATAACAGGGGTAAAGCACACACAGGTAATTCATTTCTCAGTCTGAATACACATCAGAAACATAATAAGCCTTGGCAGCAAATGAATCCTTGAAACCAAACCAAGCACATAATATAAAATGATGGTGCAGCAATGCTGAAAATAAACACAGCATATTACTTAGCTAGAGGGATGTATGTCTCCAAAGTTGGATATTCCATTACCAGCAAACAACTAAATGTCTACAACCCTAGACAATTTTTTTATGTTTGCTATTTTTTCTAACACAAAAGTGTGTTTTAAAAATGACCTGTCTAAAGGAATGAAGATGACATAGCAACAGTATTTGCTTTGTTAATGTGGCCTAAAGTGCCAAGTTTTTCTTTTAATATGTTTAAACCATAAAGTTACAGTACTTCCCCTGCAATAATAATTACAGACCACAATGAATTGTGGGAATACAATACAGATTATGAACTGTTATGATGATAAAGGAGAGGGAATTAAAAAACAGTATAAGAAATAAAGTGGGAGTTGTAATATGCTACAGGTTTGGGATCTGCACCAGTTGATGGTAAAAGGGACGGGGGTGCTGATTAAGCTCTCAAGTTACCTTTCTAAAGTTCAAATCAATTTCTTAGCTCAAGCTCGATCAAATTTTTAGACCCTATCCCAAGACTCTCAGAAATATTTTTGATTCCCTGTCAGTTGTAGATATTTACTTCTAGTTGTAAACTGTTCTGCACATCTCTTCTTCTCTAACATGCTTCTTATTGGTTGCTGGGGTTGGCTGTACATGCTCAGTGTGCTTTGTAGTGACACCTAGGAACACCCTATTGGTTGAAAGCCAGTGACCTAGAATGCTTTATTGACAATTTTTTTTTCCCAGTTTTTAAAAATACTTTTCACAAAAGTGTGCAAAATTAATTATCTAATTGGTAAACACTAATAAATTCACTCCCTGCTCTGACCTGCATAGGGCAATAGACATGAAAGCTGTCCAAACTCACTTCAACCAAAGTGTTAAATCGGTTTTAACATTCAGATTACATCTAATAAAAAAACCTGCCAAAAAAAAATTCAAAAACATCTTGTAGTTTAGTTGAGGTCTGGTAGACTACAGCCAGGATGCTAAAATTTGTGTGTTTTATTGTCGTGTGTGTATACTGGCAATTTTAACTTTAGACATTTTAGTAAATAAAGGTATGACATACACTGCTTTGAGCTTTCTCAAAGCAGTCAAATGTTCAGCTTCTAGCAGTCCTGCACATTGCAAGTTGGGTTACAGGGTGCTGTTGAATTAAAGTCACTTATTAAGCTCTTTATCGCTTTAAATATAAAGAATTTTATTGGCAAGTGCTTTTGCTCATTTTAAAGTATTGTTTTAATATGTTTATTTGATGCATAGAGCATGACATGTTATTTCTGCAACTGTCAGCCAGCAATGATTATTTGTTTGATTTTGTTTATATATAGCTTAATATGTGGGAAGTATTATTAAACTGTCATTCATTTCTTGCTGCTCAAAAGTAGTATTTAATTTGCATCACATACATCCATTATGAGATTTGCTCGAAAATAGCTTTCATAAGACTATGGATGGCAGTGTCTATCTGTGATCTATCTATCTATCTATCTATCTATCTATCTATCTATCTATCTATCTATCTATAATACATATTGTTTTAAATCTGCATCTTTCAGACAATCTCATATTGGGTGACAATGTCATCTTTTTGTGCCCCTGCATTATCACTTCAAGAAGTGGTGCTGGCACAAACTGAACTAATCAGAAAGCCAATCTTGAATAACAATGTGCAGTCAATGCTGCAAATGGCAAATGTGAGTAGACATAAAGTGGCTAAAAATGGCTGAAGTAGATCAGTACTGAGAAGAAAAAAAAATAATAACACTATGGCATTATTTGTAACAACTTTAAGCTGTTAAAGGTTCACATATACACTGTGTGACTGGAGCAGTCTTTGTGTATTTTTCTGGCAACTGCACATAAAATGCAAATAAATAAATAAATAGTTTTGAATAAGGACTAAACATTGTTATTGTCCAGACACCTGACCAAATCTTTTAAGCAATTCAGCTTGGTATTAGTTTAAATTTTAACATAGTTACAAAATGTTTGAGAACATTAATTGAAGACCCAAGGGTTCTTTGGATCAGTTTATTGACTTACAATAACTAAAGAAAACTTCATTGTAGATTATCTGTAGAGATCCACCATTGTAGCAACACTGTTCTTCCTAGGCACTAAGCAGAAGTTTTTTTGTAAGGATATGGTCAGTTTTTTTGTTTTATAAAGAAGAAACCTGGAACAAAAAGTAGGGAAACATGGACAGAATATTCTATTTCTTTGGACGTATTGCACACATTCTGTATGTGCTCAACTCTACAAAGATCCACTTTATACACATTGGTGATTTCATTGGCATATCAAACCTTATGGTACTATAGGGTATAAATTAAAGGTATTGATGGTGCATGATTTAAACTTGGGAATTTTTATGAAAAAAACACATAGACAAGTAAACTATTTTTCATTAATTTGAGTTGTTTTCCTAGCTAAAGCATTTCATTGTGGGGGTGCTAATTATTTAGTTAAACAACCATAGCAATTTTTGTTAAAAAAATCCACATTGTTGGATACAGGAATTCATCTCAACTGTATGCTTGCCATATGAACCATGCCCTATTTTAACTTTTTGATCCTACCATCATTTAGAAGGCTGACAATGCTGCATGATCAATGCTGCTTTATCTGACTGCATTGATACAGCGGATCACTGTTCTGTGGTGTCAACAGCTTTGTGATGCACTGGCATTGTCAGTCTGTTGGAATTATCAGGGCCTGCATAAAGCACATTGTCACCCATCTCTGTACTTTGGAAGAAAAGGATCAAAGTCAAGTGACTGTGGTCATGTGACTGCTAGAAAAGGTACATGATTTCCAACCAGGTTCTCATTTATCCAGGTCATCCTAAATCTAGTAGCAGTCACATTCCATTTTTTCAGCTGAAGAAACAGCTTGGATAGGTTGCAAAACATCTTCAACATTGCACAAAAAGTCCAGTTAAATGTTACTAGCTACTAATTCTAGATATGATAAAAGTAATTAAATTCCTGTTTCTGTGCTAAATTATTAATTAAGTATTTCTCCAGGTAGCCTGCAGACAGAAAGGGGGGAGGAAGCTGAAAGAAAAGTACAGTTGGCCTTTTTCAGTCTTGCACTGTTCAAGTAAACTTCTTTTTTTGGAATAATAATTTCTTTTTTTTGTAACACAGAACACAAAAGTACCAGGGGTCTGGGAATAACTAATTGCTGGGAAATCTGTGTACAATTTAATTCAAGTTATGTTTTGCAACAAACAATTATTTTCAATTGTTCCTTGTGGAGTTATGTATTATTTGGTCCATTACCAATAAACTATTATTATTGCAACTTTGCCTAAGCTGCAACAATAATTGTGTTAAATTGTTTATTTTAATAAAAAAAAAAACAACAATTGGGCAAAAGTGAGCCCACTTAGAATAGGAAGGTTTGTAGTAAAAGGTAAGCTAGTTTATAGATGATAAATGTCCTTTTTAATGTATGACTTCATTCTTCAAAAAAAATGTTATAAAAAAGGGAAAACAGTTTTTCTTCGAGTTTGTGACTTTCAGGTCAAATAGAAAGAAAGGGGAGCGAGGCCTGCCAACAAAAAAATATTCTCCAAAATTTGCTCAATTTTTCGCCCTGTGGCTGTACTGTTTCTTATGCTGCCCACACAGATCCTTACACCTGAGCACTGATCAAATGTTCCTTCTACCAGCTGTTAGGGTGGAAGGGAGGTTATGATGAGTGATTACACTGGTCAATAAACATTTTCTTGCCAAACAGAATGAAGTCATTTTAGGTTATGTTTGATGCACAGATTCCAAATATGGTATTGACTTTGCTAGCGTGGCTCCAGTTTTTTAAATAATGACCTCAATATTAATCTCATAGAAAACTAATAAAAAACATAAAAATTAGGCAAAATTAAACTAGATATGCCTATGTATACAAAATTTAATTTTTTAAATACTCAGTAATATTTTTAAATATTCAGTATATTTACAGAGCTAATCACAAAGAAGTCATTGAAAAACTCAGTTTGTATAATTTCCTTTTATGCTGCTTATCAGGAGAACCATGTTGAAGGCTCCAGCAGTAGTCATCATGTGTCTATCCCATCTGCCCTGATACCTTTCACCTTTATATCTTGATGGAACCTCTCCCCTTGTTCCTCACTAAAATGGCCAAGGTTTTCTGGAAATTTTTGCAAATGGCTATGGAGATAGTGTACCTTTATGCTCATAGTAGCACCCAAATTGTTAAAGTTTAAGAGCAAGTTTTGTACTAGAGTTTCGTAATTTTGTGCTTTATGGTTACCCAAGAAGTTCTTAACAACCATGACATATCTGTGCCAGGCAGAAACTTCAGTATCAGTCATGTAACTTGTGAAATTTGAATCATTTATCAGTTTCCGAATCTGGGGTTCATCAAAGAATACTGCTTTTAATTTTTCAGTACTCAATCGGAGGCAGAATCTACAAATGTAATGTGATTGTATTTGAAGCAATCACCGTCCTTGTTAACAAATTGCTTCATAAATCTCAACTTTATGTATAGTGGAGGGAGAATGATTTTTTCTTTGTCAACCATTGGCTCGTTAATGATATTCGCTGCACCTTTTTTATGTTTTCCCTTGGAGGCCATGTCACTTTTTTCCAGTGATCCTGCTTTGCTCTACTATCCCACAAGTAGATGGAACGTGGGTACTTTGTGTATCCACTTTGCTGTCCAAGTAGGAAGTTCCCCATTTTTAAACCAACACATATAGACCATTGGTGTTCATGATAGCAAAGCTTTTGTAAGACCGTTTTGATATTTTCATATTCTTCTTTACGTTTTGTTGAGTGACCAATTGGAATTTATGCATAACATTTGCCATTATGCAGTAAACCAGATTTCAAACTTCAAGTGGAACTTTCTATGAAAAGCCGCCAGTCTTCTGCTCGGTATTCTGGTACTCCCATATGGGAGTGGTCAGTGGAAATATTAGGTGGTCATTTAGAATAATACATTACCCTATGTTAGTAAAACTAAAACATGCTGTGGCATCTGCAAGTTTAAAAATGCTCCCGTATCAGTAAAAATCTAAAAAAAGTTCTATTTTGGTGGTCAGTGGAAGCAAAAATGCCTCTGCATCAGTGGTAATAAATAAGGCCCCTGTAACTATATGTATGAGTATAAAATGCTATGAGTCAGTGGAAGAAATGTATGTAATCCACACTTTACACAAAAGCATGCACACAGTCTACACAATAAACACAAAAATACACATAGGCCCTGAATAAAGCTTATCACTTACAACAGTGAACCTGAGTGATCCACCCTTGGAGAGCTTTGATAAATCAGGCCCGTAGTCTGCAAATTAAACATAAACATACCCACCATTATACACACATTCTGCACAATACACATATATATATAGAATAATGATCATAGCTGGAAAAATTGTGATCAATACTCTATTCAAGTGAATAGGGTTTCTGGGAAAATGTAGCAATTTTAAGATTGCCATTTTTTAATCAATGCCCACAAAGAAGATTAATATTTTAACTGTACATATAAAGAATATTCTGTAAATGTACTCTTTAGTCTGCTCCAAAGCCTACAATGCTGATCTTTCAAACCTTTACTTTGTCTGAACCCTTTACTTGTAACTGTGTAATGTGCCTTCATCAGGAAGGTAGAAAAGATGTCTCTGGGAATTTAGATAAAAGAGGGCTTGTAGCCAGGTAACAAACACTTTTTATAGCTGCTCTTCAGATAGCAGGAAACGTGGCTCTATATAGCTTAGAAACGCTCCAGAAAAGCTGAATAAGTATTTTCATGATTTTTTTTTTAGATATGGAGATAAACACTCACTCAAGTACAGACAAGTACCAAAAACAACTTAGCAAAAAGATACTATATCTATGTTTTTTTACAACGGTATTTGTTTCTTAAATTTGTATTATTATGCTGTTAGTAGTTTTTAGCTAAACAAAAAGCCATTCAATCCTCAATGTTCTAAGCCAAACACAATTTTACTAAAAAATCTTTAAGAATGGTCAATAAAGACAAAAAAGAGAGAAGAATAATCACCTTTTTTATGGTAAAAGAATTATTTAACTACATTTTATTGCCTCTTTATATGGTTTGGATTTTTGTGTTCTACTGTTTTCTTCAATATTGAACAACAAAGGAAACAAAGTGAACTGTTTATTCCCTTAAGGGGCTTACTCAGCACTGCATCTAGTAAAGTCCGAAATAGCTGTCTGGACCTCTGGGCCCATAACTATTTAGAGTGTATGACACATCAGCATCATTGGTGCCAAGTACACCACTATTTTTCCTATTAAACAAAACAAACACAATCAGAATCTTCTAAACCACAACAGCATCACATTCACACTTTTTTGCACTTCACAATGCATTTCTTTTTGATTTAAGAGTCAAATTATGTCATTTTTTATATGTGTGAAAGAGCTTCTCTGTAATGAAAGTTTTTTTTTTCCTAGCAATTATCTCCCAGAAGGACAACAACCTGTGAAAATATCTTGGCCTTCATATGAAGTTGCTCTCGATCGATGATTTGTGAATCAATGTTTCTGGGGCTATCATTTAGCAGTTTGACATTATGAAATATTGACCGTGTCTGAGATGTTACAACCTTGTATACTAATGCGCTATGTGAAAAACTAAAACACCAAAAAAAGCAAAAACGCAGACGTTAAGTCTGTAAAAAAACTGCCATGTAATAATTTCTATGATGGGAAAACTGATATTGGTTGCGTTTTTTTAATGCGACTTTAACTAGAGAAAGCACAAGTGTACAAAAAAACCAAGTCAGATTTTGCTGTCTCATATTCTGCATCAGATGGTGTTTACCTTTTACTGTCTTCCCCTTTCCCTGCAGAAGTATTCATTGCCAATATTAAAGGGTTTTGAAAGGTGGAAATGAAAATGGCACTTTTTAGAAATTGAAAAGGGTTAGTAAAATTGAGGAAATCTCACACATTAATGGATTTTGAGTTTCTTTTTAATGTTCCATTGCTGATGATCCCCCAATAATGATTTCTATTGCTATTTCTTTGAGTAGCATGCCAAGAGTTTCTATATAAAGCCCAGGTGGGGGACATGTTTGTTCCTGCATTTAATGAGGGATCCTGCTGTAGGAGAGGTATGTTTCTGCAAGCAGCTGACAACTAAACTCTGTACCTTTCTAAAGACTAAATGGAAAGCAGTTCAATTTCAGGTTCAAGCATCATCTTCAGGAACTGTTTTAGTGCTGACAGAAAAGGCCCTGGAAAAAAAATCAATTGCACACTAGCTGGAAATGTGCATTGCAGTTCTTGCCCAGATGCTGCAAAATGTCGACTGTAAATAACAATCTCGGCATAAGTTTTACAACATGGATGTGAAAGCTCCTTCTGCGTGAACATTTCAAAGCAGGTGTGTGTTTCTGGTTTCCTCTGTTACCAAGGTAACAGCATAGATAAAAGATACTTTATTCCTTGGCTTTTACAGATAGGTAGACTTCCTAATTGTGTTTTGCTGGCACAAAAAACAACAGTACCATAGTTACACAATATTTCAATCCACAAGCTCTTTTCCCTCTTACATAACAGTTTTTCGAAAATTGTTTATGACAATACATGTGAAATGGAGCATTGTCTATTGCCTTTATAGAGTTTTATTGTCATGGTGACATTTGCAAATCTCATCCTTATTGTTCATTGAGACCATCAGAATAACTTTAGCTGAGAGTTGTCCCTTCTATCTGCTATTGAATGTCAGGTATACTTTATTCATCAAATGGTAACTTATTTGTCCCAATCATTAGTGCATGATGTCTTTAAAATGTAAGCAACGGTAAGTGAAAGAGTTTTAACCTTTCATGAGCACAAGAATTCATTAAAAATGAATGAAAGGCTATTGCCTTTAAATTCCTCCTAGTGGTTATTTTGAGTTAGCCTAGAAAATAAACATCCGTGTATGTGTAGGAGCTTCCCTGGTCCCTGGGAAATTTAGGGCACTTTGGCTGTATGGAAGAATAACCCTGTTACTAAATGTCATGTACGATAAACATCTTTACATTTATAAACAAGCTGCTTTACTTGCTGATCCAGTGCAGTTAAATATTGCCCACTATCATACATTCCACATTTTTGTAAGCTCTGGGCAATAAATCTCTTTACCTTGGATTCAAAGAAGAATGTTTCAGAGAGCAGCACAACCTCATTAAGTGACCTCTCTCATTGTAGTATTAATGATCAGTCCACTGACATAAAAACAATAGGGTAAAAAGGACATGCACCAAATACACCTGTATTTTTTTTCTTTTATAAAAGGTTCAGTAATAGCAATTTTTTTTAACCCTGGAGCAGATCCATTTCAGGTTTGCTGGATCACCCAGCTTCACCAATTAAAGTGTATCCTCTCCAGCCTTGGAGAGCTTTGATAAATAAGGTCCATAGAGTCTGTTTCAAAAGTCTATTCTTTTCACTTCCCAAATTGACCAAAAAACCTAATAGCAGGTTTAGTAGCAGTTGATCAAACTAACAGTAGGGCAAAGGTAACTATGACCATTTTAAAGATTTTAGAACAATCATTATTATTCTGTCCCCAGACTTTATAAAGGTTTTCCAAAAACTGTAAGGACTGTCTGTAGAGGAGAATGTGTTTGGCACGAGACATTAAATATGATTACTCAAAGTTCTCTAAGACTGGAGAAGATAGACTATCATGGTGAAGACTACAAGTGGACATGACAACTCACAGTATGCGGGCAAGGTACATGTTTTAGTTTTAACAATGGCCTTGGAAATACCATTGGAAATACCTGAATTTACACATTTGGAAGGTAATGACATAGGTAGGTGTAATAAGCCATAATGTGCCGAGAACATTGAAAGGGGCATACATGGCATGCCATAGCAGGAGATTGGTCAGAAGTAAAGACAGATGTAATATTGGATGGGAAGAGAATAACTTTGTATCATGCATAAAATGGATTATTTGTACATGCATGGTACAGTATAAATAAAAGGAATATCAAGTAATTTCTGTAACCATTGATTTTGCATAAGATGTGTATTTAGGAAGCCCTTCCATTTTTAGCAAATGCTTACAGAAATCGCTGCCAAATTTGAGCCATTTCACTGATGAACAATGCACTGGTGCACAATTCACAACAACTTAACTCATGTAAGCAAAGACTATATGCCATTCATGGGCCACATGTCAAAGTCACCTAGTCCTTCCTGTTGAAGACATTAGCAACTTGGAGTAGTGGCTGTTAGCTTTTGTTGATACTTCAATAAGTAACATTGCTGTTTCATCAGCTTATGCTGTGTGTTTTGGGGAAAGACATTTAAAACAGCTGATGGGACAGTTAGAGGTACTGTAATGATTACATGCTTGCAGAAGGAAAAAGTTCACTTCATTAAGGTATGTTATACATACAGTACCAGTCAAAAGTTTGAACATATCTATTTTTTGGTATTGTAGATTAATGTTAAAGACATCCAAACTAAGAACAAACATATTTGGAAATATGTTATAAACAAAAAAGTGATAATCAAAAACGTTTTATATTTAGGATCAAAGTAGCCATCTTTTACTGTTTGCACACTTGTAGAATTCAATCGGGGACGCATCTCCTAATGGTTTTGTGTCAAGATGTGCCTTGTCAAGAGTTAATTTCTGGAGAATTAATTTTCTTAGTGGGACTACCATTTGTTTTTCAATAGGACGATGACTGCAGACACACCTCTGGGCTATGTAGGGGCTATTTGATCAAGAAGGAGGGTGATGGAGTGCTGTGTCAAAAGACTGTGCCTCCACGATCACCCAAACTAAACCCGGCTAAATGGAGTTGGGTCATACTGCAGGGTGAAGGCAAAACAGCCCACAAGTGGTAATTTCAGCTTTGGAAAACCTTTCCAAGTGATTACCTCATAAAGATCATTGAGAAAATGTCAGGAATTCAATCCTTGCATTATTCTTCTTCTTCCCAAACTGCCTTGAGGAACATAACTTCCTCTGATGTTACACACTCTATACCCTGGTCCATCTGGACCCTGGTCTCTCTTCAATTCTTCAATTACTATCTCAATAAAAAAACAGTATGTGTAAAATTATATACAATTCTTTCACATAAGGATATCAGCTTCATAAAGTAAAACAGTTTTGCTGTACCTCAACACAACAGGCAGCATAACAAATGTTATTGAAGTTACATATGCATATGGTTACAAATGCATGAATATTTTGAAAGAAGAATAATTCCCTTTTAGCTCATTTGTGCACCTTGCCAAATATTAGTTCACTATTAATACATTCCAATATTTTCAGGGTTATCAATGCATACCTCCCAACACTTATAATAGTGGCGATAAGGAAGAAGGATGCAGAGTATGTTGACAAATACCATGCCATGCCAACTTTCTGGATCACAAAAAGTAAATGCACAAAAACTGTTAAAATATTAGGTGTTATTTTTTCTTTATATTAGCTTTTGGGGAAAAAAAACAAATAGCTTTAGGGTAAAAACATTTTTAATAGCTAAATAATATATATATATATGAGGTGTATTTTTCCACCCAATAGTCACAACTGAGGAGAGAGAATTGGATCTAAAAGAGGGACAGTCCCTATAAATAAGGTATGTAAATATTAAATTTAACTGAAAATGTTGCAGTTTCAGGTGGGCCAGTGCTGTAAATATATAAAATGATCCCATGAAGTTGTAACATCAATTACTATTTGAAAAAACAGCATTTATAAGTTCATAGCTGTCATCATCAATGGCACTAAAAATACCAAGAGTAGCATAGTTAGACCTCTATCTTCCAGGTGAAGTATCCCATCTGCTGAAATAGCTTAGACCAGCATCTGGCTTCACAGCAGCGTTCAGTAAACAGGCTGTAGTAAATCAGGCACTAGTGTTACAAGGGTCATTTATGAGCCTTGGCATGCCAGCATTTTGATAAAATAGTATTAGCTCAAGGAAGCCATATGGGATATGAGCTGTTTCAAACTCAGAACTTGTGAAACATTATAAAATAAAGTCAGGATTAATGGTTTGTCTCTGGAACACGGACTTGTTCAACTATTCAATCAAAGTCACTGTTTTAATAGCATTACTAGCTTTTGTTTATATTTTACTGGAACACATAGAACGTCTATGGCAGTTTCTTTTGTAGCTCGGTTAAAGAAGAGGTAAACCACCAGAGATGATCTGTTTTGCCCATCAGGAGCTGTTTGACATACTGGGCAATTATGCACAGCAAATCTGTACATTAAGGCAGAAAAACCTGCCAAACTGAAATCCTTCCAGTGTCGTAATGTTTGTTACCAGTATTTCTATCTTTACCAGATCTTCCTCCAGGTTCAGAGCCTTTAGCCATTTTTATTGGTCATGTAATGATAATGTAACTCCCATACATGTATATGGGAGTTACTTGGTCCCAGCAAAGAATCATGTTAAGAATGCTGATAGGAAGGAAAAAAGATCTTTGACAAAACAATCTTCACAGTTACCACTTTGTATTTTGCAGACTTTACTTCTGCCTAAAGTTACAATAACTCATCACAATTGTTACATTAATTCAAACCCAAAAGAAATGATGAATTATTCACATCTAGATAAGATGTAACAAGCAATCTCTCTTGAGGGGCACAAAATGTAATAAAAAACTGGAAGATGTTCTAACATTGGGAGAATACTAGGGCACATAGAGGAAACACTCTCAAAGCAGAATATTCACAGTTGAATAAACCTCTAAATAGGTTATTGTTGTTGTTTTAAATGTGACATAAAATTAAAAAAGACATTTTATATGCTAACTCTAGGTTACCTTGCTTACTGTTAGTTGTAAACTACCTGCATGATCAGGGCCTACTGTATCACCCAAGTTCATTGATGAAAGTGTATCCTCTCCAGCCTTGGAGAGTTTTAATAAATTAGTAACCTGTCTAGCTATAGCCATCCTGATCATATGCACATTAAGAAAGGTCCAGTGTTAACTTGTCAAGAAACGAATGGCTCACATGGAAAATGCCTCTTCTCGTTGTTGTCACACTTCCCGTATTTAGTGGTATGTATGAAGTAGTAAAGTGAAAATGTATTTACGGATGGTATTACAAATACTCCAGAATTCAAATTGCATGGTTCACTTGTCACACAATATATCTGCATGTTCAAAATATATAGGCAGTCCAATTCCCCTATTTTAAAAATGTTTAAAAATGGTCAGTGCCTCCCATTGGGTAAAGGTAACCAATACCAATTACATTTTTTAAATAAATCATCATGGCCCTATTTTTAAAACAGGGAATCAGAAATTCCCTCAAACATTCCCTCATGGTATTCTTCCAGCTCCATGTGTTTCAACAGGAGTATTTGATTTCCACCTTACGATGGCCATGGTCTATCTTTAATATAATTCTTGAAAATGAATGGCAGCATGGATTATTGGGTCTAAAGCAGTCCTGTCCAATATGATTATTTTAATTTTTTTCTTCTTCACATCCTTAGGTACTTAAGCACACAAAGCAAAGTTTTCCACTTCCAACAATTTAGAGCATGCCCAAACAATCACATAAAACCCATTTACTTTTCCACTGTATTTTGATCATCTTTATTCTTTGTCTTTTTCTAATATTCAAATTAATGTGTAATATGTGCTCTTCACTTAGCCATGTGTCAGAGAAAAATGAAAACATAATACATGGTTAAAACCATCAATAACAAAAATGAATGTGTTTTAAATGTTTTAAGTCATAATATGTCAGGATTCTTCTACATCAACTCAGCATGCAGATTTTCTCCTCTGCAGAAATGCTTTGTGGATGTTCTAAAGCTTTTTGCACAACAAATATTCTTTTCACTGATAAAGAAAAAGAATAGTTTCTTCCAGTGATCTACACTACTGAAGCATTTAGCATTGGTTTGGGCTTGGAAAGTCACTCCCCACTGTGATCGCTTCTTAGGTTTTCCTTTTTTTACTTAGTCCTCAAGCAGAATATCATCATGTTTCTCCAATTTTTCTTTTTCAATGTTTTGCTTTGTTAATCACATAAAACAACGTATAGCATATTAAGATATTGAAAATACAAGCAACTATTTTTGTATGCATATAGCGTATACTTATCACTTCAAGAAATTATAGTAGCAGAAGCAAAGGATCAAGAGTAAATCCACCTGTTTTTTTTTATTTGCCAATACTTCTCTTTTATACTAATGTAATGTAAATATGTGGGGTAGGGGGTGACAGTGTAATAGTTTCAGTAGGTAAAACAAATAAAAAAAGGAAACAAATGAAGAAGAAAGAGGGACATAGGGATTTGTGTGTGAGAACAACAGAAACCCCACTAGAGCCTCCACTGGATCTGCAATCCCAACCGGGCAAAGAGAAGACACAAGATCCTTTGGATGCTACTTATACCTGAATACCTAGAAGCAGCCATAGCTCCATGCAAGGACTCCTAATTTGAGAGTTCCTCTCATCCCTGTTCTCTAATAAATCTTAGAAAAGGCGTCCAAGGGTTGGACTTCTGTTACTGCAATAGAGTGAGTACCATGCCTAGGGACAAGGTAATCTCAAGTAGAGGTGCCACTTGCACAACAAAAGACCCAACAAAGTTGAGGCACTGCCTAGGACACTGTATTATAGTCCCATACTTCTAATTTGCAGAAACATTACCTTCAGTTACCACACTGGTACAAGGCATTTTAGTATTCTATATGTATAGAAAGAGAGAATAAAAAGCGACTTTTTGAAGGCAACATTCAAACAAGGTGTTTTTTTAATTGGTGAAAAACGGATTCCTGACTGTTTAAACAGAGTCAGCCTGTGCTATACAATGAATACTTAACATGGTGATACAATATAATAAAGGAAAAAAAAGCATACAACAAAACACAATATTATACCTTGTGTCCTTGTGTGTTATTTTTGTCTCTTAAAACAAACCCGTTTCGCCTATTGGCTTCTTCAGGGGGATGTTTTTGGAGACTAATACTAAACAGAAACAGAAACATATAACACATAAAGAAAAAATCAGTTGAAAGTAGAAGCTGAATGTAACCATCATCAAATATCCAATAAGTTCTAGAGAATAATTTCATGATAGTAATTTATAGTGCCAAGGTGCTGGTGATTTATGTATTTTCTTTATTTTCCTTTATTATATTGTATCACCTTGTTAAGTATTCATTGTATAGCACAGGTGGACTCTGTTTAGTCCATTTTTCACCAATTAAAGAAAATTAAATTAAAATATACCTTGTTTTGAATGTTGCCTTTAAAAAGCTTCTCTTTTTCTATACACATAGAATACTATTCTAGGCTTGGCAACATAATGTGAACCCTACTTCCCTGGGTATAACAACTCTTTAGTCTCATTTACAAGGCATTTTAGTAGCCTGAAAGAGGAAACATTGCAAGTGATTAATGGCTGGAAGTATCTATGGGTGTCATTTTTCAATATTCCAATAATAACAAATTTTGGTTGGCAGCCCCAACAAGCCTAAAACAACAGGGAGAAGGCCCTAAATAATTCTTACATAAAAAAGAAAATAAAATTTTTAAAGTTTTAGATTTTTATGTTTTGTAGCCCATAATCAAAATTAACATGTTTCAGTGTATTTCTACCAGGGGAAGGTGGTGGGTGGAAAGAAGGCAAACTCGTTAGGTTGAGACTGGGATTTATGACCAGCACCATTTACTAAAAAATCTGTTTTATTACAGATATTCTGTAAGAAGAATACAAAAGCAGCAGCTCTGTAAATATATATGCTCTTTGATGCAGCAGCAAATTGGTGGAATGTGCCATGGGTCGTAAAAATCATCTGAGAATCAATTTTGATAAAGTTAGTCCAATTATATAGGGGACCAGGAAGGAATCTTTCCCTTTAAATTAAAGGATTTGAATCATGCTTTACAAAGGTTGATTTGCTTTCTTCTGGAGTAAAAGTGGGTATTGGGTTTTATGCAGACTTTTAATGTTTTATTTTCTTTATTTTTTGATGGAACTTGATGGACTTGTAACTATGGATATAACTATAAAAATAGCTCACTTACCTGAAATATAATTATAAAAATAATAAAAAATATAATTGACTTTTTTCACTTACCAAAGAAAGATGATACTAATTAAAAATAGCACTGAATAAAAAGTGTAAAAGTTTTACAAAGTAAAGAATCTTTAAGTTTAAGTTTTCCTAAACACAATGAATGCAGGATAAACACTTTATAGACTGATTAAGAACACCCACACATTGACATAGTAAAACAAATTAAAACTGTAACCATACTATATTTTATTCTTATGCAAAGTCTTATTCTCTGAACAACAATTTGACAATATTTTACAGCACATTGGAGCTTGACTAATCTTTCAGAAAACGAACACCTTTATTGCCAAGAAGCGTACAACGCATACCAAATAAAATCTTGCAGATACATAAAGGTCTATTCACTGGAGTCTGCAGATTCTCAGAGCACCAATTAATTACTGCATAGCTTCATGGATAGATTTTTTCCACGCTTTTATTTTAGCATTCAATGACAATTCAATAGCATCAGTGGAGATATGTCGTTTTATTTTATAGAAAAAACAACCCTGCAATTCTACTCATATTAGAACACAGCAGATGAAACTGCAAAATCTAATTCAAATCTGACCAAAGGGACCATGGAAAATGCTATGGCACAATACACAGAGAAAATATAACATTATACTGAACATATTGTACAAATAATGGAGCTGTACTGAATTCCTATGAATGCAAATTTTTGTCACACTTATTCTATTAAACGGTCCCAGTGGTACAACACTGAAACTTTTTGTGATGAGGGTTTATGCAGTTGATCTTGGTTTTTGTAAACTACATTTTAGAGATAAAAAGCTAGATTAAAACTATCATTTTACAGTGCTGAAAAATGATGACAAGTGAAGTTTATGAAACAGAATCTTTTACTGATCTTTGCTTATTTATGACTTGTTTTTGTTCCTCACCAATACATTTACTGGATTATTGCTGCAATTAAAGCAGCCTTAACTTTTTTTGTACACTTGGTTATAGCCTTCACCTGTACTCAAAGCGATTAGTCACATTTTCCTGCACCCTGAGCTTCAACACAGCAGGTATGAAGCATAGACACTATAACAGATATGAGTCATGGTATTACAGGGTTGCACTTCCTGTGCTAATGATGTGCCTGCACAAGTGCAGCCCGAATACAAAAGAACTAAGGATTTATTGTACTGTCAGCAATGGCAGAGGGAAACTGATAAAGTGATTTAATTTTTTTTTTTCATAAAAAAAAATTAGTACAAGAAGGGAGTGTTAAGACATGAAAGAGAATTGTTCTGAAGTCAGTAAATGTTAAAAATAAAAGGTTGATTGCATAATATTATGTACAGCATGCCTTCAAGGGTATGCGCTGCATGCAGGTACATGAACCAGTTATAGTACTAGAAATAATTTGGGTGACTGGGCTCTTTCCTTCTAAGCTGTAGGACACCAAGGCATGAGAGTAGTTCATACAAGGAGGGCAGCTCCTGTAATAATATCACAGGAGATAAAAAGAGGGATCAAAGTGTACAGGGTTAAGTGAAATAAAAAAAAAATACATGTGAAGAGTGGAGGGAGATTTACATTAGGATGCTGACTAGAGTTCTGTTTTAAGTGGATGAAAATGTTATTGGGATTCCCCTTTACAGGATAGCAACATGTGATTGTGTTGCTATCCAAAGGTTAGCACACGCTGTGCAAGTTCCACACTATAATAAGGCTTTCAGGATGATCCATTTTCACATTACAATTGATATATGAGATTTATCAAATAGGATTTGCTGGTAAATTGAACGTCATTTTTATAATATTTTCTCCAATTGGTGTCTGACTTGTTTCCACACTAGAAGGACAGTGTAAGAATGGTGATCTAAAACATGGGACTTTGTGATCTACACTAGTATGTATGTGAATACTGAAGCTTGCTTGCACTTATTAGAATTACCAATGGTCCTGATCCCTGATTTCTGTTTCCAATCTGTGTTTATTACCTAGCTGGAATATGACCCCTGCTTCCCTTTGATTCTTGGTAAATTGCTGTCCCTGATCACTGGCTTCTGATCCCTGGCTTGGATTACAACTGTCTTTCATTTCTGACCTCTGGCTTAGCTAATAACTATCCGACCTCTGGGTTGGATCACTTCTATTTTCCCCCAGCTGTTTTTGTTGACTATTAATCCTTGTTACGGCAATGCTGCCTTCCACTATGGGGGTACCATTTAGAGCGTTTGTTCAACTTCTGCTTTTGGGAGGAATCTCTGCAAATGGGTTTAATCTAGCTTTCCTGATCTAACCAGATTCGGACACCTGGATAACATTAGTTACATGTAAAGTGCAATTTTTACCTGTCACCCTCTAGTTAAACTGCAGAACATTATATGGAGTTGTTGAAATCCTTAGATTTTAGATGAAGTGCAAAGGGATTAGACTCTCCGACAATTTTTTATTGCATTGTGTTTACCCACTGGGTAGTTTCAGTTCGATATTTGTCCTAGTGACTATTGTCAAGTGACTGTGCATGAGAAAGTTAGGGAAAACCTAAAAATTAAAGTTTGGTATGAAAGAAAGATGTAAAGGGAAATCTTCCAATAAGAACAAACGATCTTGTAAAAAACTATTGAAGATGGGAATTATGGGATTTTTTAAGTTTACTTCCTTTCATCAAGACAGGTAGTGAAGGAAAATGTCCCTGGAAGGTCACAATATTTAAGTGCAGACACCAAGAACCAGAATAGCATACTGTGTTATTTTGCTAAATATGTTGTATTGTTGATAAACTTTGTATGTCTGACCCTGCTTTAAGAAAGATTGTATTATCTTGGTATAAGGTGCTTTGCAATAGAGATTTATTTTAACAATTTAAACTAACAAATCTGCATCACTCATTGCTAGCAAAAAAAGTGTCTATATTTCCTTATCAACGCCTGTATAAACTCAGACACAAAATAAACATTGACCTTTTAAATAAAGTGAACTTGACCCTGCCTAAAACTTTTAAAAGTAACAATAGTGCTGTGTTAAATGTTTTTTTTTTTTTTCTAAAATAAAGACTTTATATAAATAGTGAATAAAAGATCTAACATTTGTTTTTGAAAAATTGAGAAACTTTAAAGTAACATTGACCCTAAACCATTAGGGTAACCTTTAAATGTTCTTGTTCTGATAGAAAGATAACTCTTTTTCAAGGACATAGTATCACTTTGTCCCTTAGAGTACAGTACAGTCATTTTTTTGTTTCTTTGGATTTTTAACTTCTTTACACTGATGTAATAATGTGCTGTTGGTAAAATGCAGGCGTAGGAGGAAAAAAAATGTGAGTTTGCAAAAACAGCCAAGTGCTATAAGTTCTGCCCTTCGATGAATTCTGACATTCATATAACTTTTTCCTGCTTTACTGCAGACTACAATATGTGGGAACGAGGAAGAAGAGTTACTCAGAATGCCCCAAAAGCCAGATGGTTGGAAATACCAGACTTTGCTCTAACCCTTTTCTAAGGCCTTCGATTCCACCTGTCACTCTCATATCACAGGTTTTACTGGCTAGATACCTACTGAGCTTTGGGTCCAAAGGGTCCTATTGATCCTTATTACTGGCATTCCAAGGCAGAACAGATCTATATGAGGCTTCTTTCTCAGCCAGTCACTTACCTTATCTTTTGCGGTAGACAGCTACATTTGCTACCTGTAGGTTTATTACAGACTGTAAAGGTGCGTACACACTTCCAATTTTTATCGTTCCAATCGAACAACGAACGATCGATTGGGCAAAAAATCGTTCGTAAAAAAGTAACCAACGACGCCGACGAACGAGGAAACTCGTTGGAAACGAACGACCGGAGATCAGAAGGGGAATACCGGTATGAATGGCACATGAGTGATCAGAAGGGGAATAATCTTTCAGAATCTTTTTTTCTAGATTTTCCTCCTTTAAAATTGGATGTGTCTTATATTCCGGAGCGTCTTATACGGCGAAAAATACGGTAATCTGCCCTTACCCCTACATCCTGTATGTTTTGCAGAGTGTAATACCCCTCCCCCCGCCCCCTTGTACTTTCTGATTGGTAGTTATTAGTGGCAGAAGTAAGGGCAAAATTTGAAATGAACCTCAACAGTTTTACTCCTTTCTGTGAAAAGTAAAAATGTCCTGGTTGCTGTTAATATAAATACAAATAGGCCTTAAACTATTCTTAGCACACGTACAAAAAACACACAGTACCTACACTGATCTTAAAAAAGGATAATTTTCCAACAAATACATCCAAATTTTATGAACATTCAGGAATGCATGTATTGTATATTCGTTCACTTTTGACAGCAGCTAGTTGGTTACTCATTAATTTCTTCAGTGGTTTTAAATATTCATTTTCATGAACACAATGAACACAAAAAATAAATATAATACATTAGGGACTTAGATTCTGAAACCTTTCAGCAATTTCAAAAAAATCATATTTTGAGTATTGAGATAACTGGCACAATAATGTTAAAAGAAGCCAGGTGTGCAATGTATTCTACACAGCACACAAATACAATAATAGAATGGGGTTACTAACACAGTAATGGCAAAAACATACAAGGAATGAAACTAATAGTATCCATTATGTTAGTGACCATGAAGTAAATGGCTCAATTTAAAGCCTTGGTGTGTGCTACAAATAAAATATCTGTGTCTTGAGCTTTCATTTTAAATGTGCCACGCGTATTATGCTAGAGCAGTTTCATTGATGTATTTTTCAATGGGGTTACATTTTTTCTGTATTGATGCACAAGGTCCCTAAATTGTAAACTGCCTTTTTAATTAAAACTACTTTTTTAAAAGTAATTTTTTAAAAATTACTTTTTTAATTAAAACTAAAGCATAAACATTAACTTTACAATAGAAAAAACTTGTAACAGGTATTTAGGCATGATGTTGTCCTTGGTCAGCGGTTTAATAAGCTCCTAAGTGTAGGTACTTGGCACAAAAAAAGTGATTTATTTAGTCATATTAAAGTATGCTTGTGTATGTTCACGTATATTCCTAACAAGCAAAAAGTAGTTTAAAACAATCCCTACAATTCCGATCTTAGTAGCTGCATCCACTGTGCAGAAATTAATATTCAACATTTTCAACAGAAGCAATGAAAGTGCAACTCCTCTCTCCTTATTTTCTTAGACAATAAGGTCTAAACCGACTGCCAGCTTTCTGTTAACACACACATGGTATTCCTAAACTTTGAGATAATGACTGAAACCCAACTTCAGATTTGAGGATTAATTGCAGGATCAGTAAGTGTATGTTTTAAATATATTAGATTGATTTTTAAGGATATTTACATGTTTATGTCCATTGTCTGTCCAGTGGCCATAGATACACTTTAAGCCTATGAAAGTTGTATCTGAAATTTGGTCAGGAAAAAATTACTGCAAAATGTAATCCTATTTTCCTCAATTTTATATAGTTTGACATTGACAAAAATTAACCTGTAATAACAAAATGGTATAAATTGTTGGCATTCTGTGTAAAATTAGACTTGAAGAACCAACCGCAAAGAACAATAAATGCACATCTAAATGACAGTTTCTTTACAATTTCTTTCTTCACAATTTTTATTACAGACTGAACCGAAATAGTTAAAAAGTCTCTATAAATTCTTTTTCTATAATATTTTGTTTAATTAGAAACAAAGAGAAGGGATACAGCAACATGAGTGGAACTTAGCCAAAGTATCAATTTACCAACATGAATCCACAAATCAAACTAATAAGCATAAAGAATACAGTACATCACATTTTCATAATAAACATAAGAGCTGACAAGCCTCCAAATGTAACAAGACTTACAAGGAAGGAATATATTGATAACCAGTAGTTGGAGGGAACATTGGATTCAGGTAACCAGATAAACCCCTGTACCTAATGCATACTGCAACCCATTCATGTATTCAATATTTTTGATGAGAAGAAAAAATAATGGAAAGAAAATGTTAGGTGAGGAAGCAAAAAACCCTACTCCAAAACAATCCTCCACAACCAACCTTAGTCAAGGTTAGCTCAGGTATTACATCCTTAACCTGACCCTACAGATGACCCTTATATTCTGGTGTTTGATGAAGTTCTATCCAAAAAGAGTCAGATTGATGACACAGGCTAACGTTGTGATCCTCTATCCACATTATTTAATTTACTTTGCTAATCAAAATGCAGGCTGGTGGAGGAATGGTCTGTTTCCAGGGGAATACATGCTTTAACTACATTAATCAATTGGACTAAAACTGATTTTCAGTATTGCTTTAGACAGAGTATTCTTATTAGTGGGAAAAATAATAAGTCACTTAGTAGGACATTTTCTGTAAATTTTTTGAAGAGGGAGCATATCTGGTCCTAAAAATCTTTAAGCTTTGGGCAACTTAAGAATTTATTTAGTAGAGTCTGGAGACAGTAGGAAAAGCACAGTGCAGTACCAACGACATCCTAAACCATCTGTTGCCAGATTGCGGCCCCCGTGGCTGGTGATTGCTGACAAATAGGAATAAAGCATGGTGGAGTAATGAGAGACAGTAGCATGGTCAGACAAGCCAGATGTCAGGGCAGGCGGCAAACAGGAGTAGTTGAGAATAGCCAAAGTTAAGGGCAGGCAGCGATCAGGAGTAGTCAAGATTCAACCCTAGGATTGGTACACAGGAGAATCAGTAACAGGAGACACAAATAGGAACAACTTGCCAGTCACTTCCTTTTATAGGGAAGGTCATGTGATGGATGGAGGCCATATGACCTGCAGACATCCTACCCCACCATCAGAGGGGATGCTGGAGCTGAGGCAGTTCAGGTGGTGTTCACATCTCCACCAGCAGGTGGTGTGTGTCTGCGGAACATTCTAGTCCTTTGAGGTAAGTGAGCTGCTCATGAAGAGTCACATGACCTAAACCAGGAAGGGAGCAGAGGATGAGATCCAAGAGCAGAGTCGGTGTAGGCAGCAGGGGAGTGCAAAGTAGGAGACACTGAAGAGGGAACAGATCCCCTGGTCCTGCAAGGATCTGTGACAACCATGTATTGATTTTTGAATTAGAATAATTTAGACTAATAACCAGATATGCCTTCCATTTGCCAAAAAAACCTGGGAAATGGTCCCCAGGGTGAGCATATGGTAATTGGAGGATAGTAGGAGAGCGTGCCAGATGCATCACACAGCACCTTGAAACTGTAAAGGGTAATTTGGGGGCAGTAGAAGAGAAAACATGAAACTTAGCAAGCCCTCCAAAAGTCCAAACTGGCCCCTTGGGCTTTCAGGATTGGGAAGTGACTCAAGGGTCAGCCATTAGGATTTATCAATATAGACTTTACCCTTACACATCCATTACGACTGAAGACAGCAGAATTGATGATCTTTGAAAAACAGGCAGAAAAGGGGATTGCTCAAACCAATTAGTTATTAGAAACGAGAAATGTCTCAATGGTGAAGGCTCTGGCATATATGCGATATGGGTTTCATGATGGGATGCAGAGAGAGATAACTATTTGGTAATTTTTAAATCCAGGGAATTACCTCTAGGGGTATAAAAGATAAATAGTTTTTCAATACAACCCATTGTTGAAAGGGTCAGGAGCAAGTCTACAACTTCAAGGTATACACTAACCCCTAATTAATTATTAACATGATTTTCAAAATATTTTAAAAATAGGTAGAGAAATTATCAATAACAAGTTTAGAATGGTGAAACTATTAAAATTGAAGTAAAATATAGAAAAAACACCCCTCATGTTTATGATGTTGTTGTATGTTGTTTAAAAACATTTGATTAGACATATAATATTTCATTAGTATAGTGTCATAATTTTTGTGATAACGTTAAGCAATTCACTAAATATTATCTGAAGACAAAACTGTAACACTTTTGTCAAGGGTCCAGTAGGGAATGTTTCCCTGTACTTCCTATTCGGTATACACAGCAGAAAACAAGCGGGGTCTTGATTTAAAGTTTCCCCTTTATTTCTGATCTAGCAATAGTTCAACATGTTTACACTTTTCTTCCTTTTCCCCAATAACAAAAATGGAGGGTGTATCTTCTCACCCCAAAAAGCAAAAATATGACAGGGGCTTTCACATGTTTGGCAATATCTGTATATGATTGCATTATTTTGTTTTACTTGTTGATGTTTAAGAATAGTACAAAGCACAAAGCTCATCTAAGACTTAATCTTATATTGTATTTTTACTAACTACACATAACAATATTAGTTGAATAGCTATTGCAATGGTGATACAATTATTTTAGTCCAATAAAAATAAGATGTGTTTAAATATTAGCTTTTTAAATTTTGCTTGTTAAATATTGACCTTTTAAATGAGTAGTTGGGAAAAATATGTATAATTAATTTGCATAAACAAGTTTATATGATATAAAATCCTTTTAAATATAATCTAGTACAGTGGGTTTTTTTTTGATTAGCTAAAAGTGTTAAAAAAAACCTGAAAAGTAGGGACTATTACCAATAACCATGGTAGACATATTAAAGTTATATGAGCTCTGCTTGGAAAACTAGGATTCAGGAAATAGACAAAAATTGTGGCTTCATCTGTTAACAGATGCCTAGTGCTATCTGCTTACCATTAATCACAGTGTTGGCAGTTTGGCTATGTTCAACAAAGAAAAGCAGCGAGAGGACGAAGTTTATTAACTGTCATTCATAATCATTCTCAATGTGTGCCTCTTGCTTCCTGGTTTACAGGGCTTCCTGCTGGCCATGTAATAAAACTACTGTGAATATTTTAGAGAATCTCTAGACTTTATTAGATCAAACGCTGTGGTATATTTTAAACGGTTAAAAATGTATATTGCTAATATAATTAAACATGACAAGTGAGGTGGTTTGGCAAATTTTCAAAACAGGATTACAAAAATCAAAAGCATGCATTCAAAGGAAAGTCATGCTTCTTTTTGTTTTGTTAGGTTTATTATGTTATCGGCTCAGTATGGGAAAAGAAGTCTCAAATGATAATATTTCCAGCATAGAACATTGGTAATGGCATGATAAGAAGTGAATGAATTTTAAAGATCTGTTCTATCATTGATCCACATTGAATAGTATACTTCACACAGCTAGAATTAAGGAAAAAGATGAAAAATCAATATTCTCCTGTAGCACTACATTCCTTGGTTACAATTCCTCTGCAAGTCAACTAAGAAGCTAGCTGTTTGAAAAGGTTTATAAACATAAGTGTAATATTATTATTAATATTATTTTTACACAGTATTTATATAGTGCCATCATATTACGCAGCACTGTACAAAGTCCATAGTCGTGTCACTAACTGTCCCTCAAAGAAGCTCACAATCTAATGTCCCTACCATAGTCATATGTCATTATTTTAGTCTAAGGTCAATTTTTTAGGGGGAAACCAATTAACCTAACTGCATGTTTTTGGGATGTGTAAGGAAACCGTAGTACCCAGAGGAAACCCACGCAGACACGGGGAGAACCTGCAAACTCCATGCAGATAGTGTATTCTACTACAGGTAGTCCCCGGGTTAAGGACATCTGACATACGGACATCTCCTAGATACGAACAGGACTTCCCTGCTCACTGTGCTCACTTTTGTTTGCTTTGTTTGTGATTACCTCACAGTGAGGATTTTATACAGCAATTGACACCAGGCTGCCTAATAATATGTTGAGACAAACATCTTTCCTAATTGCATTTATTAAAATAATGTACCTGTTCCGACCAACAGTCCGTATCTCGTATGTAACCCAGGGACTACCTGTATCCAAACAGGGGTAATACGTTTGGATGGTAACTTTCAACACTAGGCCCGAAAATCCTTTAGCTATTATTTCTTTAGCGTATATGTGACTGGATTTGGGGAGAGTCTTTGAACCAATCCCAGGCTGACCATGTAATTTTAAATTGTTCTGTGCGATCGTTATCTTCCGCCACCAACATTTCCATGTGACGGATTTTCTCCATTTCTGAGACCCAATCTTTATTGGAAGTAACTGTGGATTGTTTCTATAATCTCAGGATCAGAGCCCTAGCAGCCATGAGAAAGTGGTTAAGTGTGCCTTTTTTAATTTTTTTGAGTGACCCCAGGATCATAGAAAGGAGAGTCACCTTGGGAGTGTTCGGAATTGTGGACCTGGTACATTCATTGTAGAGACGAAGAACAGACTCCCAAAACCGGAATATGCTTGGGCATTACCACCATATATGAAGCATTGATTCTTTATGCGTGTGGCAGCGTCAGCATTCATCAGACTGCTGGGTGGATATATTCGGTGAAGATCTACTGGGCAGCAGTACCATCTAGATATCCTATAGTTGGTTTCTTGGGCTTTACATGTCAGTGCCAGCTTATGGGTAAGTATAAAGGACTTTTCCAAATCCTTACTGGTTATTGACCAACCTAAGTCTATCCCCCAGTACTGTGTATACATAGGGGTGTTGGAGTCAGGTTTCCCGGTTATTAGTCCATACAGTAATGAAATAACATGTTTAGGGTGAGCAGTGGAACTAAGTATCTTCTCAAATTCCATCAAGCCTTTACGTTACAAGGGCGTATTAGCAATAGAAGTCACAAAGGAGGACAATTGACTATATGAAAGCCAGGATAGCATCTTACTCCTGCTGGATAAATTAAGAGATGCTAAGGGAGGGATCTGGCCATCATGTAAAATATTCCTAAAGTGACGATCAGTTGAGACAGACCAGGATAGGAAATTAGTTGTACCCATAGCTGGGGGAAAAGCTGGGTTGTCGAACAGCAGGGTCATGGGGCCTGGCCTTGTTGATAAATAACCTGATTTAATAGTAACATCCCAAGTATGCAGCAGATCAAAGGCAAGCTTAAGAAAAGGGGTGGATTGAGGTAAAACAAACTGGTAAACCCAGGGTAAGGATGTAGGCTCAATTGGTGAGAGAGTGTTTTCTAGCAATATCTATTCTTTTGATTCTCTATTATGAAACCATTCCCCCACGCGCACCAAGATTGGTGCCCGGTAATAGAAGATAACATCGGGAACACTTACCCAACCTCTATCCTTAGGTTTGGACAATGTAAGGAATGCCAACCGGGGGCGCCTTGCCCTCCACAAGAAATGTCGAAATAGACTATGTAGTTTGCGTAAGTAATGCGCTGACATATTGGGACTGCATGGAACAAATATATTAATTTCGGTAGAATATCCATTTTAAGTGTGCTGATGCGTGCAAACCAGTTCAGAGGTAGGGAAGCATTATTCTGGAAGTCAGATTGAAGTTTACTATATAAGGGGGCATAGGTATATGTTAATAAATTAGAGGGATTAGATTTTATCAACACACCTAAATATTTAATCGCCTCATTGCAGATTCTAAATGAGGCATTAGTACTGATAGATGACATTTCATTGGCATCTAGGGTGATGTTGAGGACTTCAGATTTTGAGTAGTTTACCTTAAAGTTACTATAAAGACTAAATTTGTTAAATTCCTTCAGTATAGATGGTATTGTGACATGAGGGGATGATATATAAAGGAGGAGATTGTCCGCGTATAGGGAGAGCTTGTAATGTGAGTCTCCTACCATAACACCCTTGACATCCGGGTTTTGACGCAACACTACAGCTAAATGTGCCATTAACAAAGCATAAAGCAATGGGGATAAGAAACACCCCTGTCTCATTCCATTGTGAGTTTGAAAAGAGTCGGATAGGGCACCATTAACCCTCACCCGAGCCATTGGCGATGAATAAAGTGCTGCAATTCCCGCGATCATACTGGCGTACATGAACTGCCAGCTAATTCTTTTAAAGGCCTTCTCAGGATCAACCGAGAGAAGACACATTGGAGTGCCCATGGCTTGGGCATATTGGGTAAGAAGGATGCTTTTAATGGTATTATCTCTTGCCTCCCCCCCATATATGATTCCAGTTTCAACACAAATTTTAATGGATAAATTATGCATGTCTGCTTAAACAGTGACTGGTTCAGTTGCAGGAATTACAACTACTGTCCATCAGCACAAAGAAATTACCTTGGTCTATCGAAAACCAAAAGGGATCATGTTTTGTAAAATGCCCTAACTACTTTTGCAGCATACCCTATCAAATAATAATTCTAAGTATGTGGAAACCAAGAGCTAATATTTGTATATAAGGGAAGGGGATGAATCAATACAGGGAGAGCAGAACGTCATGGCTGTCACACTGACAGCCTAGTAAGCCAAGACCTGCTAATTACACTGACAGAATGGCTCTCCTGGTGTAATCAGTGGCACTTCATGATCATTTTGGCAGCTGGTCTGCTGTATTCTGTGTATCAGGAGCTTTTCTGAAAAAAAAAAAAAGCTGTCATGCACTTCTATCTGATAATATGAGTATTATGGTATAAATACATAGATAAATTATACTGGGAAACAATTTTGAACAATTTTTTTGTTGACTTCAATTTTTCAACTTATTTACACTAAAATAGGTATGCTGATTCTGAAAGTGCAATTAGTTTTCTTCTATTATGTCAGGTTTTTTCTCTACCGCTTATATCAATGTGTGGTCAGAGGCTGTATGCTGCTCTACATAGTGAATAAGCAAAACTTATTTTTGTACTTACACACCTATTTCCTTTCTTTCAGATCATGTCTAGCTCTGCTGTTTCTCGTTGTAAGTGCCTAAACCCTGATTCATTTTGTTATATCTGTGGAAGTTTCACCATTCCCATTTAAAGAGCAAACATCAGCCCGTTTGTAGAGCAAGCCTATTTGGCATATTTCAAAGTCAAACTTGGTGATCAAGATAAGTCTTGGGCCTCCCATAAGGTGTGCAAACAGTGTGTCGAGGGTTTACAGTTGTGTACAAAGGGAACACGTGATAGGATGCCATTTGGTATACCTATGAGAACCAGAGAAATTACATTTCTGCAGTACTTTAGAATTGACAGTGGCTTTGTGTATTGCCATAACATACCTGGCTTATTGAAGGAATTGGGAATTCCAATCTTTAACTCAACTGAGTGACGAATATTCATTAATAGCTCAAAGCGGCGCTTAAAATGTGTCCTCCTTCACAATGGCAATATATTTGTGTCAGTCCCAATTGGCCATTCAGTTTCCCTTTGTGAAGAATATGCAGACATAAAGAGTCATTGAGTTGTTGCAATATCACCAACACAATTGGGTCATCTGTGTTGACTTTAAAATGACATGCTTTCTTCTTGGTCAGCAACGTGGATATGCCAAGTTCCCCTGTTATCTGTGCATGTGGGACAGCAGAGCACATGAGAGGCATTGGGTAGACAGGAATTGGCCTCCAAGATTGGCCCTAAAACCAAGTGATCCAAACATTCTACATGAGCCACTTGTTGATAAAAAGTATATTATATTCCCGCCTCTGCACATGAAACTGGGTCTGATGAAGCAACTTGTTAAAGATTTGCCAACTGAAGGAGACTGTTTCAAGTACCTAGTATTTTGGCATTTCCTAGCCTGTCATTTGAAAAAATAAAGGCCAGTCTGTATGATGGTCCACAGATTTGTCAGCTCATCAAAGATGAACATTTCATCAGGACAATGTCAGTCGACAAGTCAAAAAAAATGCTTGGTAATCATTAAAAGCCATTGTCAAGGACTTTCCTGGAAACACACGAGCAAATAATTACACAGAAATTGTCTAGAAACTCTTGGAGAGCTACAAAATGCTTGGTTGTAATATGAGCATCAAGGCACATTTTCTGCATAGCCATTATTATTTTTACACAGTATTTATATAGTGCCATCATATTACGCAGCGCTGTACAAATGTCACTAACTGTCCCTCAAAGGGGCTCACAATCTAATGTCCCAACCATAGTTGTATGTCATTTATACAGTCTTAGGCCAATTTTGGGGGGAAGCCAATTAACCTCACTGCATGTTTTTGGGATGTGGGAGGAAACCGGAGTACCCAGAGGAAACCCACGCAGACCCGTGAAGATAATTTGCTGGTCAAGATTTGAACCGGTGACCTAGCACTGCAAAGGCAAGAGTGCTACACCTAAGCCACCGTGCTGCCCATAATGCCATCTTTCTAACTTTCCACAAAACCTTGGTGCAGTCAGTGATGAGCAAGGTGAAGGACTCCACCAAGATTTGAAGGTCATGGAAGGACGGTATCAGGGTAAATGGGATGTACATATGATGGCTAACTATTGTTGAAGCATCCAGCGGGATTGTCCCACAATGAACACTCCAGGAAAAGCTATAAGAGTAATTTTTTACCTTAACCGCTTACCTGATTAATTTTCAAATGTTTTACTGTAAAAAAAAATGTCATAGAGTAACAATAAATCCTTTGTATGAACAAAATAAATTGAAATAAACAGTACATTCAAGTTAATGTTTCATTATTTTTTCATTGTATGTAAAATTTGTATGTTTTTTTTTAAAAATCAAGGATACCCTATATTGAAAAAACTGGATGTTATAGAAAAAAGCTGAGGTAATTTCTGGTTTAAACACCCAAAAATTAGTAAAAAAGAAATGTAAGATCTAACGCAACAAAAAATGTGTTCCCCAGTGTTATATACTGCATTTTGAATAGGTTTCCTTGGAAGTCTCTTTGATTCTTTATAAAGAACTTTATTGTGTATACGAGTACATATATATGATATGTCTTGAATTACTTGAAGTGTCTTGAATTAATGAAGCCGATCACAGTGGCTGTGAAATGCGTTGAAATTAAATTTTAAGATACCTATTGGAGTCAATAATGGAATTTTATGTAAAAAGATTCTTTGTTCTATTCTTTGAATACATTTTTGTACTTTTTGTAAAAGAGAAGTTTTGATAAGGATGCTTTAAAAGTCCAAATTGTGTTTGCTTTGTGTCCTACTTCCTAAAATGGAATGGATGTGGAATGGAATGTGACGCATCAAGAATTTTATAACTGTTTTTAACAAACATAAAATCTTGAGGAAAATTCTGAAAACAACTTTCTCCCACATATGCTGGTGCCTTTGGTGTTTGTAAAATACTTATCCCACCTCTTTCCAAAGGCCTAAAAGCTTCCAGTCTTACTGCTTTTTTGCACACTTGTAGATAGTTCTTTACTCTGCTGAAAGTGGTCAACCCATTTTCCATTGACTTCAACATAAAATGCATTAGAAGCTGCAACAGGTATCTTAAACCTAATTTTCTGTTCAATTAAATACAAGGATCATCTAGCCCACCCCTCTCTATCTGTGCTGTATTGGCCCTCCCCTTTCATCTTTATGCTTTCTATCCTGTAATTTAGTCTCAGCTTTGTGTGTGGGCATTTCTTAGGGAGGTCTGCAAGCAAATGTGCTGAAACAGTGGTCCTGATTTATTAAAGCTCCCCAAGACTGGAGAAGATACACTTTCATTACTGAACCTGGGTGATCCAGCAAACCTAGAATGGATCTGGTCCAGAATTGAAAACAATTGCTAACACACATTTCTTTAATAAATCCATTCCAGGTTTGCTGGGTCACGTAGGTTCACTGATGAAAATGTATCTTCTCCAACCTTGTAGCATTTGAATAAATCAGGCCCAATGTGTGAGAGGTGGTATTGAAACTCAGAAATTCCCTGACCTTGCTAAAGTTTACTGATCTGCTGCTAGGGTATTTATTTCATATAAACGTCTGCTCAACATACATCAGATGGAGGCACAAAGCAGTTTAGGGAGTCATTGTAAAAAAGGACTCCATCTGTAATACAAAGTTCATGGTATGCATAATCCACTGCATATGAGGTATTAGGACCTTACTAAAATGTGAAATATATGATTCTCAACAAATGCTTGTCAGGCAGAAATCATTTTGAATAATTGATTTCACACAGGAAACAGGAAACCAGACTAAGAATATGAAGATTTGATGAAAAGAATACTAGATATAATTACATGACACTCTTTATCTCTTTGGCTTTAATTGTGGATATAATTTATATATATGATTTATACTTGTTTCTGTAGCTACAACATAAAAAATTGGTGCTTACTCTTGTTCTTACAAATACGTAGTTAACAGTTCTATTTAAGTATTAAACATAACTCCACAGTGGAAAATTTAGATTATTCTTTTCATCTGTGCTGTGCATTTGATTTATTTATTTGTAATAACTCTGTATATGTATTTCAACTATTTTACATGTATGGTTTGTCACCTCAGGGCTTAGGAAAATCCCAAAAATATCAACAGCCATATATACAGATATCAAATAGAAGCACTAAGACTCAAAAATTTTCCTTTTAATTTATTACCCATAAATATATATGACAAAGTGGCTGGCCTTCTCTAAGAGGAAGGGCCAGGAACACACGGGTCTCCTCCCAATGCCAATACACTCCTAAATATTTGTTGTTGACACTCCTAGATATATGTTTATTGTCATTGTCATTGTGCTTGTAGAGGACAATCACATTGGAGGGACTTTTAAGGCAGCTTACATACACTAAAAATTTGATAAAAACAGTTTTTTGTTATAACACAAAATACATACAAATCTCAATCAATATATATATATAAAAGGGGTCTAAAATAACACCACCTAAACAATATGGTGGGTATATTAATAGACCCAGGTAAAAAAAGTGCTCAGTATTTTACCAACAGACAGAAATCTAGTATTATTGTGATACTGTGACAGGTTTTGACAATCTGATGCTTTTCTCAGAAGTAATTCGTTTCCTCAGGGATTTTTTATGTACAGATCATCAATAAATTGAACGCACTAAAAATACAATGCAGATGAGCATATAATTAAATAAATATATATATATATATATATATATATATATATATATATATATCATATACATAATATTTGAAACAAAGCCACAACTTTATGTGTGTACATACCGCAAAGTATCAATATTCGGGTGTGACTAGACCTGGCAAAGGATGTAAAATAATGAGTGGGAGGACATGCCCCCCGCAGTGATAGAAGAAGACTCAATCCAGGAAAAAGAATGATAACCACAAAGTGCTCCAAAGGGATCAAAACGTTATATACTTTGATTTTGTCTATGTAAATTTAGAAGTTCAACCCAGGATATCATTGATGACTCAGCAACTGTAAAAATAATCCAATATATAGAGCATTATTTTTAAGGACAAATGTATAAATAGAATGGGTGGGTCAACTCCTAGGTTCAGGGAGGCCGCAATACTGACTTCCCCGAGCACTAGCAGGAGCCCCGATTGCGCTGCAGGAACTCCGGCCTCCCGTCCCTCACACTGGAGGCACGCGCGTGTTGCACAGTAGACTGAAGTCCGTCTATAGTTTACATACAGGTTGACAAACAAACCATACAGCCCATCCGGCTGTGTTTGACACACGCTAAGCTAAACCTCTTACGCTACAGATTTTGGTAAGCAATCACTTATTTACCTACTCTATCTCCCTGTGTTTAGCTCACTATTACTCCCCTGTCATTATCTATTACCAAATGACTCTCTTAATACATCCCTTATATCTTATCTCATAGGTATCCAATTTTCTCCTCCTCCATCATTACCAGTATAACCAGGTCACATGTTTAGTGATAACTTTGTCGACATTTGTTAAGTTACTTCATCCTCCATTACGACCCCCACTCAATTTATATACTCATCATATGTAAATCTCTTATATGTATGTTATATCTATTCATAGGATTAAAGTCTGCTTACCTAGTGCATTTTTAATGCATCCGCTCATCTATCAGTTGCTTTGAAACTACAGATTATACCTAAAACCTTTGGTGAGTTAATTTATTCTTTTATACCAGTAATCCTATTTGCAACAAAATTCTGACCCCATACATCTTGTGGCCTAATACCAACATTCCTTTGTATATATTCTATATTTAGTGTTCATTTCCAGAACAACCTATCCCAGCATATTCTAGCTGGTGACATATGAAGCCCAACCCGGGTGCTAGCAATTACCTTGTCTAGTTTTGTTAACCCATTTCTGTGAATTTTACCAAAACAAGGGGATACACACTGAATATAATTTATTGTATGTATGAAGTAATTGTCTATGAAACTAATACATATTAATACATAATCTATTTGACCTTCAACTTTTGAGCCTCAAACCTCTTTCTTTCTTTTTGCAACTTTCAAGATCAACCCTTACCCTATATATATCTATCTATATATATATATATATATATATATATATATATATATATATTTATCCTACAATAATTATAAATATATATATATATTTATCCTACAATAATTATAAATATATATACCGTATTTTTCGCCGTATAAGACGCTCCGGAATATAAGACGCACCCAATTTTAAAGGAGGAAAATCTAGAAAAAAAGTTTCTGAAAGATTATTCCCCTTCTGATCACTCATGTGCCATTCATACCGGTATTCCCCTTCTGATCACTCATGTGCCATTCAGATTCCCTTTCTGATCACTCTGTACCTTTCAAATTCCCTTTCTGATCACTCTGTCATTCAAACTCCCCTTCTGATCACTCTGTCATTCAAATTCCCCTTCTGATCACTCTGTGCTTTTTTTCTATTGTACGGCAGTTAGGACAGGGAACAGCAGGTGGCGCTGTGCCGGCTTCTTTCGCTTTGCTTTACAGACGGGAGAAAACACGATGCTGGCAGAGGAGAGAAGAGAGACACGCTGCAGCCAGAAACACACGCAGGATCGGGTATCGGGTGAGTATAATATTTTAATTATTTTTTTTAACACATTTGTCGTATAGGACGCACTAACTTTTCCCCCTAAGTTTTGGGGAAGAAAAAGTGCGTCTTATATGGCAAAAAATACGGTATATATATATATATATATATATATATACATAAGAAGCAAACAAAAGAACGTGTGTGTGCTTGTGACTTTTGTGAGAAAATCTAGTCCGATGGCTTCGCGCGCGGTCATTCGCAAGATAGTCGCGGGATTTACCTGCGAGCGGCTACTCCGATCAGGCATCGGAAGCTTTTATATAGGCGCCTATGTAGAGGAGTTGAACTCGGTTAACTCTTGCCTAACAGGAAAAAAATAAGTGATTTAAAAATATGCTGTTTTCTTACCGCACATAAATGTTTAAAACATTTAAACAGCGCAAACATTTTTTTTTAGGGCTAAGGGTAATATGTGTGCCATTAGAAAGAATGATTTTTTAGGGGAACGGTGACTTTTAATGCAAGCTCGCCAGTGTAAAGCTGCCGGAGATGCACGGCTCCGGCCGCCAGCTTTTTTAGTTGCTGAATTGCGCGACGGCGTACGATTTCGGATCGCGAATACGAATGCGCGAGTGAGCGTCCGATTCTACTTCATGAATTAGGGCCATACTGTCTGCTCAAATCCAGCTAAATGCAGTCAAATTGATTGGGAGGCGTTTCATTGATGGACAATGACCCAAAACATACAGCCAAAGCAACCCAGGAGTTTATTAAAGCAAAGAAGTGAAAAATTCTTGAATGGCCAATTTAGTCACCTGATCTGAACCCAATTGAACTAAACTTCGGACAGAAAGACCCACAAACAAACAGCAACTGAAAGCCGCTGCAGTAAACGTCTGGCAGAGCAATAAAAATGAGGAAACCCAGCATCTGGTGATGTCCATGAGTTCAGGACTACAGGCTGTCATTGCCAGCAAAGGGTTTTTAACCAAGTATTAGAAATGAACATTTTATTTTCAGCTTTTAATTATTCTCCAATTACTTTTGAGCCCCTGAAATGAAGTGATTGTGATTAAAGCTGAAAGTCTGCAGTTCAACTGCATCTAAGTTGTTTCATTTAAGATTAATTGTGATAATGTACCAAACCAAAATTAGAAAAACGTTGTCTCTGTACAAATATTTATGGACCTAACTGTATATATTGTTTGATTTTGTAGAGTTAAAAAAACAACCCTATTTATAGTTGATGAGTCCATCCGCAACTAAATAGATATTTAAATATATTTAAAAAATCGGTAGGAAAAAATGTATAAATGATTATTTGTATGTATGTTGTTTCAATATATATATACTGTCACTCCACTATATCTTAAATCTTAACATATCTTAAATTTTTGGATATGTGTTTGATTTGTTTTAACTTATGTACACCCTCTCTTTACTATAATGTTGTGAGGAGAAATCATGTCTTCCTTTTTTCATTTATATATCGGATTGTGCACATATTAAAACAACATACATACATATATTCATTTATACACTTATTCCTAGAGTTGTTTTTTTATATATTTAAATATCTATATAGTTGCTGATGGACTCATCAACTATACGTAGGGATGATTTTTTAACTCTACAAAATGAAACAATATATATACATACAATATATTTATTTATCTATTTATACATTTGTCCTTGGAAATAATGCTCTAAATATTGGATTAGTTTTACAGTTGCTGATTGATTCATCAATGATATGCTGGGTTGAACTTTTAAATTTACATAGACAAAATGTAAAACAAACAAAAGTATGTAAAATTTTGATCTCTTTGGAACACTTTGTGGTTATCATTTTTTTTCCTGGATTGAGTCTTCTTTCATCACTGCGAGGGGCTTGTCTCTCCCACTCTTTATTTTACATCCTATGCCAGGTCTAGTCACACCCAAATATTAATACTTTGCGGTATGTAGACACATAAAATTGTGGCTTTGTTTCAAACATTGTGTATATGGTATGATATATACATGGAAATATGAAATGATGATTTAAATGCTCATCTGTATTGTAATTTTAGTGCGTTTATATAGTTATAATTATTTATATAATTTTATAATTTATTCATGATCTGTACTTATAAAATCCTTGAGGAAGTGGATTACTTCTGCAAAACGCGTCGGATTGTCAAATCCTGTCACAGTATCACAATAAATGTAGATTTCTGACTGTTGGTAATACATTGAGCACTTTTAACCAGGGTCTAATATTATACCCACCATATTGTTTAGGTGGTGGTATTTTACACCCTTTTTATATATATTGATTGAGGTTTGTATGTATTTTCTGTTAAAACAAAAAACTGTTTTTTTCAAATTTATAGTATATGTAAACTGCCTTAAATCTCCCTCCAATGTGATTGTCCTCTATGTTCTCAACTGTACTGGGATGTTGGCAGTGTAAATCTAATCACTTGAGATGCGACCAGTAATTTTCTCTATTGTCACTTTGCTTGTAAGTGTTTTATAGTTTTGTAAAAAGCATCAAATTGACATTAAGATGCTTGTGAGTTAATTCATAATTCACCAACAGGTGCAACTGACCTGCAGTTGAGCATCTTATTGTCTGTACTTGATCAGTATTAAAAATGCTTTTGCATTTTGCAAATTTTCATGAAAGCAAGGATAGAGAAAACATTGTCAACATGTCTAAAAATTGTATTTTTATCACTTTCACAGAGGTTTATTCAATTCTCTAGTCTAAATACTTTATTCCACCAGGGATGATTAAACATATCTTTGAATTGATACAGATAATACATATCTCGGGAATGAAAATGATGCATTAAAAAAAACCTATTGTAATCCAAATGTGTAAACTGCATCCAATAAACTGCAGGCAACAGACTTTTTGAATGAAAATGGTTCACATCAATTACTTAAAAAACACTGTTCAATAGATTGATAACTATTGTGTAAAGAATTTTGTATAAAGTACACATGTTGCTAGTATTCTTTAGAATAAAAGAAAACAAAATACTGTATCTTGAGGTTTTCTGAAAACTTAGCAAATATATACTGAGCTGCAATGTTTATAAACAGCTCCCTGTGGCGCTTTAACAGGTCCCAGCATTGCTGGATTACAAGCACAACTCCAAAACATTATTCTGTAAAACGGAATACATTTGAAAGAACTCACCAGCAAACCGCATTGGGTACTTCTATTTCCACTGTCACATGCATTGACTTAATATAAAACATTTGTAAAGACTTGTAAAGCAATAATACTAGTCAAAAAGCCATAAAAATAATGTATTTTTGCTGAGGAGCATGCTCCAGTAAAATTCTACTTTTAATTTAAAAGTAATAAAAGGATTTTATAAACCATTCTTTTTGTTTATAGCATATTTTCTGCAAAGTTCTTTATTTTTTCATACACTTAAACTCAAGCCCTTTTTTACTAAACAAAAAATAACTGTTTTATAAAGGGTGCATTATCAAGGAAGTAAATTAAATATATATTTGGAAAATGATGAATAAAGGCTAGTTTTACATTCGCTGCATTTTGGGCATTAATAAAAATATTTTTTTTTTCCGTCTTCATGCAGATAAATAATTCATAGAAAAAATATGGTAATATCATTGTACAGAAAATGCCTTAATATAGAAACAAAGGTAAAAACTGGGATTTTACTGGAATCACACATTGTATTATTAAAATACAATTTAAAACTGTGATTTATGAAACAGGATTTTCAGTATAATTAAAATAAAATAATAGCAAAAATTATCTAAAACATGTAGACTAAGGCATAGAAGTCATAAATATATATTTACCTTGGTAATTTAAAATATCTGGTTAAGATTCTCATTTCAATGATAGGGTTTAACCTTTTTTTAAATCCTTCAGCAAATTTTCAACGCATTTCACAATTAATAGCTGTATCTGCTTCTTTAGGGGATATATAAAAAATGACTTGAAGGAGATTTATTCACATACTGTCCACATATTCTAAAGCAAGGAGGTGAATTTGAACATTCACCTCTTTGCTCCAGTCCTTCAGTTCTTATGGTTGAGAATATCATTATATAAATTTGTTATTAATTTGCAGATACAGGATTTGCTATTAAATTATGAGTTTGTTCAGTGAAATCTAAAATACTATTAAAAAAAAATATTAATTTAATGTATTAATAATATTCATTTTTAGAAGTAGAACCCCTTTCTCATCTTAATAGGTGGCCACATCTCTCTAAAGCCCCAAAATCCAATTTTATTGAGATTTTACTGTTTCCTTTTTTTGCTATTTTAAATTAGATAGAGTGCGGATACCACCAAGGGAGTGAGAAAAGGTTTGTTTACCTTTGACTTAAAGCGTATTTAAACTCAACATTTTTACTTTACATAGAAGGGTAGACAACCCTCCTATAAACAGAAAAAATTTTGGTGTTTTTAATTTTTTTAAAAAAAGGGTGCAGCACTGCCTCCTATAAAGTGCATTTTCTGGTATGTAAGTGAATCTAGGGCCTCCTGTGCAGGGGGTCACTTACATTCCATGTCTCAGGTAATCCTGTGTCACCTGCCAGGGGAAAGTGACCCATAATAGGCTGCTTCTATTATTAGATTTATATCAAGATTCGGTGATGGCAGTACTGTCATTCACTTTTCTTTTTAATGAGGAGTCACAAACCTCAGAAAGCAAATCCATTCTTATATCAAGGTAGCCACCTGCACAGAAGCACAGAGTGCAGAAGAGGACAGTAAGTCAGCTATAGGAAAATATTGTATGAACAGAGAACAAAGACCTAATGGTGACCAGTCCTCTGTTTTCCTTCTTTTTTGCAAACAACTTTCATTTTTGGGGAAACAGAGCTCCTGTTCCTCCTTAAAACCCTAAATTATGTACTTTCCATACATCTTTTAGTCCATCTCTATCTCTTTTTTTAAAACATAAGTGGGGCTTTAGGACTCATAAAGGCTCTAATTTTAAAGTTTCTCTTGACATAGAGGAAGAAAATGAGATTTGATGTCAAGTGGCTTCCGTAAGCACCAAGGGGTAAATATATTCTTGGAGAAACCATAAGAAGTTTACAAAAGGTTTAAAAGGTCAAGTGGCTCCTTTATGTTCCTCTACAGTTGCAGCCTGAGCCCATATATATTTAATGATCACATCGCAAATAAAGAGCTCTACACAAGAAAGTTTATCTTGCTGCTTTATATTTCTACATTTGCCATGTTTCACCATGTAATATCCACTATGGATAGACATATGGATTTTCTATTCATATTATGATAAAATAAAGCAAAAAAAAAGCAATAGTAAAAATGCCTTTTTAATGTTGTATCATTTTAAAATGGTCCAAATGCCACCTTCTTTAAGCAACAGGTCACATTGCTTTTATTCCCTATGGGAAATCACGTTAACTGATTGAATTTAGGTCACAACTATTGAATTTACCAGGTATAGAGGATGTGTCAATGCTTTGAATGAAAGGTTGTTTTAATTACCAATTTTCAGGCTGACTGGCTGAATTGTTTGACAAAAGTGGCTAATTGGGATTGTACAGTGTGAGAATGACTTTTTTTTTACATTATACAACTTCTCCGTTTAGCATATGTGCTCAGTTTGATCATTCCAAAAGACTTTCTGTACTTTGCAGGAACAGCTTCTTTGTAATTGTAAAAAAAAACTGTCATCTGAACATTGCAGAAATATATCTTCGATTCTATCCAACATTTTTATCTGCATTGCAAGTGGTATTGATCCCAAGTCTAGGAAAATAAAAATGTCCTGCAGATCATTATAAATATGTTTAGATTTTTGGGGAATTTAATCTATAGTTCCCCAGGACAATAAAGTGACCCCTACAGCCTAAATTTTATCCACCTTTTGCCTTTCCTAGACAACAGTTTAAGCTGCTCACTTAGTGAAATATTACTGTCCAAGCAGTGCAAATTCACTTTGCAAAGAATAGGTCATATGTGGCCTAAAGGCCAGAGTTTGCTGACCCCTGTCTTAGATTGTAAGTTTTTAGGGGCAGGGTCCTCTCCACCTCCTGTGTCACTGTCTGTATCTATCTGTGATTTTCAAAACCTATTTAATGTACAGTGCTGTGTAATATTTTGGCGCTATATATATCCTGTCTATTAATATTATCATTATTAATATTATTAATAATAATAATAATAATAATATTAATAATGATGATAAAAAATCTGCCTAATTGCAAAATTAGATGGTTCAAGTCTTTATGGCTCTACCCCATTCAATAAAGTAAGCATTGCAGATGTTAAAGATAAAGCCTTTCCTACCTGATGATGTTCTTGTCTGAGAAAGACATGTAGAGTTGGGCTTATATGACATGGTATTTGACGTTAATAAAAAACAAAAAAAAACAAAAAAAAACCAAAAAATATTCTCCACTATCATACCATGTACTGGACACGTTTTGAGATTCACTTGTGCAGTAAAAAGCTTTGAGTGCTCTGTGCAGATCATGGAAGAAGCATGCATCCTTGGATTCCATACATGTGGATCGTACTTAAAGTGGTGCAGGTGACTATTGTAGTGATATCGTGAGCCATCTTGTTGCAGTGCAGGAGGATTGGAGTGTCTTGCAATAAGCATGGAAAATGTTTTTTTTTGTCCAGGGATGCCACACATGTGTAATGTTGCTGGGGGGGGCTATAAATCATTGTAGTGATACTTTGGTCACTTAATTCCTGTGTTGTACAGTTTTGATGGTGGGAAGATAAAGATTTTACTGAGTACATTTATAGAGTAAATTGTTAGTAGGTCTGGACCAGGCATTATATATTCTGGTTTATTGTATTTTATTATGAGCACCCAATTTGTGATTACATTATTGGACAAAGAAATATCACTATCTTTCTTGGGGCTGCTGGAAAATGATTATTAAGATCATAATGTGAAATATTAACCTTATGAGCGATTCATTTCTGGCTGGCTTTAGATGTCTAAATGCAGTACATTGTCTTTCATGAAAATGTATTTTACAGTATAATATAAGTATGAGTATAATAAAATTTGAAACACAAAATCATGTCAAAATAATTAATTAAATAAAAATGTATTAATAAATTTAATCATAAACTTTGACATGATTTTGTGTTTAAAACTTTATTATACTCATGCTATTATAATTAACTGTAAAATAAATTTTCATGAACGACAATGTACTGCTTTTAGACACATAAATTCAGTGTATTACATTCAATACACTTATTTTGTGTTGAATGCAATACAAAATAATTTGAAATTCCTGTGGCGCCTCTAGTGATGGCTGTACACACCGACGTCACCGGGAACTCCCGGGGCACGTCGCTGCATTCACCAGGGGACAGATCGAAGAACACGACACGGTCAGAGGATTGCAGGACACTGGACGCAGATGGGACCAGGTAAGTGTTTATTTTTTACTTTTTTTTACTACTTGCACCTAATCCTTTATAAGGCCTTGACGTCCTTTTTCTCCTTTGTCAATCAGAGAGGGCCTTGTATTCTGTGAATGGCCAGCACAGGAGGTTCTCCCCGTGTTTGCGTGGGTTTTCTCTGGGTACACAAGTTTCCTCCAACATTCCAAAAACATGCAGTTAGGTTCATTGGTTTCCTCCCAAAATTGTTCTCAGACTGTGGTAATGACAAATGACTATGGTAGGCACATTAAATTGTGAGCTGATTTGAGGGAATGCTAGTGACATGACTAATGAACTAATGACTAATGTAATAATGGCCAGTGATTGGCCAAGGAGAGGAGGGTGGCATACAAAAGACGCAATGCTTCAATGAATGAGAGCTATAGCCCACACTGGTTCTGTGCTGGAACCACATCTTATCTGTGCTGCTCCTTGAAATGAACATGTATGGGTTTAAAAGGTACTACAGCAACAGGGGTACGTACATTCATTACCATTATTTCAGAAGAGGTAACGTTTGGCTATCAATTCTTTCTTGAAAAATGTTGAACCTGGACCTAAACTTAGGTCCTTTTTTTATATAGTTGGTATGTGTATGTTTTATTTTGTGTGAATATAAACATACCTTTTCCATCCCTTTTTTTTAAGTAGTCCCATTTATAAGAAAATATCACTTCTAATACAAGTCAAAATAAGACCTGTCTTATACATCGTTACATCAGTGTCTAATGAAACGGTTACTGGGACTACAACATAAAGCAACAGGGGGGTTGGTCTTGGTCATGCAGACTGTTTCACTTGGGGGAGTTATAACATATAATATGACCCAAGGGTACTTATTACTACTGGATGAACAAAATGATAGGATATGGAGATATTACTGGGTAGCTAGGATTCCATAGTTGTTTTTTGTGATTAGGAAGGTTTTTGTGCACAAGAGTATTTAGTCCATGCAACTGACAGCAAACCCTGTGAAAATTGAAAACTGTCTGCAAAAGTTTTGTTAATAAACACACCCCCTCATTGACCAATAGTTTGTTCCATTAATATCTATGTGTCTGCCATTTAATGTTATCAAATCTTTTCGGTATTGTATTGGGATGATTTACATAAAATATTTGAATGTGTGCATAATATGCATAGGCATTTTATCATAAAATAAACACCAACAAAAACAGATGACACACTGTTAAAGATCTATAAGATGTGCACACAGTTAAAGATCTATAAAAATGTTATAAGATTTATTTATTGCCACTTTAAAAATGTAGAGTTTGCTTGTAGTTCTTCATACCAAGATATATAAAGACCATAAATGTGGTAAAACACTTCCAAATACCAAATGCAATTTCCAAGTATATACAAAACTATAGAAAAAAAAAATGTAAAATCAGTGTGTCCCGTGCAGCTCAAAATACAAGTGTGTGACTACTATTTACTTTTTTGCAATAACATTGAACAAGTGAACAAGTAGGGGAAATTTGCTTTTGAGCCCTTCTTCACAACATATTGGATATCCACCAATATCTAGATGCTATATCCACATCTGAGCTCTTGAGAAATTAGTTCATAAGGTTATTGCAATCTGTTTTACAGTATTGTGAGTGGGAAAGGAAACTTTTTTTTCCTTTGAAGGTGTTAATGTTACCATGAGCTGACCCCCTTACAATAGCTAAAACTCTCAAATCAATTAATTGAGGCCTGTTTTATTTTCTATAACAATTTATTGGTATATCTTGTATCATCCATTTTTGGGATGTTTGATACTTCACATGCCTTGGTGACACTAAAACCCTAAGTATATAGCAATAAAGTTACAATTTCAGTACTAAACACATTTAGCCATGCATATAGTTTATCCAGCTGAACTGACATTTTAACTGTACACTTTCTGACCCTTTCTTTAAACTTTTGTCCATTTTGCATATAAAGAGAACAGGTTTAGAAGGTCACAATTCACAAGCAGTGTCATACATATTTATAACAGAGCCAGCCTTGGATTATAGACAGCTGAATGTCAGTTTCCACTATATATTGCCCAAAAGAGACAGATTAGATCTATGTGGTTCAAAATAAAGAGCCTAAACTACTTTGATCTGCAATTTAGAAAGAATTTGTATTTCTTTCTCAGAGATTGCTGAATGACACACATGTTAAACAAATGCATGTACAGATCAAAAATATATGTCTATGCAAATCTTTTCAAATTGCATTACAGACCACAACATTCAGTTTATGACAATGTTACCCACATTGGGATTTTACTGGTAAAAACTCTGATGAAAGATCTACAATAAAAAGTATAATATGAACTTACCTTTTAAAAAAAACAAACATTTGATTAGAAATGTTTATAATAATTCAACACTAAAAGCAGGCTCACTTTTAAACACTACGCACCAGTGAGGGGTGATATGCCCGTTCAGAGAGGTTCAAAGCTTTCCCTAGAGTGGTTGTGGTACAGTTGCAGTTTCTTGTGGTTGTCTTACAGTGGAAAAAGCTGATGTAAAACTTTAAGGACTTCAAAAGCCTACAAGCATAAATCTATAAGGCAGTGGTCCCCAACATTTTTGCAGCTCACAGACCACTGAATCTATAGACTATGGGAAGGAAACTTCCCCCTGAGTGACATCATAATGCCTGAACCCACCCACTCTCCCATCGCAGGCCCATACCTACGTGTGGGGGGGGGGTTGTGTCCAGAGCCTGCGATCTGTGGTCTGTGGCTCTGGCCGGTGGGTTCCCCCAATATGTATCTTGGTATTTGCAGCTTTGCAGACCCTGTTCCACCTGCACATATCCCTGCATACTCAGGGACTCGCTGACTGGGTTTGTACACCTAGAATCAAATAGCATTAGGAATAGGTTTACAGATTGTCTTACTCACTGACACAGAATGGGCAAACTTTCTTTTTTAGCCTTAGCACTGTTTGGATGGCAATGATGTCTGACCTTGTTAATGTGTTACTAAGAATGGGCAGTCACTGGGATAGGATGAAGGGGGCATATATCATTTGGCATTTAGGTCTGTTGGTGAGTTTGTAGTATGGTTATCACTTGTTCACGTCCCTGAACAAGTGACACTACATGTAGTGTCCACCCACATCTGCCCGACAGAGAAAAAAGGGGCAGCAGTAAGCAGCTTAGTATCATTCACTGCTACACCACTGTCAAATCTGTCACCAAGACACCACTGGTCCTTTAGGAACAAGCATTTTGGTGTGAGCATCCGAGTGGCTGAAAAGCTGCCATGAGCCATGCAGGAACACTTGTTTCTGTTATGACTCTAAATTTGCCCTTGGCGGGAGGAATACATTAGTTGTGTACATCCTGGGAACTTAAGCTACTTTGTTACAATTCACTTGGCAGATATGAGTCATACAACCATATCAAATTTTTCTGTATCATAGAAGGACATCTTATGTTGATAATATTAAGTAGAACTAAAAAAATAAATCCATTTAAATGAACTTTTCATTAAATTGAAATTAAAATATTGGAATTAATGCAAAATAAATAAATGATCAATAAACAACTAAATACATACATACTAAATACATACATACATACATGTGTGTACAATTCAGACAATATATCTGTTGAAACTAGGTTAAGAAAAAAAGTTTTACCGCCAACCAGTCTAAAGAACAGTTTTGAAGGACTAGTGAGAGAGTGATTCATTGGTACAAAAAGTACAGTTTTTATAAAGGAAAAAAATAAACTCTAAAATTATACTATAATTATCTATTTCAAAATTTATATTTTCTAAGACATGGAAAGACATGTAACAATATTTAGCATATTTTTTTAATTTTTCACTGTGACACTAATTACTGTAAGTTTAATATGAGATGGTTAAGAAAACTCAAAAAATCCTTAACTAAATAATGTGTCGAATATTACTATCATAATGACTCAGCATGAAATGACTAATGCACCTCTAAAACTGTTATCTCCATGCTGTTTCACAAATATGTCAGATGAATCCCTGCAATGTGGCACAGTACGACAGCATCTGACTTACAGTACATTAAAGCCCTATGGGAAAGTCACAAAGGAAAAGTGATTATTAATTTACCTTCATTAATTAAAATGGTCTCTTCCTATTGACATCTTAGTACATCGCAGGGGGAAAAATCTGTAACTCTTCTTCCTTTTTTGTTGTTAATTAATTAAGGTTGGAAGCAATCTGTTACAAGATAAATTGGAGCACAACAGTAAAACTATTTTTGGCTTAAGAAAAAATTGCAAATTTTCAAACAGTTAAGCGACTACAGTTTTAATTTGTTATCACAGTCAAATCACTTGCTTTAATGTAAGTATGCAAACTTTATAAATGTTAAAAAAATGTTATGCAGGTTTTTTATATTAATATACTTTATTGAGCTTTGAAATATAAACTATAAAATATAAACTCCCAATGAATATTAAGCACCTAGTGTTAGGTCCCTGTTTTAAAAATAGTGCCCTAAATATTTCAAGAACACTGTGTATATTTGAAAAAGGCTAAAATGTGTACAGCTGAGGGAAAGGTCAATTGTATGCACCTTTGTGGTCAACATAGGAAAAATGCAAATCAATTTACAGCTCCCTGGGGTTCCTAGATCCCGCTCATGGTCTTAGATATGTAATAACAAAGAGTGAAATATATAGATGCTGATGCCCAAAAGACAGAGGGCATACATAACACATTTGGCAGATACAGCATGTGCTTCCTCAGACATAGCCTAGCGGGTCATTTCTTTCGGTTTTTTTGTCTAAAAGCGGTACATTGTTTTTCATGAAAATTTATTTTACAGTATAAAATAATAGTATGAGTATGATAAAGTTTGAAACACAAAATCATGTAAAAATAATACATTGAATAAATTAAAAAATCTATATATTAAAAAAAATTAAAAAAAATTTAATTCGTTAAAAAAAAATACATATTATACTCATACTAATATATATATACTGTAAAATAAATGTTCTTGAAAACAATTTACTTGTTATGCAAGCGGGTGTGGACCCACTGTGCCACTGACTGGGTATACTCCAGAGGGGCGTGACTAAGCCGCTACCAGGTCTTTGCTGAAGCCTCTGATGGTGAGGATAGACTTGGGCTGCGGGGTAGCTGCCAGGTGCCACTCCAGAGCAATCCCCAGGCCAGTGGCAGCTGACCACAGGAGTCAGAAAACCCGGTGCAAGCACCGAAGGGCTTGCATGGCCAAAATGTCCAGAAACCAGGATCCAAGATCAAGTCAGGCGGCAATCAGGCAAAGTCCAAAAACGAAATCCAAGGTCAGGGTCAGGCAGCAAACAGGCAGAGTCCAAAAACGTAAGCAAAGTCCGGTACACAGCAAAGCAAAACAGAGAAAACACCTTAGCAGAGTTACACAGGGTAAACCAGAGATTGCTCAGGCAACTTCCTGTAGTAGGAGGTGCCTTTAAGTACCTGCAGGAAACCCACCATAGGCTGTAGAAACCAGAGGGCGTGTGTGTGTGTGTTACCTCATAGATAAGGAGAGACACACCCACGCCAGCTCAAACACCAGAGCAAGTCTCAGCATGAAGGAAACACAGGCATGGAACATAGGTAGTGGGTTACCTGAAAGATAGGACCCGGCGTCCATGCCTGCGATTAGGAGCAGCGGCGCCAGCACGACCTGCAGTGCTAACAGTACTGCTTTTACGCAAATAAATCCAATGCACTGCATTCAATACAGTTATTTTGTATTGAATGCAATACAAATAGATTTTGAATTTCCCGCCTTGCCCCGCCGGCAACGTACACACGCACCAACGTCACCGGGAACTCCCCGGTGACTCATAGGGTGCAGAAGCCGGCTGGAGGAAGAGAGAAGAAGACAGAGATCGCAGCGATGGACGGCGGATCAGGTAAGGCTGTATTTACTATTACCTCTCATAGGTTTACATACCCCGAGTGTGACTCGGGGTTACCCCTTTTAGCAACTTTTTTCTACCTCGAGTCACACTCTGGGTTACCGCTAGGGAGGTTAAAGCTCTCCAAGGCTGAAGAGAATACACTTTCATCAGTGAAACTGGGTGATCCAGCAAACCTGCTAAATCACAGAAACGTGGTTAGAAAAGTTTTATTTGATAATTTGATGCTTTTAAAGTAAAATTTCTCAATAAATACATATAAGATTAAAAAACAAATTGCTGATTATAATTCCTAGAAATCATATTTCTAAAGGTCCCAAAACAAAGTGCAATTTTTTTTTATTCTTTGTAGATATGCAAAGGATGTACCTAACATCCCTTGCATAACCGTCTCTCACTCTTCATCCATCTGTGTCCCATGGTTAGAGAAACAGAAGAGAGTGGAAGCCATTGTAAAGGTTAAATTTCAAGGCTTTATTGTTTTTGTAACAACATAAATTATAAACTGACCAATAAATATTGGTTACATGACCACAAGACATAAGAAAGGTTACTGTTAAAATGGCGCAAATCATAGATTATCAATGATAACCTTGAGGTGGTACCTTCGAATGTAATTAGGCTGTGCTAATTATAGGGCCATGAGTTTCATACTATTGACTACTTTTTCCTGAACACTAACAAGCCTTATGCATCAGCTCACTTAAGGCATCTTTTACTAAATGCTGTAGACCAACCGTAATACGCTTATATGAGAGGCACTGAAATGAACTTAAAGATCCTCAGTTCATTAACTTGAATTAGTTAAAACTGAATTCTAGCATTAAAATTTGCCAAGCACATGTTCCTTTTCTGTACTGAAATTTCATACTGAATACTCCCATTACCAAGGTGGCTCTTAAGCTGCTTCTTTATTTATTGAATTTTAATAGTTTCAATGGAGGCCTAGTATCACCTGTGGGCTTTACTACAACTTTCTGTTATCATGAATTTATTTACAGCACTCTCCCGACTCCTTGATCTGCATGCACTGCAGAGTGATGATGTCAAGGGATCTAAAATCAGGTATGTATGAAAAATGAAATTTATTTTACATTTTCATCAGCATTTTGATGAGGGGTGAAAGGAGGCACCAGGAACAACAAAATAAAAGAACATTTATAATTTAAATTCAGAAATATAATATATTCATTTGATATTCCTATTATACAGCTGTAGTTTGTGTAGTTTGCCTTCTTCCTTAGAATAAAAACTTATACTGTAACTTGTTTGATGTTAAAAATTTTGTTGACTTTTGCCGTATTGCTTTTCTTGTTTGCCAGTGGCAGGGCTTTTGCATTGCATTGGGATTTTAGACAAAACATTTGGGAGACATTGTTCCTACAGATATGCATGTGTAATTGCTCTGTGTATCTTAGGCTAATTGTAGTGGAGCTTACTGTATACAAAACTAATCAAAACAAATCTAACTTTTAGATTTCAACAGAGTGAAAAAAAGAAATTCAGTTAGTTATTTTAGTTATTGCTGTATGTTTGATATAGTGGTATATATGTATGAATTTCACCGTGTGTTTGAAGTGTAGCAAGCTAACATTTGGAAGGGTTAAAACCAAAGTTAACTTTTTATTGCTGTCTGTGACCCTACTGGGAAGATCTCTCTCTTTGTTTTCTGCTTACCTACTTCTCAGTAATGTAAATCAGCATCAGAATGTCAAACTACATCTACCACATTATATTCTCTTCAAAGAAATCTCTGTGCTTTCACTGTATACAATTTATGAAATCTGGTCCAGTAGTCTTTTCACTACATCTGAACATAAAGTAATGAATGGTGTTTTCATAAATAAATGCATGCAGACATTTTTATGGAAGGATCTGTCACCACCAATATATTTAAAGTAGGTGTGAGGCATCACTGACAATTAAATATATCTTTACCTCCTTAGTGGTAATCCCGAGTGTGGCTCAGGGTTAATTTTCAGTACCAAAAGCAGTAACTCCAAGCCACACTCAGGGTGGAATTGCCAGGGTTTTTAAAAAGCTTACCTGGTAAGCGGTGCCTGGGGCGTCCTTCAGCGGTGCCTGTGGCGTCCTCCAATGATGACTGGCATCTTCCTTCCCTGGCAATGCCGGCCGGGCATCTGTGTAACTTGGTGATGTCCGGCTGGCATCTACGTCCCTGGCGTGTGAACGTTGGGGATGCGAGTCCAGGGGAAGCAGATGCCGGCTTCTACATTTAAAAATTATCATACTGGCAGGGAAGTTAATTGAGGGGTATAAGTATACAACTGGCCACCAGTCCTACGGAGATATTGTGGATACGTGGTCCATTAATGTGGGTAGCTAGAGAATTTAATTGAGTGATAAAGTAAAAAGATATTCTCCCGATTTTTTTTACCTTTTTTAAGTTAAATAAATTATACATTTTAAAGCCAACTGGCAGATATCTCCTTAGTATATCATATATGATACCCTTGCTTTAGATGTTCAACTGTATTCAAATTTCAACAAGCTGATGTTCACCGAGTCATTTGGTGTATAGTATATCATACGTGAAGTCATAAATGTTGTCCAGAATGATTTACTTTCACAAGATTTTGATGCTTAACATTTTGGAGCTATGCAAAACATTTACACTGGTGAAGCAGAAACCTAAACAGCTTAAACATAGCTTGTCACTTAGCTTGTTGCAGCAAGCTACAGATGAGCAAATGATCAAGCCAAGAGTCAAACTGGGCCATCAAATATAATGCCAAAAAGAGATGTAGTTGGGGTTAGATTAGAGCTGTTTATCAGGTGAACCTCTAGCTAGATAAATAAAATAGAATGTGAGACATGAAACACATATATCAATGTTAAATTATTATTAGGTCAGGTTGAGTTCACATTAATTAGCATCGATAAGGTTGACAACACACCTACCAAGACAATAGAAACACACCTGTAGTCCTTCTTTTTGGTAGGGGGCATTTGAGATGAGCCAATCCTAACAGGCTATGGCACTAATCCTGTAGGTTTCGGAAAGAACTAGACCCTCCGCTATGTGGAAGAGTGGATTTGTCAATGGGGTTGGCAGTGCCTCCACCCAGGATAGGGCCTCTGAAAGCAGAAGAGCTTCCTGTCCTGGGAAATGAACCAGTGTAGCCCTGTTTGGGAGGGTGGAGTTGTTATATGAAATGACCCAAACCAAACAGGCTATAGCACTAAACCAGTAGGTTTCCATGAGAACCGTGGGTTTGGCAGTCCCTCCACCCAGGATAGGACCTCTGAGAGCAGAGGAGATTCCATTCATGGGAAATTAACCAGAAATCTAAATGAGATGTTTGGGAGCTACTGCACCCAGCATACTATAACAGCTATAACTATAAAAAGTAAATATTATTTAATAACATAAATATTCAACATATTGGAATGGGCTGTTGATTGCCTAACCTGACTCTATCCTATTCTGTATAATGAGCTAATTCTAACTAAGCTCCCAGACCAAGAGGGGACTACAGCTATTCAGAGTACTGATAGCTGTATGTAAACACTAATACAGATAGATTCACCTTATAGTATTATTACAAGGTGAGTCACTTTACACATACAATTACACAGACCTATATGTGTTCAACATTGTGCAGATAATACTAACAAATGGGTCAGATACCACTCTGTGAACAGACTTAATAGGAACACAAAAAACATGTGCACCAATAATCCCACAAGAATATGGCACACTTGCCTGTTAGTTTCTTCCTCTGGTTAACATTTACAGGTATACAATAATAGCAAACAGTCTTTGAAAGTGACATTTAGTGGACATTTACCACATTGCTCCAGATCAATGCTATAGCTTTGGTAGACTGTGAAACAGCTTAGTAGACCATTCTATTATTACCAGGGGGCTACACATCTAAAGCTACACACTGTGATAGTTTTCACCAGAGAAGAGTTGTCTTGGGTGAAATCTGACATGTATATATTGTAGCAATGCCCAATTTTTTTGATTTAATGATTTTTATGAATAAATAATCACTGTAATGCTGCTTACCAGAGTGTGGAAATGTATATTTATACACTCACGTCTATAGGTGCATAAAAATGTACAATAGGAACGTTGTTTCAATAAGGAGAAGTAACAGGGTGGACACAGCAGTAAGGGTATCCAGTCCAAAACAGCCCTTCAGATATCCATCCTACCATCTAACATATAAATGCTCCACAGACTGATTACATTACTATGACTATCAGATGATAAAACAGACAGGTAAAAAATAATATATTATAATATTATTTGCTGTGTACAATAATGGCCATTTTTTTTCAAATCAGTCTTCTTTTCTGGATCAGTCCTTTAAAATATATACTAACAGTCAAACCAACCCTTCCAGCAAACAACCTTTAATTTTAGGATTCCCATCTTTTCCGCCACCAGATATCATCAGTACGATGGCCAGCATAATTCAACCTTCATTTTCTTAGCCCTGGTCTTCCTGAACCCTCCCCAGCCTGTGATTTGGCAGTAAATGAAAAATATCACAGTGATGACCTGTTTACACAGCTTTATTTTTATATCAGCATGCTTCTTGTTAGCACATGAAATGACTGACTCCTTGTTTTGCTTATTACACTTCCACCCCTGCTCTACATAGACTGCAGCTGGCCGATTCAGGGTTAAATGCAGGTACCTACATTAGATGAACTTAAAAAATACATCTTTATATTTATGATTACAGAATTTCATTAAATTGTGTCTTTTTTAACTGTCTCAGATTTATGCCTCCCGCAATCTTCTCCTTTACATTCTATTTTTCTTGTATCTCTTTCTTTTGAATCCTTCATAATCTCCTTCTGTTTTCTTTTTGCTTTTTTTTTCTCATAATGCCTAATCCATATTTGACACAGTAAATAAGTGTTTTAATGCTTCGTGAAGCTGCAAAAAGTTTCACGAGTTCTGTGTGAAATTCAAAGCTTGTGGGTATCCTAGTCTTTAATGAGATATTGTTTGTACATCAGTCTTACTACCTAACAAACAACCTATCTAGGCACCAAATGGGGTGAGATTCCTTTGTTGTAGAATCCTCATGTTTTCCAGCTCTGTCATTTGATAACACAAGTGCACCTGTCTCAAGTAAGGAGCACCACAGGTCCCTGGCCTGTGTAACCAGCTACAGTTTAGCAGCTCACAAAATCTTACCATAAGACTTTGACTTGGCAGCCAAAAAATAATTGATTCCCCCACCATACCTTGACCATCCAACTTACTGAATTATGTTTTAAATAAATAAATTGAAGCCAGCAGTAGTTTCCTGGCAAGGTCAATTCCTCTACTTCTGGTATCTATCACCGCTGATTTATCTATAACAGTTTGTGAATATCTAGTCAGCAAGACCCTTAGTAGTTATAGGAATAGTCATAGTCATGACACACTCCTTGTGTTAGGGTCGATAAATTTAATATGCACACCAACTGTGGAGACCGAAGACAGCAAAAAGTAAAATCACTTAATAGTTGGTTCTATAGAGTGAAAGATCTTCAGTTCAGGCTTGTCCGTATGATATATGATATCCAGCATTCGCTGTAACAACAGGAAAGCTATTATTTTTAACTCTCTATATTTCTGATCATCATACAGTCTTTCTTTATTACTACTTAGATATTTGGGAATTTGCCAAGCTGTTTTATGAACGAAATGTTTTGCTGACTCTATGCCACATCCCATATCTATTGTAAAAGCCTCTACTTAGTATAGTAATAGGAAGGATAATGTAGATGTAATGCATTAAAATGAATGACTTATGCATTAACCCACATTTCATCAAATTTAGTTGAGGAAAATTTGCTTGGCTGAAATATATGCATGCAATCAATAAACTTGTTCTTCCATGCCCCATAAAACAGGATTTAGCGGTCTAGGAAGCTCACAACTATACTGTAACATCATGTATTAGAGCAGTGATTCCAGACAGTAAAGCATGGCTAACAGGATGACATGTTAATGCGTGTGTGCTAATGTTGTAAACATCCCATATTAAACCATCAGATGGAGAGTATTTACAATGAAATCAAATTACTTCTAATCGAATCGAATTGCAAACAAGCAAGGTCCGTCAATTGTATTCTTTGAAGAGCAATTACAAAGCTCTCAATGGCTAAATAGAAAATACTTGACACTATGTGATGGAATCCCATGCTCATTCTAGTTCTTTCCAAGATATCTAAATGAGTCTAATATTCATAAAAGATTTCACTTTGTCACCTTGGCAAGTTTGTGCATTGCGTTTAAAGACAATTTATGCTGGAGTTTTGAATTATATTAAGAATTGCACAAAGAGTAACATGATAACTCACAAAATGTTTTCAACATGCCAGACAAAAGCTATTCTGTTTTTACACATATAAATCTGAATAAAAAATGAATGTATTTTGATATTTTACCTAACTTAAAGGAGAACTACAGTTATATATGTGTTCAAAAACCTTTGGCAAATGATGCACAATTTTATAAGTTTCAATTACTTCTGTTATTTACAAAATAAAGTGCTTTAGAACAGTGATTGCCAACTAGTGGTCAGCGAGAAAATTCCCATGTCCCCCGTATGGAACGCAGGCTCAGCCCTGGAATGGATTTCTTTAAAGTCATTTGCTATTTGTTAGCAAATGTTATCAATTTTGGACCAGATCCATTTCAGGTTTTCTGAATCACCCAGCTTCACTGAAGAAAGTGTATCTTTCAAGTCATGGAGACCTTTAATAAATCAGGCCCTATGTGTAATAAGTGTGGGACAGGAAGTACCATTCCAAAGAAAACCTAATAGAAGTTCTAACATTTTGCCATGTTTAACGCTAGATACACACATGATTTTTTTTTTGGCTTAAAATTCAAGCTAAGCTGATTTATAAAATTTTAAAGTGATCCTAGCAGGCTGATCACGTACTGTAAGTATCAGTTACAACATGAAGAGTGGTCTCCTAAGAAATGCTCATGTAATAGGTGGGCTTTGCCACGAAGTAGTAGAAACATCCACTAGTCATTGTGTCACTACTAATGTCAACTTAAAGAGAACCTGTACTAAAAAATACACAGGCTGATAGGCGCATGCGCGTGGTCTGACTGACGGATGTTTCCGTGCTAGGCTCCGCTCGGCTACGGGCTTTTAGCGAGAAACGTAGCTTTTCCTACAGACGACCGACGCCTTTTTGGGTTTCTAGCGAATTACTGTGGCACTGGGCAGTGACTTACATGGGTCCGGCTTCCAAATCCAAGCGTCCCGCGGCGCAGCAGAACTCATCCCGCGGCACGGCCTCAAAATCCAAGATGGCGCCGATGCCTTCACCCCCGGCGTCTTCTACCTCTTCTCCAGGGCACCACTCCGAAGACAGCACCGACGCTCTCCTGGGCGATCCTCCTGAACGTTCCTTGCATGAAGACTCTCTTTTTATACAAAAACTTAGAACCATGATCCGTGAGGAGCTAACGCAGGCCATGGCATCTATTGCTTCGGAATTGAAGCGTGACATACGGGAGATAGGCCAGCGTATATCGGCCATGGAATCCAGAATGGATGATGCCACTACAGTACTGGACAGTCTGGATCAAGATATGAATGCAGCACAAAAGGAGATCTCTCTCCTGAAAGACCAACTGGAGGATTATGAAAACCGGTCCAGGAGAAGTAACTTATGCATCAGAGGTATTCCCGAATCAGTTCTGGATTTACAGGGTTATGTTACGGCCCTGCTCCAAGATTTAGCACCGGAGCTCACGCTAGAGCATCTAGAACTGGATAGGATTCACCGTTCCCTTGGCCCCAGGAAGACTAGTGGTCCGCCTAGGGATGTTATAGTAAAATTCCATTTTTTTCGCACTAAGGATGCTATCTTAATGAAGGCCCGGAATGGCCCCCGTCTACAGTTTCAAGGTGTGGAATATAGCCTGTTTGCAGATTTGGCTTCTTCTACCTTAGCTAAACGGCGTGCTCTCCGCCCTTTTTTGCAAATATTGTCCGCCAACGGGATTCGGTACCGCTGGGGCTATCCCTTTAAACTGTTGTTCCTGTTACAAGGGGCTCAATATCACTTTTCCACACCAGAGGAGGCTCAAACGTGCCTAGCTCAACTGGGTCTTTCTCTTTCGCCTGAACCCACCTTACCTCCAGGCCGACAGAATATAGATGCTCCAGGCTCATCCCATCCAGGTCAATCTCCTTCATCTCCCTGCGATCCAGGACTGGGTCCTCGCGGTACAGACCAACGATCTCAAGCCCTCTCACGTCTGGCTACCCAAACCTTTTCTCCTAAGTCTCCGGGTTAACTGTTCTGCTGCACTTCTTTACAGACTATCTTTATCATCTATCTATCATCTTTTGTTAGTCTGATGTGTTCCGGACTGTGTTTATTTTTGCAGATTCCTCTGTAGGCATACCTGTTCCTGTTATAGCCCAGGTGCTGGTAGCATGCACCTCCATCGGACTGCTCAAGTCTCTCCGGTTAGGTTACGGAGGTTGAATAGTCCTAACAATTATGTCTCTCCAAGGGCTCTTGGAGTGGTTTTTGGCATATCTGGCCCCTTTGTTGTACCCTATTTTGGGTTACTTTTGTATGTTTTTCTTGTAGTAGGTTTTTTTGTTTTTTTACTGTTTTTTGTTTGTTCTTTTTATATGTACTGGATTGGTTGCAATACTCGAATGATTTATAGCATGATGTTTGTAAGCATTGCTCTGTCTCGTTGTCCGTCTCTGGTATGGCTCTGCGTATAATGTCCGTTAATGTCAAAGGTCTTAACTCACCCTCTAAACGTAAAGTAGTATTTAATTACTGTCACTCCTCATGCATAGATGTAGTATGTATGCAAGAGACACATTTCTCAGTATCCTCCACCCCTAAGTTCATACATGCTCAATACCCTCAGATCTATCATGCCTCAACAACCAAGAAGCACAGAGGTGTTCTTATTGCCTTTCACAGGCGCATGCCTTTTATCTGTACACATCAAGTGATAGATCCGGAGGGATGCTATCTCATCTTAAGAGGTTCGATGCAGAATACGGAGGTCACCTTCCTGGCTTATTATGCTCCAAATTCTCCTTCAGTTTCCTTTTTTCGTGAAATGCTGGAGAAAACTAGGCAAAATACTAAGGGGATTTTGATTTGCTGTGGTGACTCTAACACAGTGTTTAATAAAAAATTAGACAGAAGCGTCATCTCCTTCGATGCTTCTTTTTCGGCTAGTGAGGCGATAAAAGCTTGTTTCCTGAGTCTGGGCTTGTTAGACATATGGCGTGAATTACACCCCTTAACTCGTGACTACACATTTTATTCAGCTTCCCACAACTCTTATTCCAGAATCGACCATATTTGGGTCCCAGGCACTATGTTGCCAGTTGTCCTGAAAGCTCATATACCTGCGGTCTCATGGTCTGACCATGACCCAATAATACTAACGTGTTCCTCTTTAGTTGTTTAACCCAATTCCGGTCACTGGACACTTAATGAGCTTCTCTTATCTTGTCCTGTCACTATGGAAAAATTGTCCGCTTTAACTGAGGAATTTTTTCAATTGAACACGGGATCAGTGCCAACTTCTACATTACTGTGGGAAGCTTATAAAACAGTTATGCGTGGTCATTTAATTCAAATTGCTGCAATCAAGAAGCGTGAGAGATCACGGGCCCAGACTCAGCTTGAAACTACCTATTCAAGGCAAGTTCAGTTACATAAATTGAATCCCACATTGGGATCCTCTATTGCTCTACGTAAAGCAAGAACTGAATTGAATCTTTGTCTCTCTAATCAGGCTGCATGCCAGCTGCAGAGAACGAGACATAAATTCTATCATTGTGGCAATAAACCAGGAACTCTGCTTGCTAAAAGATTGCGAACCTTTTCATCTGGGCATACTCCGATCTCCCTTCGTACAGCAACCAAACACTTGACTAGCAATCCCTTAGATATAGTCCAGGAGTTCCAGTCTCGGCTGTCGGACCTGTACTCTGCTCCTCCAGCAATGGATGAGAGAAAGGCCGATAGTTTCTTTGCTAATATTGAATTACCTAAAATAGACAATTCAGATCTAGAAGAACTGCAAAGTGATATCACGACTCTAGAAATCACGTTGGCTATTAAATCATTGAAAATAGGCAAGCGTCCTGGCCCGGATGGCTTTTCCTCATTATTTTATAAAAAATTGCTAACTGTCCTGACACCCCACCTGCAGGTTTTATTTAATGAGTTGAAGTTAGGCCGGGCTTTTCCCACAGAATCTTTGAGGGCATCTATCGCTATGTTACCGAAGCCATCGACCGACCACAACACATCTTGGTCCAATTTCAGGCCTATTTCACTTCTCAATACGGATGTAAAAATTTTGGCAAAAATATTAGCAACAAGACTGAATAGATTCCTGGGTCATCTAATACATGGGGATCAGGTCGGTTTTGTTCCAAGACGCCAAGCAGGGGATAATGTACGCAGAGCTCTCCAGGTACTACACCTGTCTCATTCTCACTCTATTCAAAGCATGATGTTGTCATTGGATGTGCGGAAGGCCTTTGACTCTATATCATGGCAATATTTGTTTTTTGCCCTCAAACAATGGGGTTTTGGTCCGTGTTTTCTGCATTGGATAAAAGCACTGTATGCCTCACCATCAGCTGCTGTGCAATATATGGGTTACACATCAGCCCCATTTCAGATTCTGCGAGGAACTAGACAAGGCTGTCCCCTTTCGCCTATATTATTTATATTGGCGCTGGAACCCTTGGCGGCAGCTGTTCGTGTAAACCAAGATATAGCTGGAGTAGAAGTGTTTAATACGGTCCACAAAATTATGCTATTTGCTGATGACATATTACTGACGCTTACAGCTCCCATCACGACATTGCCCAATTTGCACAAATTACTTAAACATTTTTCAGAGATATCAGGTTTGGTAATAAATAATGATAAATCTAAAGAGTTAAATATTACTTTGCCAGCACCAATTGTTGCTTCCTTACAATCTCATTTTGCTTATAAATGGTTGAAGGCTATTCCCTATTTGGGAGTTAAGCTTACATCCCATCTCTCATTAATGTATCAGGCAAATTATCCACCCTTATTTAGGGAGCTTTCTATCATGCGCCGTAAATGGTGCAATTTTCCATTGTCTTGGATTGGTAGAATACACGCTATCAAAATGACTTACCTACCGAAATTGTTATATTTGTTCCGCACCCTTCCGATTCCAGTCCCGACGCATCTTCTTCAGGAAGAGCAAAGGAAAGTGCTGCGTTTTATTTGGTACCCTGGTAGATCACGGGTGCCGGATAGAACGTTATATCGACATAGATTAAAAGGGGGGCTTTCTGTCCCCAACCTGTGTATGTACTTACAGGCCGCTCAGTTGGCTCCATTGGTGGCACTGCACCATTTTTCAGATCTCCTAATTTGGGCTAAACTATACGCTGCTGAGCTGCCAGCGGTACATATACATAACCTGCTATGGCTGCCCCTATCAAAGCGTCCGCTAGTGTCTGATCCCACATTATCCTATGCAGTAGGTATATGGGATAGAGTTAAGACCTCAGCTGGTCTGATGTCAGCACATGCACCTCTGCTTGGCATAGTAAACTGTCCAGTATTTTTGCCAGCTTATGAGAATCCCTTGGCTTTTCAATGGTGGGCCCAGCAACCAGTCCGGTATGTGTATGATTTTTTCTTGTCTACTGGGATCAAATCCTTCACCTACCTACAGGAGCATTGGAAATTACCTTCCAGTGAATTTTTCAGATATATGCAAATCAGACATTTCTTGCAGAGTTTGTTGACACGGACGCAGGCATCTCCACTGAAACTCACTAGTTTTGAAGCTTGTTGTTATAGAGGCTCTGCCTCGGCGGGGGTGGTTTCTATGATATATGGTTTGTTAATCAATAAGGATACTCGCCCTCTCTCTTATGTGGAACGATGGGAAGCAGACTTGGGATCTAAGCTAGACGAGGAAGAGTGGCAGAAGATATGGCAGCACATTGCTACTTGTTCTCCGAATGTTATCATGGAGGAGAATGCTTATAAGATGTTATTTAGATGGTATCTTACTCCAGTTAAGGTTGCGAAATTTGCTGTTGGGGGAAATCCCAATTGCTTTAGAGGATGTAACAGTTTGGGAACGTTTCGTCATATTTGGTGGGACTGTCCTGTAGTTAAGAAGCTCTGGATCAGGATTTTCAACTATATACGATCAGTCTTACATGTGACTCTCAAAAGAGACCCCTGGATAGCTTTGCTTCATAGTATAAGCCCTGGTATTTCTAAACATCAGCAAAAACTGCTTTCTTTTATCTTCCTGGCCGCACGACAAGTGATTGCAGCTGCATGGCGGAAACCGATGTTAAGTTTTCAAGCAGTACTATCTAGACTGTCAGATATTATGGTCTTAGAGAAAATGTCAGCTGCTGCTAACGATTCCATGCACAATTTTTATAAAGTCTGGTCTCCCTGGCTAAATCACCATACAGCTTCGGGCATAGACCGTAGACTTTTTCACTTATAGTTTTGTGTTTCCCACTCTATATTTCCGAACTCGAGTATTTCCTTTTTGTATTGTTTTTATTCTATATATAATCCAGTTTTGTATGTATTTTGATTACTAATGCTGGTGTTCTCTCTTGTCTGTTAGTTTTTTGTTGTTGTTCCTATTGTACCTGTCTTTATTGTCTCTTTTATGTCTATTTTAAAAATTTTCAATAAACATTATTTCAACAAAAAATACACAGGCTGCCATTGTTTAATAACCTACTAGTTGCCAGATTGTCTCTGAATTTACAACTATACAAGACATTGACCTATATCAAGCACACAGATTATGATCAATCAATACATATTTATTTTTATTGCAGGGTCCTGATTTTATTTCTCAGTGTCGGTTAATTAGATTTTAAACATGATTATTTTTACCCAAAATATCTATCCTATCTCAAGAACCAATCATTTTAAAAGCAGTAATAAGAATTTGTAGTAAGTCATGCAATAATGGAAACATATAACTATTTCCAAAGTTGGTGATATTTTTTTTGAATATTACTAATAGGAAGTGTCTGTCCTAGATGTTATTTTAACACCTATGGCTTTTAATGTTTCTTTGTAATGTATGTTTTTAGCACAGCTTTCGGAACACTGTAATAATATAAAGAGAAAGATTAACAAGAAAAAGTGAAGCTAATGCAAAAAAATATTGCTATACTGCCTACTTCAGCAGTCATTGTGTTTATTTTTACCTTGGATCAATCAGACTATAGCAAGTTAGTAATCACATAAAATGTTCCAGGTGTGATTATATTAGGTCCCAAAACTTTATTCCTGCATTATATAGTAAGCCATTGGTAAAGCACTTGCACTGCATATACTTGTAACCCTTATTTCCTTTCTTGCATATGAGAGCCTTCTGTGTCCTATCAATTCCACAGTACAGTATGTTTCCTCCTCCATCCTCCCATTGCCCAGAGATTGTATGTGAGATCAGTAAATATGAGTACTCTGGTTTCACTGTGTTTAGTTTCATTCCGGTTAGCTGTATCGACTCACTAATGGCTCAAATTAAATCAAGACCTCTGGAGCCACTTCTCCTTCAAGAGGGTGTTTGGAAAAAGTCCAGTTTTCTAATCAATATTATAGCCCAAAGCATAACATATTATTTTTTTCTACACATGTGCTTTTAGAGAAGACTTAGATTGTAGTAAACATTATACGTTTATTCACATAACTCACATATAAACTAAAATAAACATATCTCAAAACTGAAGACAGCCGAACTTGTTTTAATTTCTGTGACTGTACTGTGTGCTGATCACATCTCTCTCTATAGTCTTTTATCAAGGCAGAGGTCATTTGTTTACATGGTAATTGGGCTGTAAAATCCATATTCCTGTTCTAATAAGCTATGATTTTGCCATTCTAACAAGTAACAAAAAGTTGCATATTTGCAATTCATTAATTTTGTCTACTTTCATTGTTTTGGACTCCTTTGTTTATTTTATTAATCTTTAATACTTTGTACTTTATTAACCAGCTTATAGATATGGGAGAGTAGTCATCTCCACAATAAGTTGTTTATTGTGTAAGGGTTTTTTTTGCCTCAAGGAGTATTTTCTCATCCTCATTACACAGCCTGATAAAGAAACTAAGTATTAAAAAAAAACAAATAAAATTTAGAAGTGAAATGAAAAATCAGTTTCAAGATGGAGGCATTGCCTGTCTCTTCTGTTTGTTTGCAATTTTTACATATTTAGGTTTAGTTCTGCCTTAATCATGTTCTCAGTGAACAATAAGGAACATGCAGATGGAAGGAAATGGGGCAATGCAAGACAATGGAAGCATTGATGAGTATGTGAATAATACTGAATCTCGGGAGTAGGGCTCTGGAAATATAAAGAGCGTTCTAATGTTTAAAGATGATACAGGTTTGTTAAACCAAAGCAACAATTTTGTAATAAGGTTTCAAACCGCTGTCAGTCATTGATTCTCTGTAACTTTACTGTATATAATAACTCAAATTCATTGGTTTCTCCAGGCCTCTGTTAGGAGAACTTTCTGTATAAATACATTTATTGAGAGCTGTTTTGGCAGCTCTAAGTGAATTGGCAACTCTTAAGTTTTTTTTAGATATTGGTTGTGTAATATATCATTGTATATAAACAATAGGATGTATTTGTAATAATCCCAAAAAATCCCTTTTTTTTTGAGCATTTTGAGCAGTGCTGGAATGGGACTAATTAGAAGCCACCACACAAGTTGGATATGTGGCAGGTCCCTGGAACTGTTCATGCCTCTGCCACCCAGTTACGGCACCGTGCTGCCAAAGCCTATATAGAGCTGTAAGAGGTGTGGGAATAAGCGTAGCAGTATGGAGTGCAAAGTTGGTAAACAGCAACCACTGACAAGATGCCAGTTTGTGTGTCAATAAGTGTTAGGATTTTTGTGAAACTCTTTTTATTTAGTAAATGCAATATTTAGGAGACATGAAGCCTTCTAAAGTTAGTTTTTCTTTTCCTTCTGTCTTCCATCCTAAAATGCTTTGAAAAGGTATTTGATCCCATTTTATTACATTTTGTTTTTTGTTGCAACCTCAAAATAGATTTACCAGTGTGAGAGAATACTGATTGTAATGCTAGTTGGCCAGCTAGCCAAAAGGCCTTGAAAGGAATAAGTATTTGTGTATTTTACCGTGATGTTATCCTATGCAATAGAACAGACTGCGTAGTTGTAAAGAAAACAAATATGATTTAGGTTTGTCTGAATTATAGGATAGTGAAAAGGCATTCCCCTATGTTAAGCAGCAGAATAACTGATACCAGCTGGTTAATGTATGCATTACATGGCCAACAAAACTACAAATCATTCAGCTTTAGACTTTTTAATGTTCTTTATTTCTTCTATACTATTTTCTGTGTTTTTCCTATGCAAATCTACAATACTATCTTTTTCCTTCTATCTCTTTCCTTTGACATAATCAACTGCAATTTCTTGCACAACCCCTTCCCCGCAGTTCCAATATTACTATTAGGGATTAATAATATTAGGGATGATGCTGAGTTCACGGCTTTTTAAGGTTCATGGTAAATGTTATATTCATCCTCCAAGCACAGTTTTACAAAAGTTTGCCACTATAATAGCCAACTAGAATGTTACTGGGAGCCAGCTGCTCTGAACATAGTGGGCAGCATTTCCATTGATTGGTATTTGACACCACTACTTTAGTATAAACTGAGATTTTGTTTGCCCTTAAAAGCCATTATAAAAATAAACTGTTTTTACCTAGGTCATACCAGTAGATGGCAGTGTGCCCTAATAAAGAATGCTGATGGAAATAATTGCGGTTAATAAAGAGTTTGTTACACACTTCACATGAGAACACAGTGCCATCTACTAGTTGCCTAAAAATATGCACAAAATATATTTAAAGCAAGTGAACCATCACATCCATTTTAATGTATAAAAAATATAAAATTATTAAACCTGTAAATAAGGGAAACAATGTATAGCGAGCCAATGTGATTACATTATCGTCCTCCAGTGTCCTGCCCATCCAATAACATCACCTGGCTGCGTCCTCTTCCTTTGATCTGTCCCCCAGCGATTGCGCTGACATTCCCTGGGAGTTCCCGCTGCCATCAATGTGTGCGGCTGTGGCTAGGGGCGCGACAGGAAATTCAAATTATTTTGTATTGCATTCAATACAAAATAACTTTATTGAATGCAATACACTGGATTTATATGTCTAAAAGCAATAAATTGTCTTTTATGAAAATGTATTTTGCAGTAAAATATATTAGTATTAGTATAATAAAGTTTTATACAAAACACAAAATCATGTCAAAGTTTATTACTAAATTTATTAATAAATTAATTTTCTTTAATTTATTTAATTAAATATTTTAACATGATTTTGTGTTTCAAACTTTATTATACTCATACTATTATATTATACTGTAAAATAAGTTTTCATGAAAAACAATGTACTGCTTTTAGACAAATAAATCTAGACAGAAATGAACCGCCCAGGAGGTTAAATTAATGTTTAAAACAAAACATACCATGGATGTATTTATTTTCATGAATTTTATTGACATTTCTATTGATTACTATTTTGAAAGTTAGCAAGGATAGCTGCATTATGTGCCCTTCTTTACACTTCAGTCGATGTTTCCTTTATTGTCAGGCAAAAGTATACCTCAGTAAAAGTACCTCAGTAAAATTAGTTACAAAGTGTTTATTTTCAAGTACATACAATAAATAGACAAGGAAATATATTAGCAGTTATTAAAAGAAAATACCTAAAGGTAAAAACTCTTACATTTTACAAACTTAAAAAATAGTATTTTCTTTTCTGGAAGACACCACCAAGGGTTTTCTCACCCACAATTTAGGCTTGGCAGGACTGCCATACAAATATGGCACCATTTTGGGTATTAAAATATACTCAAATATACCCAGATACCGATGAATATTTATTTTTCCATTACCAAGACAACTATTTTTGGTTTGAAATGCAATGACTTGGGGTGCTTCCTGTTTTTTAACCTACATAATCAGAGAGCTAAAGGTTTATTCTTTGAATATAACAAATGCCTACTATGACATCTATTTCTGCTAGCCTAGTATCTTTTTTTTGGCAGGCTGACTTGCCTTTGCTGTATGCTCAGCCACCAGACTATAACAGTTGTTATTGTCCAGCAACTATATTAGCTGAACAATGACAGGAGCTCGCCTGGATTGTGTTTCCTCCAATCCAGCAAGCTGAGCACCAAGCATTGTTTAGTGGCATAGGTATACCTGTCAATATCAGTAATTGTAATGTCAGATCCGAATATGGTTTGGTAAAATTCTGAATTCAGATCCATACTGGAAAAGTATCAAACTTGACTCTGACTGGATTTCTCTGAACTCAATATATAATTAACATACCCTTAACATATTCATTTAGATCAAGGGGTAACATTAAAAGCACTTTGACTTACCTTGCCCCTTTCTTCTAAAGAATCCTTCTCTGTGGGGGTTGGTCCCCTGCAACATCATCTTTAAGCCATATCCACAGGCACTGGTGTCATCCCACCACAGGTCAACTTCTACAGAAGTTTTGCCCACATCTACAGTGGTGCGATAAAAAAGGGAAAAAAGAGGTCATTGGATGAGTAAGGCAGGTAAATTGTTATGTTCCCCCTAGACACAAATGAGCATTTACCAGTGATGGGGTAGCTCTGCTGTAAATCTGCTTTCTACCAGGGGTTCCGCTTTAACTGTAAATGCTTACTATTGTCAGCTAACCAATAAAATGAGTCCATGTAAAGTTGTGTATTTGGCTAGTTATTACTGGCATTGGACCACTGAGTAGGGATCATGATGCAGGAATGTAATTCTATATTTTAGAGCATCCAAACATTTCTCTGCTGTTGTAACATCATTTATGACAGGAGGTTAATAACTTGAACGTTGCTCTCTGTCTTTGTTCAGTGATCTGGAACACGTTGTCATTGTATGAATAAGATGTCTTTGTCAGACTATTGATTATTCCTGAATATTATTTTTTACTTATTTCAAAACAGGTAGTATTTTCATGCCCCTAAAGAAGTATTTCCTCGCTGCTACAGTTTATTTCTTTACAGCTGTTATGAAGAAGATTTATTATGTACATATTATGAAGCACTTGTGATCAATCTTTTTAAGAAGGTATGTGTTCTGCCATTATTATTCCAGAATATGTTTCATAGTTTAGTTAAAAAGGAAGAACAAAGCTCCTCAATCAAATCCTGTAAGCCTTCTACAGTCTATTCTTAATAATGCTACTCTGTTGATCATGTTTACAACACCCAATATCTATTCATCTGTGAAGACTGTAGGTTATCATATAGTCATTCTCTTCCAGTACACTAGGCATTTTGAAGCGTTGCAATAAAAGCTACAAGTACACAGCTGTGTTATTTGTCAGACTTGCATTTTCATCAATTTTCTCTTGGATTAGTAAAATGATTAAAAAAAAAAGACAGTGCTATGATGTATAAACACATTGCCTAAACACGTTGGCAATGGTCTGCCTACATGGTCTTCCACATGGTGTGTAACAAAATGAGAGCATACTTGTGGATGTATTGTTCTGTCACATGAGCTGCTTCCCAGTGGTCATAAACAACCTCTTGCTTCCCTGCATGAACTGTCAATAAGGAGAAACTGCATGTGTAAAATACAAATCACTGTAACTTAAGAACAACTTACAACTTCAGAAAAACTTTAAATGCATGAAAACAATAAAATGATCCATGCCATGTTGAAACATGCTGATCCATGTTGCAACAACCACTCAAGTTACATTTAGTGTCTAGGTCATATTAAACCTAAAATAAAAACTTGTGGATTCTCCAATTTTTAAAATGTGTTATAAATAGCAGCTTGTGAATATGAAACAGGACAATTATTAAATATAATCCAGACAGCTAGAAATGTTAGCTACACTTAAACTGTAACCTGATATATTTATAATATATTATATTCCATATCTTTCCAAGAAGTCTTCCCAAAAAAATGCTGAGAACATCCAGCTGAATGTTGAAATGTTGTAGCAATATAACTTTTGTGTCTGCAGCAATACAGCTACAGATTTCTGTATATCTGTGGTTTCCTTTTGTGATGATGTTCAGGATCCTGCAAGATATTGGGTTAAATTTGGTGATATCCCTACTGGTCTCATTGCTGGAGTGAAAGATGTACCAAACAAATTGCAATTGCAAGGATCTCTCTGCTTATGCTTCATTTATTACATGCATCTGTGATTTCTCTACCTCTCCTGAATTTTCTTGTATATTCCCCATCAGCTATCAGACTACCAGTCAGGAGAGGAAAGACACCTCCACACACAAAAACTGTGTGCATAAAAAACATGTGGGAAAAAACATCAGCAAGGAGAGCTAATTTAAATAGGCACAGCTTATACAGTTCATGCTAACATGCAATAAATTTATCTTTGATTAAAACTCAATTAAATGTTCTATCATTTTCGGTTACATTAAAGGAACATTTGAAAGAAATATTCTGTAGCATTACCAAACAGAAGTTTAAATATGTATCAGCCCAGAAAATATGTAAATATTTTACATTTTCGTACATATCATACATTGTTCTATAGGTATTCTGTATCATGTCTCTATAACATGTAAAAACCTGAAGATGTGTAAATTGCGTGAAATATATTAACAATACAAAGCCACTAGTCAAGCCTGTGCAGATTCTAGAGCTTCCCAGTAATCCATTATGAAAACAAAACAGTTCAATGGAAGTATCTTATTAAACAGGTTTTTTTTTTTAATATATATATATATATATATATATATATATTGTGACACCAAGGCAGGATGGGAGGTGGAAGGAAGATATATTTGCCCAAGATTCCTCTCTTATGAGATATATTTGCCCAAGATTCCTCTCTTATGAGACATATTTGCACAAGATTCCTCTCTTATGAGATATATTTGCACAAGATTCCTCTTTTATGTGAGATACATGTGCCCACGATTCCTATGTGAAGTAGCAGGTGGACTGTGTGAGAGTTGAGCTTGGCTTGGAGAGACACATACAGGGGTCTGTGTGAGTTCAGACAGACCCTGCAGGTATCAGCCTTAAGCTGCAAGCCAGCTTAAGGCTGATACCTGGTTGTATGATCTGAGTTGGATGAACCAGACAAGTGCTCTTTGACCCCAGCAAAGGTGATCCAGAGCTTAACCCCTCACAATATATAAATATATATATATATATATATATATAAATATTACATAGTATATAGTATAGTATGTAGAACAGTCTTTAAGTTTAGACTGGGAATGTAAAGAAAAAAAAACTTTCCTAGGAAACAGATAGTCTACATCTCATGTAGTGCACTTTACTTAAGCCTTTCTTTGCTTATCAAGCAACATGGGTCTCCCTGAACACCAAGATAAATAGCCTCAAAGGAAGGCAAGATAGTCTGTGACATGAAGTATTCATTAAAATACTGACTGTTCTTCTTATATACTGCTTCTGTATCACATGTAATTAAGATCCATTACTCTTTTGCTCTTACAATACATGGGGGATGACTGTAATTAAAATGATTAATATTACTATACTAATTCCTGTTGGAAAACTCTGTTTTATTCTTGAAGAGTTTAAATTTTAAAAAGACATTTGTTTTAGCACTGAATTCATGTAAGTTGAAAACAATGGGGCCAAATTATCTCAAGATGGCAGCGCCTGCAACAGAATAGGCACTGGTGAGTGAATTTAAATAATTGCGATCAGGCAGGTAAGGTTTATTTTATTGCAACACAGATGTTGCCTGTCTCTTTTTCAACTAGGGACCTGCCTGGTCACATTTTTGTAAAGTAGGAGTTTAGTTCCACTTAAATGTAAGAAAGATACTCTTGTAAAATAATTTTAATAATTTTTTCTTGCCCAATGTCTTGAGTCACATGGTATGTATTCCTTGCTATACCATGCTGTGAAAGCAACCAAATTGCTCCTTCAGACTGTAATCCTCATTGCTGAACGACTGACCCTTCAGGCCTTCACAACACAGTGTGTTACTAATTGTTTTCTTGGTGACTATGGTCCCAGCTGCCCAGAGTTCATTAACAAGTTCCCCCCGTGTAGTTCTGGGCTGCTTCGTCACTGTTCTCATGATCATTGCAACTCTATGAGGGGAGATCTTGCATGGAGCTAGTTTGGAATCTGATTGATTGATTGCCTCTGTGGACAGGTGTCTTTTATGCAGGTACTGTAACAAGCTTGGATTAGAAGCACTCCCTTACAGACGGTGCTCCTAATCTCAGCTTGTTACCTGCATACAGTGAGCACTGGGTTTTTGAGAGTTCTTTTCTTGTTATTCTGTCTCTCAAAGCTACAATAAACCTTTCATTACAAATATAGACCGTACAGGGCAAACGTACAAAATCAGCAGGGGATCAAACACTTCTTTCCCTCCCTGTATGTATATATATATATATATATATATATATATATATATATATATATATATAAAAATACATACAAATACATTTTCTTTTAAATAGGATTTAGTTTAAGTAATTAACATCAAAAGTCACCTTGCATATTAGGTTCCACTTATATGAAATCAAAGTGACACATGTTGTCTTTATTCAGACCATAAATTGACCTGCTCTGGAAAGCCCCTGCTTCTTCACTACCACTAAGCAAGCAACAAGAAAACCAAAGAGAATTTCACAGTTAGTTTCGCATTTGGGATTAAAATATTCCTTTAGCAAAGTACAGTATATTTTAAGCCATTTATATGCGATGTGTGCCACCAACCCATCACTTCCCATAACAAGTGAAAAAAAAAAAACACTCAGTTCCAAAAGTTAAAAATGGTGGTAGCAGTATCATGCTGTAAGGATATTTTTAATTGACAGGGACAGGAAAAATGGTCCAGATTGAAGGAGGGATGGATGGTACTAAATACAAGGTATTCTAAAACCTGTTTCAATCTGCCATTGATTTGAGACTAAAATTCTAACATTTGTGATTTAGCATTTTTTTATTCCGTTATATTATATATTTATTTTTAAAGCATATTTTTTATAATTACATTTTAATTATATGTCTGAGTTCTATTCACTTTAATTCATCTGTATGTCATTTTAAATACCGGAGTTGAGGAAACAAATTATTGCTTCATTCAATGCATGCTCTTGTAATGTAAATTAAAATGAAATTCTCATATTTTCTTTATCCATAAACAATGCTATTTTGCATAAATGAATTGGCATGCAATTTAAAATAACCATAGCCCTGTAAGGATTCATTTATTCTGTGACACTGAAATGCCCAAGGCACTTAAACTCTGTTCAATTCAATTGACAATTTATGTTTCTTTTTATTATTTATTTCCTATGCGGTTTTCTATTTATTACAAACACACCAGTTATTTACAAAGGGCATTACATATGCTTTAGGGTGCAAATGTCATCAATTGACTTTTATGTATTTGTGTTCAACATATACCACATGAACATAAAAAGCGGGGGCAACTATCAGATTTTCCAGGGATGAGTGGGCTTTGGGCTCCAATCTTGATTTTTATGGTGAAACACTGCCCTGCGAAATGCAAAACCAATGCAAAATTTTGTTATACTGCTTTATGAGTTTCTTTCATGGATTCTAAAGTTGTTTTTTTCCCCCCCGATTCTGTACCTTTTTTTGCATTTTTTATTATGGTATTACTAAAATGTTCTAACTTTTTCAAATAATGGGATTTAGTAGAACAAGAGTTTAGCACAAAAGGGGTTGCTAAGAAGGGGGCTAAATAAGTGTGTGTATATATACATGTATGTATATATATGATGGGGCATGGCCAACAGTTTCAGGATTTTGTAGGCTTACAATGTTTGTAGGATGACTGATTGATGCCATGGCTGTGGTTAGAAAAAACTACAACAATGGTGTTGATGGTGGTTTATCTTTTCTAATTCACCAAGGGGAGGAGGCAAAAAGTGATGGATTATTCATTTGTCATTCATTTTATTATTGGTAACCACTTGATGCTTGCATGTAACAGTCTGATGCTGTGCAGACAAGATATTAAGTTCATGTACAATTGCACATATAGTTAAATTCGGTTCAGTTTAGACTGTGGATCTGGGGAGCCTGATTCAGAGTGTCAGCAGTCATATTTCAGAGATTATGAAGCATGAAAACAACTGTGACCATCTTATCAATCCAATGCAGTCATATCAAAATTATTCATATCATTATGCAGACGGTAGCAGACGGTAGCAGACGGTAGCAGTCAATGCATCTGGTAGGAAAGTTTCTGCTTATGACAGTGACGTCAGAGCAACAAGAATACACTTGGGAGTGAGATGGGTTTCCCAGTCGTGACTAGAGATGCTAGACATGTAGCTCAGGCATGTGAAATTTACAGTGTGGTTTCATAACATTTAAATGTAGTTTACCCTTCAGAAGCCTATAAAAATTCCCTCATTTTGTGTTTGAGGATCTAAAACATGGTTGTCGCACTAGTAGATGGTCATTACATTTCGGAAATGTATTATAAATGCAAGGCACTGCAAAAAAGTACTGTAAAATGCATTGATAGGACTTAAAACAGAAGGCAAAATCTAAACTGATGATGGTATTTCTACCCTTGACTTCTTTTTTTACTCTTTGTATCCAGAAATCAGATGTATGCAATGTACACAATGTATTTAAAAAAAATATTTCATGCAAGCGTTTAATGAAAAATAGAAAAAGTAGTTTGAGTTACCCAAGGAATTAATAATTAAGGTGTCCCTCACTTTTAAAACAATCTTTTTACAATATAGCTCTATGCCCATGACAATGTTCAAAAAGTTTATTTAAATAAATTTCATATATTTTATTGTACATACGGTCTGTATGGAAGCAATTAATTATTCTATTTTTGAGCTTAGGTAACCCAGACTAATTTTTCTTATTGTTCACCATAAATGGAAATGGGTAATAAATGCTAAGAGATCATTACAAGAATTCAAATAATATTTCAAGTATTTAATGACAGTGTGCCATGTTCATAGCACATGAAAAAGATACTTTAAGACATGCAGAGATTTCATGGGCAAACATTTTAGAAATATTTTCAAAAGTCACACAAAATACAATTGAATACATTAAAATGCATGACAAGTTGGAGGATGCAGTTTAGGATACTAGAAGTCTCTGTGCTTTAGTGTGGAGAATACACACTCTGACCACACAACTGCATAAGTGTAAAAAACACATTACAAATTGTTTTCTCTTTTTCATATAGATAATAGTGAGACATACCAATCCCAGGTTTATTTTTTTCATAACAAAAAAATAATTGTTTTCCTGACATACCTGATTTTTGACTGTCAAAACAAGTCTGCACCTAATAATTGTTGCCAGCCAATCGTTAAATTACACAAAGCCATTTTTCTTCATTCTAAAACTAGCCTGTGTCTCTACTTTCACAGGTTTCCTTGCATTCCAAATAATAGCAAAGATGTTGTCATAGTCAACAAAGCCTAAAAAATTATATATAATCCAAATATTAAATTGGTGCTGGCAACATAAAGAAATCATATAGAATTATCAGTTTTGTCTCTTTACCATTACCATCTGTACAGAGGAAAATAAGGGTGTCATCTAGATGCCAACTGATTTTCTGCTTGTTCACTTTTCATTTATGCCTACTGTGTCTAAATTGACAGATTCTTTCACCGTATTTTACAGGTACATAAAAATAGCAAGATAGTCAAACAGCCCAAGAGCAATATTTCAGGCACAGAGTATATTTAGGACCTTTATCTTTATTGCTTTTTACATTATTTCTTTCTTGAAGCTAACACTTGATCAAATTGGGTACTTTTTTTAAACTTCCATGCCTAATTTTAATCAAAAACAAAAAAGTTTCCTGAGAATTCCTTAGTGACTTTGGAAAGACAAATTGTGATTTATCAGATTTGCTTTTGTCTGCGTGTTAGGGATGAAAGTTGATTATTACCCGATCACTTGATATGGACAGTTGCAAGCACCATTACAATATGAGTGGCATACATTCTTAAAATGCCATTAATATTTTTGTTATAATATAAAAAAGGATAAATGTCACACTGTACGTCACAGGACCAAAAGTCGACCACAGGAATGATTCGGATTTCTTTTCATTATTCTTTACCCTATGGCTCTCTTTGATTGGTCTCTCACCTAATAATATTCTGCTGCCTGTGAGTCATAAAGCTGAAAACCACAGATTCAATTTTTATCTCTTTCTCTTCTTTTTCAAAGCAAATTCTGAAAACGAGGCACCTTGAAAGCATATTTTGTACAGTCTAGAATATTTTAACATGACACATCCATTTCATTTAACCTTTATTTAATTACAAAACTTGACTATGCACTGCTAAAATACCTATTATTACCATAGTGCAAGATAACCTGTCTGGAACATATACTTTTCTAATCATTTAGCCATAAAGGAAATGTACTTTGAATGGAGTACAAACTCTAATAAATATATACTAAAAAAAAAAGATACTAATGTGTTTAATGTGTATGCTTTTTAGTTTGGTAGTTCAATAAACTACCAAAGAATACATAGATATAGAAATCTTGTAAAATTTAATGCAGTTTAATTTTTAAAGTTGTTTTTCAATAATAATAATTTGCAATATCAAAGTTATATTTATCAATCCTGCAATAAAAGGTCTTTGTTTAGAAACTTTCTGTGGGGCAGAGTTTTGCTATTGATTGCCATTTGTATTACTGTGTTGTTACTTTGTTACATTGCCCCTGATTCATCATTAAAATCCGCAATCGCTGGAAGCGCGAAAGTACGCGCGGCCAGCGATCGCGGTATGTGTGCCATTAGAAAGAATGATTTTTTAGGGGAACAGTGACTTTCAATGCAAGATCGCCAGTAAAAAGCTGTCGGATAAGCGCAGCTCCGTGCGTGAGCTTTTTCAGTTGTTGAATAGCGCGATCGCGCACGATTCCGGATCGCTAATACGAATGCGCGACCGATAATCCGATTTTGCTTGATGAATCAGGGGCTTTGTCTTTCTAGAAGTGGTTGTTTCAACACAACTTCCACAAGCATGAAACGTGATTACTGTTACAAAATCAATCCCAAGCAATGATTAGCAAAAATGAGATGAAAAAAGGATAAAAACAGAGAAAATAATTGTCTATATAACACAGTCCTGGTTGTAGAATCAATACTGGCCTGAAATGTTTTCACATGCATAAGTTTAGCTTTGCTCAAAGTAATTCATAATTTAGTGGAAAGCAGCACCAGCACAGTAGTACCACAACTAGGGGCAACTTCACCCTCTTTGCCAAGATAATCAATTTTTTCCAGCTGCTGCACCAGCAAGAGATCTAGGAGTAAAAAGATCATACAGGGCAGATAGCCCCATCATTATTTAACTCTCAACGAGATAGATTTCTGGGACAAAAAATTGTATGTCTGGCCAGAAGTGTTCAAGTATGTATATGAAGTGCTTTCTGGTCTACCCCCGAGTATCCCGTTGGAGAGAGTTTTCATTGTGGCAGGGGGACTTGTTGCTCCACAACAAATTGAACTGTCTACTACCAGTGAGGAGTAGTTCATGTTCATTTCAATGAACCTATTGAACCTATTTCAGCCACCTGATCCTAATGCCTAGGAGTAATTTCATTTAGACAACCATTTTTGGTGATTTTGTACCAAAATAATAGTTTTACACCTCTTTTAAAAAAAAATTATTAAAAATTAAATTTTGACTCTGAGCTATCTGAATCAACTCTAGTACTTAGCAATAGTGGATGAAAAATATAGTTGAGATGGTCATATCTGTAGTGCTTTTATGATAGAAGAATTTGTGTGGGGATTTATACAGTGATTTTCAAGTGTTACAATTGCAAGGTTGAGTAACAGTTGAGTGCACTCAAGATGATCCATCAAACTTGGACTGCATTACAACTTAACCAGCTTTGCAGATGACACAAAATGTTACAAACCTGAAATTCACAGTAGAAAGAAGTGACAATTGCTGATTATTGTGAGTTTGGTATTTTATAGTTTGTGTAACTGCAGCCATTTATACTTACACACAAGAACTGATAGTTTTCAAAGTTCTTAATGTTCTGCACCAGACTATGGGACCACAAAGTGGAATCAACAAAATTTGCAACAAGCAAGCTATTTTCTGTAATGACCCCGGGTGGAGTTGCAAACTTTTGTAGCATGATATCAGATGGTTTAAAAAGTATGCAGATTAGGTTAGCTCTAACTCTAAAGGTATAGAAAGTATTGTTCTTGAAATAAATAAAATTGAAAAGATATTTATAAATTCATTCTTCGCACCCCCATTAATGTATACTGCAGTCCAATTACAGGAAGTCCTTTTTAGACGATCAGTACTATATGCGAATGATAAACATAAGTTTAATACTTTATCAGAATACAAAACTTAAATCATCTTGACATGTAGAGTGCCATCACTGAAGTTCACGTACATAATTTAATTTACAACTGCTAAACATAATAAAGAAACATAAACATTTTAAAATAAAAAACAGTACATAATTTCAGTCATGTAGTATTGAAATGGTATCTCTCAGCAACATATTTGTTTTTTTTCACCTGGTCATATTACCAGCCATACTATTTATTGGATTGGGGTGACAACACTTACTCCCGATACTGTACCTATGGAGTAGCAGTGTTGTCACATCCGAACAGGGAGTGTGAGAGCTATAGAACAATTCTCCTCATTTTCTTCTATAAAACAGCATAGCAAGAAAGCCTTGAAAGTTATGGATTTACAAGTTTTCTAGCAGGATCAGATGGTTTGGGTAATTTGTGTTCAAATTACTATATTTAATACAATGCCACAACTCCAACTTGTTGTTTTTCCTGCATGTTTATCAAGTGCCTCCTGGTTGCTTATCTCTATCTCTCTCACCCATTTAATAGTTATATATTTTATGTATGTGATTGATGAGGCCAATTTTTTTAACAATTTTAAATACATATAAATATAACCAAGTATACATATTTTATCCACTCCAAAGTGTTAGAAGTCTTCCATTGTGCTCTTATTGTTCCACCTTCTTTTCTGCTCCTCCAACCACAAACTCATCCACTGGAGGTATTGAAAGGTGTGAATATACCTTGTACCTTCACATTCAGTAAATAACTCCAATTCAGTATCCCACTCTGTTTCACATTAGTGGAGTAAATAGATTAATGCTTGCATAATGTAAAAACCTAAAAACCTTTATTTCATTACAAAAAATATATAAACAGAGCTACAGTGGCAAATGTAAAGTTAACTGCTGATGGGATGAGACTTTTACAATAAAACTTCAAAAAAGACAGTTCTGCAAAACCAGTGTGAGTTTCTTAAAGCCACCAGAAATAACCCAGGTACTAACAGGGCCTTTATATGGGAAGGAAGCTACACATTGAATAAATCTCCTGTACTTCATATAAATTGCATAAACTTCTTATTCTGTGAAATAAGGAATTCATACTGCATGATGGCTTAATAAAAATGAATGCATTTTGATCCATATCAAGAGCCTTCTATGTTGCCAATAAAAGGCTGTTACAGTGTATTAACTATTAATAAATTGTACTTTGTCAGTTTGATGAGTGAGTATAGGGATTTAGTGATTTATTAGATGACTTTGCAGGTAGCACTTGATGAATTATTTGCAAAATAAAAGCTGTAAGCTACCAGCACACAATAATTATTTTCCTGTTCCTGGCATATACCGCTACACTCTTTGTATAGGATTAATTTATTGGCTTGTATACCTTGGGTTCACCAACTTGTCTTAACTGTGTTTCAGCAAGGGTAATTCCATAATATTTACATGCTCACACTGCCAACCTCTGTGCAAGAAACCTTCCTAGCCATTTCTTACAGAATGTAATTAACGGGTTCTAAAACCAGTTCCATTGTAAAATTTTAATGAGGCAAAGACAGAAAAAAGATTTTCTTTTCCTGAAAAATAATGAAAGTGAAGAAAAGATGATTCACAGGAAGACTGCCAAAATTTTACACAAATGGAATATTTCTATATAAAAACTAACCATAAATTAAAATTTGCATTAATGTCCACCTACTCTATGTTCATCAAATAAGGAGAGGTAGTGTTTGGCCAGCAGCACAGAAATAGAAAGTCAGCAAAGAGTCTGTAGTATAACATATATAATTTCCTTGGCTCTCCCGTTTACTCATCATGGCTTCTCCACCCAGAGTCAGACTGGGAGAAGAATACTATAAAGAACACTATGCCATTTCTGTTCAACCTATGCTCTGGCCCACTGGTAGAAAGGCCTTTCCTCTGCAGCAGGTATTTTTAATTTACTGTATGTCCTGTCTCATAGACTACAAGGAGCATCCAGTTGCAGTTTTTTTTGTCCTTTCAGTCATTTAGTCTTGGGTGCATGTGTGGTAGTTTCTGAGAGTGGCGTGCATGCAAATGTGGTCTGTCTAGTTATGCGTATGTCATTTGCTATTTGTTAGCAAATGGTTTCAATCCTGGACCAGATCCATTCCAGGTTTGCTGGATCACCCACAATACCAGTGTATCTACTTCAGTCTTTAAGAGCTTTAATTAATCAGTCCCATTGTGTGACATGAGCTGAGAAATTTGCTGTCCTTGCTGAAGTTTACTATTTTGCTTTCATGTTGTTTATTATGCACCGACGTCTGCTAACCCTACACTCATTGGAGTCACAAAGCAGTTAGTCATTGCAGTACAGGGTTGTACCTTCTGTGCTAACAGGCACAATGCACAAGTACATTTTTTTCAGTAATTTTCTGGAATTTTATTTCCGTAATTGTAATAGTCTTTGAACATCAGAAGAATACAAGAAACAATGGAAAACCTTATTTTAATGTTGGGAAACCTTGGGTCCCGGCTGATTCACATGTGGACATTAACCTCCCTGGTGGTATGATAATTTTGTATTTTTAAATGTCAAATCAGTACATTTGACATTTAAAAATACTTCTAATTATAAATTTCCCGCCAGTCCCACCCCCCTCGACTCATGCCCACCGCCCGCACACACGTCACATAGCCAGCCAGCATCTGCATCCCCTAGCCTCGTGTCTCCAATGCTCACACACCGCGATGCGAGGCTAGGGGATGCAGATGCCGGGCATCGCTTCAGTATCTGAAGGGGAAAATTCTGTTTCAGAATATCATACCATTAGTAGATAAACACATCATGTTTTTTGTTTTAGTATTTTGTATTTAGTTTTTGTATTTGAGGATCTCTAGAGACCAGCCTTCAAAACAAGATATTCTCTATTTTCTATGTTAAATAGTAATTATATATGAAGTCCAAAGAACCCTTAGAAAATATGTTTTTTCCTTTAAGAGAGCTTCTGAAACATTTTTAGTTTACTGACTGCTAGCGGTAGGCTTTTAATTGGTCCCTTCAGTATGCCCATTATTGTAATAAACCACATAACACACTTTTTTCACTTTTTTTAAGGAAAAAATAAACAAGTAAAAAAAGAAAATTTGAACTGTAAGGTCTAATAGATGTATGACTTTGCTGGTTGCAGTTTCCAGATCTCTCTAGAGTTCTGTGATTAGAAAACGTATATCTCCATCTCATCTGATACTGTAGCAGACAGCCTGCTGTGTATAAAACATGCTTTCTTTCTTTTATTCAGGTCCATTGCTTATCTCTGATTTCTATTTTATTCCTCTTGTAAATACATGCATGTGAAAATATACAAATGTAACTTTTTTTTCCATTTTTTTATTTTTATTTATTAGTAATATAGTATATAGTGCATTGTAATGTACTTATTTGTATATGTAATGTACATGTTTAATAAAACTGTTGTCCTAATTTAACATAAAATTGCAAATACCATCATTCTATTCTCCAGGGTCCCTGTCTTTTTAAAATATCACGCAAACCTATTCCTGGGGCTCTATTATAAAACAAATCAGACATTCCCTCAAATATTCACTTGTGGGAATCTTCCAGTTGCATGTGTCTCAATAACAGTAATTGATTCCCACCAGGGAATGTATAAGGGATTCTCTGTTTTATAAATAGAGCCCATGGAGTTACTCCTATTTCTCCAAAGCAACCACTATTTTGTGTTAGAACTTGCAAAGTTAAATTGTTAAAGCTTTACTGACAATGGTTAGTGGAACCACCTTTGCTGGGAAGACTGCTCATTAAAAAGCAGACAAAAACACATGTCCTGATTCTCAAGGCTGTATGTTTGGCATAAAGCCAAACCAAATTTGGTTATAGCTCTCTAATCCAAACAGTTAAAATAGTTGAATTCGCTTGTTTTGGGTCAACTTTTGGACTTCACACCCAATACCGGAGGCGATCACACAATCAAGGAACTGACCATTCTACCTAAATTGTAAGTTCGATTTTGATTTGTATAGAAAATAATTTTTTTATGGGTTGTAATTTTGGTCACACAGATATCAATTGGTAATGTAAATGTGTTAAAGCTCTCTTATCATTTCCTCCTAAAGAAGTGAACCATTTCCACGAAACGTGTCAAGGAATGAACAAAGATGAATTAAGAATACAGAGAGATTTATGTATATGATTGTAAATGATTTTAATGTGTATGTACAATTGATGTGGTTTGTTAATCAATAAATGTTTTAATCAATTGAAAAATTATATTTCAGCCTCTTTAAGTCCCTATTTTTTGAATAATATAAAAAAAAACATATATGCTGATTGGGGATGAGGCAAAATTTTGTTAAAAGCACGTAGATGTAGTGTATTTACCTATTTAGATTTTGATAAAAAAGGTGACTCTGACTTTTAGCAACATTCTCTGTGAATTCTGTGCATTCTATGTGAAAAGCAATCACTGCTATTGAAAACTCTTGACCCGGAAACCTGGCACCAGAGGTTGTTGACTGAATTTCATATTTTTTATTATATGTATTAGGTATTTCAATATTGCTGACATCTTTTGCAGCACTTTACAGAGTCAGTGGTCATTTATCTATTTAGTTTACCAAATGCTTCATGCTGAGAAATTCAGAGTTAAATTATATATTCACATTCACATATTAAAAAAATTATAAATGATGAATTTACAAATAAAAAAAGAACCAAGAATTAATAAAAATAAAACAGCAAAGTAACTGGAGATCTCTGACATTATTATTAGTACTATTTGTATGACATTTTTAAATATTATGGCAAAATAAGTGAAGCCAAACAAAAATACTATTTGTAATAACTGAGAATTTTGCTTCAGTATCTTTGGACTGATGCATTGTACTCTTTATCATTCCAACTTTCTGTTGAAAAATATAATTGTGCTTTTTTTCCCTTGTGGTCAGCTACATTCAATAATCCTCACAATGGACAACTGATATGTATTGGGCCTTGCCCCAGGCAGATGAACACTTTGCAATAAAATATACTTAACCCTTATGTTCTGAACATTGCTAACCTCAAATGCTGGCAGAATTTTTTAAATAGCTGAAGTCCTAACCTTTTAGGCCCCAGCAAGTACCATTTTCCTTAAGTATTTCTAGTTGCTAAAAAGCTTTTCTAAGCACATGCTACAGTTGAAACACTGCTAAAATTTTTGGCATCCCAATTATATATTTCAGTTGTTAAAGGGAGCTAAAAATATACTTTTAAAAAATTAATATAGGTCTGAGTCAAATAAAGTAGATAGCACTTAGAGCATATTTTGCTGATTTCTGTGTCTTTATTATATGGTTCAGTAGCTGCAGTTTCTGTAAAGCTGAAAGCTAAACTCCGGGAAACAGCCAAATACATAGTTGGACTATATATATATATATATATATATATATATATATATATAAATATATAAATATATATATATATATATATTTATATGTATGCACTGTAATGAATTTGTTTGTCAGACTTGTGATCTCAGCATCCTTACAAGACTGTGTAGCCAAATCATGGCCTCAAACAGCAGCAACATAGGTCTAATACACTAATCAAAACACACCCACAGCTTGCTGATTGAACAGCACAGAGCAGAAACACACTAGTACCGTCATTATCTATCTCTATTTGTTTATCTACATTTTATCTTTCAAAACGTGGGCAGCAGCAAAGTGTATGGCGGCAAACACATCCTTCATTAACATTTTCAGTGACAAAAAAGGGAAAGATAAATGAACTAGAATTGTACACCTAGCGCTGTTCTGTTCTATGGAGAGGGGAGGGCAAGAATGAGCAAGTGGCACCCCGCTGTGCACTCTTCCCTTCATTTTTTCATGTATTGTGGTTGTTTAGCATAGGTCATTTATGGATCCATTAGGAAGGATCTATGAATGACATTGGATGACCCCATTGGATGTACACATTAGGATTCTTTGCTTGAGATGAGCCTGACCGTTTGTATTGGGTGAGAATCATCTGACATGTGCACATAGCCTTAGTGCACCCCCAGGACTGTTTTAGGTTTCCAGGATTTCCTTTATACTGCTGGCTGGAATGATCAAAAGCTCTGAAGGCAATAAATCTATTTACTACTCTACAGAAGAAAAAGCAAAAAAAAATGTCTCCAAGTGTCATAAAACCCCAAGGACTCATTCTGTTCATCTTAAATCCACTATACTGGATTAAAAACTGCATGGTATAAAAAATATATTCTGAAACCTGTAATCTGTAATATACAATCTTTTCTACCTCTGGTGATATAGTATAGTATAGTATTAGATCTGTGTTTTTTCAAATGCCCTCAAAAATTATGTATTTCATTTTCCTCAAAACTCCAATCTCAAACCCAAAGCTGCTATAGCTGTAGTTACTACACTGTCTTCTTTAGCCTATGTTTATAATAACATGTTAAAGTATATCTCTAGGAAAAAAATAAAAATACTCTTGCAGTCTGTTTTGTTTCTCTCTAGAAAAAAAGTAGACAACTTTAACTTGTCTTATTCTTTCATTCCCATTAGCTCCTCCTTTGTGCAATCACTCCCCAACAGTTTTTTCTCTAAGGCCGGCCATGCTATGGTAGCAGGCACTGAAGTCTACCTAGAATGCAGGAATAATAGGGAGGATGCCAAAGGTCATCCACAAACCAGAGACTGAAGAAGGGACAATTGATTAGTCCCCCAATCTAACGCTGCAGTCTTCACCTATAGCAACCCCCCTCAGCCTCGGGAGACTGGTTACATCTCCCGGAACTCGGTTGCCTCGAGGACTTAGTGCACAAGAGATGGTGTCTGGGGATAGGCCGCCAGCTGACCAGGAGCCCAACAATACACAGTACAGAGTTACCAGGGAATCCAGAAACAAGCCGAAGTCAAACACTAGAGATCAGTCCACCAAAGGAGGTACAAAGGAAAAGGCACAAGCAGAGTTGGGGGCACAGGCAAAGGTCGGTTCAGGCTGAGTTCAAGCAGATTATCAGGAACAGGCAAAGGTCATCAACAGAAAAATACTCAGAATCTCTCAAGCACAGATAAGCCCAGCTAAACGCTATAACAGGCGCTGGTGACTAGGATCAGAGAGGCTTGAAAGTCCCAGCAGCCAATAGCTGTGCAGAGTCAGGAGCTGATCATCCCCTAGAATCCCTTTGAGCTGTGCACAGCCTAACAAGGGATGCCAAAAATCCATCAGGCTGCACAGCTAAAGGGAAGCAGTGGCTGCTGCTATCTTAGTTCTCCTGGCTGCTGCAAATGGCATCTCCGGACAGAACAAACAGTATTTTATATTGCGATGGCACACAGCACGGAGTCATTGGCCAGATGCTCCCCTAACATGTATTTTGTTATTTCTGCAGTTCAGCTTTTATCTGCACAGACAACATTTCTTTCATTTAGTAAAACCTCTAGCATTATGACCACTAGTATTGTTAACTCCACATCAGGAATTATGATATGTCATGTGTGAGAAGTACAAGAATAGAGGAGATAATAGAACTGATCCTAGAACTAAAGGAAGTGCAAAAATGTAGTAAAAATAACATTATAATAGTAGCTACATACCTTTGTTTTCAAAAAATCAGAGTGACAGAAAAATAAATGGATATCAACCTTGTGCCTTCTGCAAACACAAAGGGCCACTTGGGGCATGCAAGCTTCTCTGTACATTCAGGTTACCATTAGCCTCTTCTGGTCATATGATATGAGATAAAAATAGGATTTACTAAAATTCAGCAATTTGAAATTTGATTTATTTGAAATCTATGTATCTATTTATCATGTTTTTCCTTGTAGGGAACCCTGATTTTTATTGCCACACATTTTACTGTACATCACCCATGCTGGTGATTGTTACATTTAGTTCACACATGTGGGATGTATTCAGTGTAATTTTTTTAAGTTTGGGTTTCCTAATCAGTCTTGCAGTAGTTCTCAGGTCAGCTATTTCCCAATTTATTGAATATTGTTTCTCACTGTTAGTAAAATGGACTGTGAGATACAAAGGTGACTTGGTATATGCAAGCACACACTTTTGTACTACTGGGTAATATACATTTTTAATATTATTAAAAATATTAATCATTTGGGGTGTCTAGTAAAACACAAGCAAACAAAAAGAAATTTTGTTAGATATTTTGTCATCTTTTATTGCATACGTGTTTACTGCTGCTTTACTGGTTCTTGAGATGAGTCACTTTGACTGTTTGTTCCTATTAGTTTGACCATTCTGAGACTACAATTCCCAGAATTGCTTGCGTCTATGAAACAGTCAATAGCAGTGATGCGAGTGATGCCGGGAATTGTAGTAGCAGGCGGGCCACATGTAATTCATCTTCAGAATTCTTTGGGGGGCCAAAAAAAGGACCTTGGGGGCCAGATTTTTGGGGGCAAGAGTTTGACACCCCTGGTCTAGTGGAAGTGGAATGGGTGGTTAGCCCATGTATTGATCCAGCTCGTTAAATATGACTAAAGACTAAACAATCCAGCTAAAAGTTGGACTCCTATACATTTGAACCATCTTGAATTTAGTTTCCTTTGTAATAAGAAAATGGTAGGAAATTAATGTTCAGTTCTACTTTTGTTGAGAAAAAAACAATCCCCTCTGGGTAATCAATGTACATTGCTACCTTTCTCTGAGCTAAATATTATATCTGTTTGTTTAAATATGTTCTTTTCAAAATCACTATAAATGGGAATGTCTAGGTGATTATAATTAGCTTCCTTTGAAGACTTGTTTTCAAATGAAATTAACCTTTAGGGAGTTTCTGGCCAAAAAGTCCCGTTGTAGAATGTTCCACCAGATTTTCCTACCCAAACACAGGGGATGTCTAAAAATGCAACTTGTATCTTAGTAAACTCAGTAAGCCAGTCCCACACTGCCTCCAAGTTTTCTTTTGTTTTTAGAAAACTACAGTAAGTGGAGATACAATGCAGATTAAATTTTCCAATAAATCACAAAATTACATATGTAGCAATTGTATATGCTATCTTTTTCTACATTATATTATTCTTTTTATAAAGAGGAGTGTCCCTTTAAGGACAGCATTTTATGTATAGTAGTATTAACTGCAGTCATTTAGCCTATAAAGTGAAATGACATTGGGATATGATGGTTATCAATAAATATGTATCTACTTCTTTACATAGAAAACGTTTATTGGTCACTTGTAAGTTCCATCAACTCAAGTGAAACATAAATTCAAGTTTAAATTAAAGTGTAAGTTACCTTACTAATTATTTTAAATTTCAAAATACATCAATATCAATATCTTTTATAACCAACAACATTTATTGGAATTACAAATTAGTAAAATGATGATATATATAGTATATCGTATAGTATATATAGTATATATGATGATATATATATATATAGTTTTTATTGTATTGATCCTAAATGCTTTCATGGAGCCAAAATAGAATCATGTGGAACCTACAATGGAGTGATCACTAGAGCCATTTTTTATTTAATATTTTAACCAAGTTCACGTTCACATCATTAGGAGTAAGTTTAAATGACAAGTTCACTTTTGGAAAGATCCCCCCAAATGCATAGTACTGTGTTAAAATACTTCTTTACCCCTGACAGACATATTCATTTTGAGGCCCCATAGGAGAGGGAAATATAATAAAAGACAAGTTCACTAATAATAATAATGTTGCTATATATACATTTTGATGTTCAGGTGGAACTGCAGAGATTTGTGATAATTTGCATTATGGTAAATAACGCCTTTTAAAATGGTTTTTAATCCCTGAGAATTACTAATAATAAATATGCTAAAATGTGATGCAACCAGAAGCAGTAAGAATTTAGCTATGTGCTGATAATATACCTTGCTAAAATTGAAGGTAATATAATTAGGTGACTATTAAAATTCAGATCAAGACTTTCCATGTCATTGTGAATGAACAGATGATCAAACAATGTGTTTCATGAAAAGCCTAAAATTACAATACATCTCAAATAAATATTTTACAGCTTCCTGAAAATATAAATGGAATTCTTTAATGAAGGATGTAATTGGAAGTTAAGATCAAGGACACAATACTGCAATCTGACAACAGGTCATTTTTCATGCCTTCACTACTGGGAATGTAAAAATTCTATGTACTTATGGAAGAAAAAAATACTTTCTTTACATAATGTAAAAACTGTTAAATAAGACATGTTCTTGTGATCTTTTACATTAGATCCTTTTTGTGTTGCATGCATGTATTCATATATTAAATGTTATAATGTGAAAGTACATACTATTTTGGAAATAAAATTTGATGAAGTCAAACATTTTTTGGACAGTATTACAAGGCCATGGAATGCTGATAATGTTCGAATGGGGAGATTTCACCTAACTTGGAAAAAAAACAACATGCAAGAAAATAAGATATCTCTAAGGAGCGAAAGAACATTGCATCTCAGACAGTTGGCCCCAAAACAGGTTTTCCCTTTGGAAAAATTAACCTATTCCTCATGACAACTCAAAAATTTGGAATTTCCCATAACGTTCTGTAGTGGGCATAATGGTCACTTGAACCCATGGTGCTGGAGAATCTCTCCAATAGGTACCCAAAAAGCTATAAAAACCTAGTGTAAGGAACTTACCTGTCCTGCGAGCCCGCGGCGTCCCTTGGGATCCCAGCCGCAGAGGGAGACGCCGCTGCAGCAGGCAGCATGGCCGAGGCTGCTGCCCTGCTCACAGTGTGTCTCTCTTTGCAGGCAGAGGGATCCGTCCTAACCAAACTACTGTTCGGCCAGGCGGCATCCCTTGCATCTCTATGGACGTGTTTACAGAAAGTCCTGTTCTCAGCACTCCTTTGGATGTGCAAAGTAGTGCACATCCCAGGGGTGCTGTGGGAAGAAGTGCGCGCGCTACCACGCGTGCCTCTTGTACCCCCCGAGGGCGGGGCACTCGGCCGCAGGGGATTCAGTTACTCTCCAATCAAATGGCGCCAGGTGGTGCGAGGTCATGGGTCACTCTGGCCATTTAAGGAGAACCTGTCCTGACCACCATTGCCCGCTTTAAGCTTCTGTGAACACATTGTGCTTGGGTGCACACTGTCTTGTGTTGCTTTTTGCTAATCCCGTTTGTCATTTCCATAGCGACCTGGTCTGAAACCTGACTCTTGCCTGAACTCTACCTGCCCTGACCTCGGATTGTTTGTGACCATTCTTGTCTGCCACCTGCCCTGATGTCGGATTGTTCCTGACCTGCCTTTGCCTTACCCTTCTGTACTACGTTTATCGGACTTAACCCTTGTCTTGTTTTTGACAATAATAAAGTGTTCCAAATCTTTCCCAGGAGATATGTAGTAGGACACCTAGAGCATGTCTTAATGTAGCATACATTTTCAATTTGGATTAGGGGGTTAAAAAAAGGATAAAATGGTAAAGTGATGGAGATGAGGAGCTAGATAATTGCCCATGGCCACTGAGCAGAAGGGCCACATATCCTTTATACACTGAAGAATCCATAAGCTTATTCTAGGTTTTTCTCTCCCAGATATGATTGTGGAACAAATCTTTCAAACATTAGTAAAAGGGATCAAGCAGAGATTATGAAAAGCATAAAGCAGAAAAAAACGTGATAACATCATTTTAAATTAGTCAATTATGACGATACAGACAATAATAGTTTAAACCCGCACATTTAGATCTAACTTTCTGCATATGAGGTTTAATAAAATATATTCAACGATGTATTTGGAAACTCATATACCTAAATATGTACAAATCACGCACGCAAGGTAATAAAGGGTACATAGGGTACAAAAAAACGAAAAACTTTCTGACTGCAGAATATCATTAGCAAAAGAGGTACACTATGGTTGGCCATTCAGCCATATATGCAAATAGGTGAATGTTTCACCTTCCTGCTGTGTCCTTTAATAATAATAAAACTTACTGCTGATAACTGCTTGTCTGTGAGTATTTTTTAATTTGTTTGAACTAAACAAGATCATATTAACTGGCGGCATTGCCTGATCCAATTAGTGGGGCCAGTATTTTCCCTTAGAGGCATCAGAACTGTTTAGGTACCAAACACAATCATAGTCTATGTTGTAAATAATATCAAAATCCAAAATCTAATTATATGCCTTGATATTGAAAGTTTTGAAGTCCAAAAAAATACTAATAATATGTAAAAGAGGGATCATTTAAACTAACAAATTATCTTAACATAATACACCTCTCCAGTGGAGAAACACTCCATAAAGTTTGGGGTCTTAATAAATAATAGGCTTAGTATATGATGTAAAAAAAACAACTAACTATACTATGATAAAGTACTAAATAATTCCCACCTTAATCACAATGCAGCTATTAAAAATGTAAGACATTATTAGTATGTAATCTTTCCTTATGCATTATGAATATTAGTTTCAATCTTCCGAAATCAATGTACATTTGCATAGTTCTGTGTATTTGAATGCATAAGACAAAAACCATAGAACAATTTATGAGTTAAAAGTAGAGCTAGAAAGTAATTTTTAAAATTGCAATTTTACTTTTAACTAAGTATGTTGTTTTGAAGTGTTGTACTTTGCTATATTTTAAATCGCATTGGTTACTAGGTAAAAAGGATATATATATGTGACTGCACCTACCGAAGATACTGTATCAATTTTACAAGTTGTCTGAATTGATCTGGCTGTAATTAACACTCCCGTCCTATAATTGTTAGGTAAACCCAATCATCAAAATTATATATAAACTCTAACACATTAAAGTGATATCATCAATATTCCATATCATTAAAATAACACCTGTTGATATTGCTATGGGGGTTCTTCTTTGGGGATTTCCTGTTACAATGGCCTGTTCTTTTCTCCTGATTGATGAAAGAAAGGTAAATGAATATTTACTGAAGATGAGGGCTATTATTTACAATACATAGTGCAGTTATCAAAGTGAATGCTATTCAGTTAGTGATGACGTACTTTAGGACATTAGTGGTCCTAGTGGCCTTGGAACAGCAAGCAACAAAACAAGAGTTGTCCTTTCTTCTGTTATCCTTCATTTAGGTAAGAAAAATTGCTAATATAACCTCCTTCTATGTATGTATCCCTAGGTTGCCCAGGGTTTCTGTAATGTAGCCAACATGTCCAAGGCAATTAAACACATATTGGATGCTTACTTGTCTTCTCTTACCAAAGACATTCCCTCAAACATTCACTGGTTTGAATCTTCCAGGTCCATGTGTTTTAATGACAGTTATTGATTTTTACCAGGTAATGTTTTCATTTGTCTTAGCCATCTTTTTATAGTGGCACATTTACCAATCTCAATGCTTACAACATAATTGTCTGCCTTCCATTACCCAGATTCTTCTTGCTATCTCTTTCAACACTGGTAGGCCACATGCATATTACACCATGTGACCTTACTCAAATGCCATAGAATGGGCAATTTAGCACACAATAGAATGTAATAGACAGAGTACAAATATTGTAAGGAATACCATGAATTTGTGACATACAGTTAGGTGTTTTTCACATAGCTCAATGGTAGTCCCCCTACAATCCAAGCTACATAGTTAGACAAGTTTTATCTTGGCACAGGACGAGACTCAGCTACCTTAACTGTAAACTATAACTGGGACATCACAAATTGATCAAAGTGCCCAGGACATTGAAGTTACTAAGATAGCTAGTGCCTAATGGGGATGAGGTCCTGGACTAACATTGGTTTGAGACAAAACATGTGTGTTGGAGGATTGGTGTACTGTCGAATTGATGGTGAATTTTGATGGACCAAATTCTAATTAATCATAATGCACTGCTTGGCCCTGGAATGAAGGCTTAGAATGTATGGCTTAGAAGAGCCAAACTTTTGGATATAGTATATGCTAGCCCCCTCACTATGAAAGAGTGTGTTCCCAACATTTGCTAGTGTGTGTTGCTATACATTGTTATAATACTGTGGGTTGTAGTGCGGTGCACTATAAATTTTGAGTGTCCTAATTATTTAATAGCTCAAAGACACAACTTTTTTGGTTTTGATTTTTTTTGTGTGCCAGCAACAACTGTAGTTAAGACATGGGGGGAAGGGGAAGTAATTTTCTTTTATTGTATCCTTACCCATTTTTTGCATTTATTTTGGGTTAAAATGAGGTGAGCGTGGCGTGTTCATTATTTGTAAAGAATTATGTTTTTTTTTTATTTGTTTTTATCCAACTGCATTTTAAGATTGGCTTTATACAGGGTTTTAATAATACACTGTATAAGGCATTTTTAATGGCATATCAATTTTTAGAATAAATAACCTCAACAATTTAAATAATTCTAGTACGGTTTAATAATTGCACATTACAGGTGATTTAATATGGCTGGATTCATTATTAAAACTTTTATTGTTGACTAAAAAATGTTTCAGTATTTATTTTATATAAGAATGTAATTTAAATTAGATTTATTTCCCAGTTGCACTCTTTTAGAGAATTAAATATTTATCAAACAGTATTTCTATTGACTTTTCATCTCATTCAACTTTGTTATGTGTTATTGTTCTGCTCTGTATTTTAATGCTTTTAGCATTGTTATTTATAGATTTTTTGATTTTGTAGAAATGTTTTACTTGCACCAAGAATATAGAATAATATTCTATCAGGAAAACATTTTTGTGCAACTTTGGAAACAAAGTAAAAGTTCTATATAAAGGGTGTATTCAATAAAAAAAAGTGCCAGGTGTAATGCGCCTGGGCACACAAACCACTACCGACTCCAGATATCCTTGAATAAGGTTTATTCAGAATGGTACAGCACAGCAAGGGTTAAGT